>NC_091392.1:191869443-192216943 GCF_032191515.1 Phaenicophaeus curvirostris
TCCTGCTCTAGTTTGAATACATGTCGCACGAAAAACTGCTGCAGGTTTTCATTTGCAAAGTTAATGCAAAGCTGCTCAAAACTGTGGAGGGAAGGTCAAGGAAAGGCCACTTTAGATCCATTATGGTCTATCTTTCTCTCTCTCTCTCCATGCTTGAAGCAATACTCTCAGACCACAACAACCACTCAATAAAGTTCCTGTTGACTGAGAATCTCCTTATCAGTTCAGATAATCAGTTTTTCTTCCCCAAAACAATACTATAGCCATTATACGTTTTGCCTAAACCAATAAGTTCAGGAAATACGCTGTCATCTGCAACATAAAAGTGATTAGCTCTGATAACCTCTTATACAGAAAATGGCCTGGCCCAGCCCATTCCTGTTCATCTCGGTAGAGGTGAAAGGACTGCAAGACCCTGAGCTTGTGGCGGTGAAGGAGGGTTAAGACCTGGTTCTCCTTTTGCAGGCTCCTTACCTGTTGACAGTGAAGTTCTCAAAGCCAAAGATGTCAAGGAGGCCAATGGATCTCCTGACACTTTTGAGTTCCTGGGAAGGAGGTCTGTAAATTGCAGCATTGATCTTCTCCACAATCCACACAAAAAGCCGCCCATAAATTCCCTGGAACATTTGAAAGAAACAAATCACTGAGGCAGGTTATCAGTTCATCCTGCTAGACTGCAGCACCATTCAGATGGCATAGGGTCCTCTAAAGCACGGCCAGCAACTGAACGGTTTCCGAGGATACACTTACCGGACTCTTGGTATGGTTTACATCTTCAAAAGCCCTTTGGCAGATCAAGGAAAATGGGCCTGAAAGCCTAGGCAAGAGACTACTGAAAGAAAAATCCCTAAATTTGGATCTATGGGTTTGCTCTTAAGCCAGATCAGTAGAGCCATGTTATACTGCCAGACAAGCCAAGGATACTGCACCTGGACAAGGTGCTGACTTAAGTGTGGCAGCACTGGCTGAACAGTTTGCTGGCCACTGCTGCTTCAGTAATTCCAGAACCGTGTGTTACTAATTTCTTTTATATAAGCTACAGCAATGCTACCACAAGGTGAACCTCATTCAAAGGCCCATCACCACTGGAGAAGTCACTGTCTGGATTTGCAGACTAGTTCGTTGTGAAACAAGCTAGGTTGATATATCAGATCCCCACAGACAGAGTGGGGGATCCAAGTTGGCCAAAGTATGACTTACATGGGGCTGCAAACAGCACAGAAGTGATACACACCCATTCCATCAACCTTCACCACCTCAGAGTCTCAGGTGACGCTCTTTCTAAGTGCTCTGATGGTTGCTCAACTGCTCTATACCTATTCCTGTGACATTTGGTTTTATTTACTGCTGCAGACATACCCAAATCCTGAAATTCAGGTGTGGGCATTACAGGTGTTGATAAAGCTGGTCTGATTTGTATCAGCTGAGGATCTAGCCCTGGAGCTCAAGCTGAGTTGTTTTCCTGAAGCTGAGGTGAAGTAATTTCAGAATTCTGCCTCCTTCCATAGGTCACTTTTGAGTACAGACAGCCTCAAGTTCAGATTTAAACCTAGACCCCTTTCATCTGAACTCTTTGTGCATCACAAAGAAAACATAGTTTCAAGGACAACTGCTGGTTTGAGCTTACATGGGCAACAAGCGAGACACTTTCTCTGTGCTGTGGATGCTCTGACCTCAGAAGTGGCAGATTTCTTCAGCTTAGCAAGAGAAGCAGAAGGGAATGCCCTAAGACTTACCTTTACAAAAGCGTCCCTCACATCCAGTGCTTGTTCCATGCTGAGAGGGGTGGAGACAGTCTCACCCCTGGTGATTATAGTCCGGCTGGTAAGGCAGTTCATCACGTCCTGAGAATCAACCTGGCAAGGACACCACCAAACACAGCTGCTGACTTTAGAGTATAAGGTGTCTTTTCAATGGCCTGGGCTACTGTCCTGAATGTGCATGGCAAGAGAGGGACAGTGCTGCTCCCCATGTCTGGAGGTAAGGGACTTTTCTTAGCTGTACAGGGCAAATACCTCAGACGATGTCACAGGCTTTTTCAGAGAGACTAATTAACACCTTTATACAGTGTTTTACTATGGAAAGTGTTCATGAGACTTTGTGTGAGATGTTAATGAGGCATGGGGAGAGAAGATGAAAAAGCAAAGCCTGCAAATCTGTATCCAGCACGAACATGGCTTTACAACACCTTGACCCCTTTTTATACTTCAGAGATCAAGCCAGGAAAATGACCAGCCCCTATACCACATGAAAGCAGACTGCACACAGCTGTGGATAACACTCCAGGACCAGCAGTGCCTATGGAGGTGAGATGGTGACCCTGAGAGCGGCCCATTACCTGCTGGGAAGGCCACTGGAGAATGCTCCAGCCATGCCATGGATAGTTTGGGCAAGGGTTGTCTCACCTCACTTTGGATACACTCAGTGTAAATGATATCTCTGCCTAAACAATTGTAATGAACTCTCTTTATATCAATGTGAGAAACACTCTATTTTAGGGAATTAATTATTTTAGATGTCCTTTTTAGGATGACATGCTACCAAAGTGTCTGTTTTTCTCCGCTAGCGTGAAGAAGAGCTCAGACACCTAGCCCCAGTGCAGGGCAAAGTACGGCTTATCTGGCCCTCTCCAGCCTCCTAGAGGTGGTGGTACAAGGAGACCCTGGCTCAGATGAAGCTTTGCCAAAATACTGGGAATATGGGAACAAACCAAAAAGGGGACAGGAGCACTGCAGAGCCACTGACCTCCAGCAACGATGCCGCAGTGATCAGTGATGCTGACTGAACAACTTCACAGGCATCCAGATTGTCATAGGTCCGAGCTAGGGGAAGCAAGGCAGAGGGAAAGTAATGAGCAAGGTATGAGGGAAAAGGTCTTTCTCCACTGGCTCCACGTGATGGTCAGGCAACATACAGCCATGAGAAGAAAGAAAAGTTCATGCAGGCTGGACGCCTGCAGCTGCCTGCAAAGGACTCATCCATTACTCTGACAGCCACCGTAAATGACATATAGGGTAAGTAAGTGCTTTAGGCTTCTCTCTTCCAAAGAAGCTTTTTAAATTACGACGTCAATTCTGACAGCAGAGTGGTTTGGTACCTTTACAAAGGCATATCAAATCACACTGACACTTGTCAAATGCTCCAGTAGTCTCTCCTTGCAAAATCTGAGTCTACTGAGTGGTCTGTGGCTAGATTCAACTTCTCTAAATTCAGGAAAGGTGGATGTCACTGAACATACTGGAGCCTGCCAGCTCTACAGAGTAGGCAAATGGATTCATTCCTCCTTTACTATCCTTACACACCACTATAAGCATGTAAGCACCTGGCATGGCACCATGGCAGGTGGTCTGGATACAGCCTTCCGTCCCCAAGTTTGACTCCCTCTCACCATGCAGAATAAGCAGTAAAAGTCTGCTGGATCGCACTCCTATATTTTCCCCTTTTACCTTCGTACTGTAGGTTCCCCATGTGCAGAATGGCAGCCAGAAGCTTGGAGATTTCCCAGTTCTCAGTGTCGGTGAACATAAGGACCTTCATTGCAGAGCGGATATTGGCGTACTCCTTGCTATCATCTCTGCCATCGCAAGTTGTGCAGTTACCCTGGGGAGGCAAAGAGGTCACACAATGCATGGGGTAAAGCAGAGGGTATCTGGCACAAATGGGTGTAACCATAATCTATCCAGGATTTACCCCTAAATTGGCAGACATTTTGTTTCAGGGGTGAATAAGCAAAAGATGATGCTGAACCTGTGGATCTGGCTCTGCCCTTTGGTGTACACTATGATTCAGTGCTTAGCTTTGTGACCTGCCCTTACCCTCCTTCCCCAGCTAAACAGTGTCTGGCTGCAATCAGCAGAGGAGAAAAAGTTCTCCAAGGTGGAGATGCAGAGCAAGAAGGGAACATGCTGGAGGCTCCCACTGATTCAGCTAGAAATCTGGTCCCAGCCTCACTGATGATGGGCCAGCCTTAATCACATCTGCTTCTACCACTTCCTCTAGATTGCAACAGTAGTTTATAGGGAGTGGGGTTGGAGATTGCTGGCTCTGCCAGACACGTGGAGCAGAGATAGGTCAGCACCATCTGCTGCTGAGAACGCATCATCCAGCCATGCATGTCTCCTCATCCATCACTGCTGCAAGACTGTCAGGTCGTATCCAGCACCGTGGTTATCTCCAGACAAGTAACCTGGACACCAATCACCAAAACATTTCAAGCGTATTTCCTGCTCCATGGGAAGAGTGGACATACACTTATCTACACATAGGAGTTAAGGATTTGCACTAAGACTTTAAAGCTTGTGGTTGGACAAAGAAGCCCCACAAATTCTGTAGCTAAGAGTCAGGAAGGTCGCAACCAGCAAAGCAACTCTTGGGCTGTGGAGAATGCACCTCTGCCTTCTCTCCTCCTTGCTAAGATGCTTTCACCATGTCACCTCACCAAAGCTCTTATTCACTGTGCTCTCACCATTGCAAGGTAGTTGTAGTCTGTGGCTTTCCCAAGACCCAGCTTCTTCTTCTGCTCCATTGTCATTCCTTTCAGCATGCAGTAAAACACATGGTAATTCCTCTCGTCCTGGGCCTGCAGTAGAAGAGCAAGTGTCAGCTCTGCGAGGAGAACAGCACCACAAAGATCAACTGACAAAGTGCCCGCTCCCACACCTTGCAGATCTGCTGCCTTACCTGCCTGCAGACCCGGGACTTCTCCAGCAGGTACTGCTCAATCTTTGCCCCCTCAATGGCTCCCCTTTTGTTGAAGTGGATGTCGATGTACTTTCCGAAGCGGCTGGAGTTGTCATTGCGGATGGTCTTTGCGTTCCCAAATGCTGTAGGGAAGAATTGCAGTGGAAAGAATTGCAGAGGGGACCTGGCACAGGGAAGATCATGGATCTAGTCTCATGAGCAAAAAAAATAATCAAAAGTGAGCAGCTGAGAGGGTATGATCAACTCCAAAGTCTTTCCCATAAGTTTGGCAGGATGAATTTCATCAGCATGGAGAAACAGGATATAGCACAGATGACTGTCCTTGGAAATAGAGAGCAGCACAGAGAAGGAGGCATGGGAAGGGGGTGACCTTATTCAGGAAGAAGGGCTAGGACAGCTGGATTTTGGCAGCAGCTGATGAAATACAAGGGGGTTGAGGAAGGCTGGTGGGAGGATGCTGCAGTGTGCAAGGTGATGCTGCGCAGGAAATGACAGAGCTACTGGTGAGTGATATGGTGACTGAGAAGGAAATAAAGAGCTCATCCTTTAGGGAAATACAGAGGGACTAAGCTAACCTCCAGAGGGAGACGTCACCCTGAAAAAGACTGTGCGCAGAGAAACATAATCGTGTCCATCTTTTGCATGGGTGTGGACTGCTGACATGAGCACCCTGGCCAGCATGCCCTGGAATTTACGCTCCAGGATTGCTGGCAAGTGATGGAGACGCATTTGAAATACAAAGCCTCTCTTCTCCTCAGTCCTAGCAGTGATGAAGCACACGTTCAAAAACACCTCGTATGCATGGCATGCACCATGATGCTTTCCAACACCAGTAGTCAGGCAGCCCTGTGGTGCCCTTAGAGCCTCACTGCATCTTCATGCCATGACTGAAGGAAGCTCCAACAGAGCACAGAGAAGAAAAGCTCAGCCCCTGACTTCCCTGTCTGCTCTGATAACATTATGCATGGAAAGCAGGTTGGATAGTCACATTTCCGTAGATATAGCAAGCAAAACACTGCTCTCAGAGTAGCAGAGGAGGTAAAAATCATATTGTTCTTTAAGGAAAATGCAATGTTTCTGCGTAAGTGTAACAGGTCCATTTGGCACCATGTTGGGGCCAGAGGGTCAGACCACCTATTTCATTTACAGACATCCAATTAAAACAGTGGGGCTGATCACAGTAACAGCTTGCCAATGAAGCTATTAGGGCCATGAACTGATTCTTGTTACCTGATTCTTTCCTGAACTGCCTTTATTTCTTTTTCTGCATTCTGCTGCCATTCACTGATCTTGGAAGGAAAAAGTTGGGTTTGCTATTCTCTTTTGACAACAGAAGGTATTTAGGCTGTGAAGCTCTGGTCCAATTAATCTCATGTTCTGCTGAACCAGCAAAGAACAGGAACAGGATTTTTGCAGTATGGTCAAATGAAACAAAAAAATAGCTAACTGAATAGCATTTACATTATATCAGTGCTCTACATAGAGTTATAATTCCAGCAATAGAAGAGGTGGTGAGATTTTTCAAAAGAGCTATTTGATTTTTAAATTCCAGACTTCGGTAAAATTCAAGGTTCTGTTGATTTTTTTTTGGGAAAAGTTACTGATTTAAGTGGAAAATACATTTTTTAAATTTTAAGTGAAAAAAACAACTGAAAAAAATTTCAGGTCAGCTAAAATATGTTGCGTTCAACAACAGTTGTCAAAAATATTAATGGAAAATTTCAGAGCCCAAATCAGAGAATATTTGTCTTGTGAAAAATAAACTCAGATAAAAAGAAACTGAATGTGCTGTTTAACAAATGTTTACCTCATCACTTTTGATATTTTAAAAACTTTTATCAGTTTCTGAAATTCAAAGTATAACAACTTATAACAAAAAAATAAAAAAATGACCATACTTCGTGTTTACTGAATCTGAATTCTTTTGCCAGCAAAAAAAAAAGCTGCCTCTGTCCACTGAGACCTCACCTTCCAAGATGGGATTTGCCTCCAGGACCTGCTGCTCAATCCAGGAGTGCTGACCGCTGATGGCTGCCAGGAACTGTAAAATCAGTTTTGTGCTTTCTGTCTTCCCTGCTCCAGATTCACCGCTGCAAAGACAACAGGAATTGAAGTCAGTGAAAGCCCTGCTGCACCCCTGCCAATGTCCTTCTCTCTGTCATCAAGGGACTGGTCTCTCTGCTCCTCTTCTGTTACCACAAGTAGGATGAAGCCACTAAGGATAGGTTTCCAACATCCCTTGGACTGGCTGAAATCGTAGGACACAGTGACAGACAGCTTCCAGCCAAGATCCAGATTTCCTTTCCATTTGTCCAGGCTGTTGCTTGGGTTTGGATCTCTCCAGCAAATAACATCATTCAATCTGCACTAGAAAGGTCATGAAGCACTTCCAGACAATGCTTTTCCAGATATGAACACCAGACCATGAGCCTGTGTTCCAGAAGTTGGCTACATGGTCAGACTGGAGCTGCCAAAATGTGCTAGAAGGCAGACTGTGAAACACTGTCTTCTAGAAACAGGCATTTTCACAGGTCCCCTAGACAGGTCCAGCTGAGGGGCAGATAGGAAAGGAGAAAATCAAGGGTCAGGAAGGAAGAATTACTCCCCAAAGCTTTTTCTCCACTGAACTTCGAGCCCTGTTATCTCACATGCCCCTGTTTCAGCCCTGACTTTGTCAACCTGCCCGGTCTGAATGCAGGCTGTCACACCAATGGTGGCAGTTCTGGGGAGGGGTACCACACTCAGCATGGGTCACCTGATAGTCCTAGAGGAAGGGCTGGGCAATAACCCCTAGCTGTGAATCTGTGGCCTGTCCAATATATGGGGTAGCCAGTATAAGTGATTGAAATGGACTTTTCTGGTGTTTAATTAAAGAACACCACGGACCGAGCCCTGGCTCCGTTGCCAAATTGCCTCACCTCTCAGGGTGGGCTGCCACAGGCACACTATGTCATGCCTGACCTTGACTTTCCTCTAGACCCCATCTGATGCTTTCTTAGCCTTGCAAGATCATTACTACATGGCCTTTTCAGTCCCACATATCTGAAATACTGTGGACAGGATGCTCCAGGGTTTTGTTTTTATGCAATGAATGCCTGGAGAGGTGGTGCCCTGAAAGCATAAAGACTGGGGGTTTAAAACTTGTCAGGATAGTGTTGGAGGGCTGAGGGAACAAAATCTGGCTCATACCACACTTCGGGACAGACACTGAAGTAAACTATACCCATAATTGCGACCAGGCATTTCTTGGTTCCCAAGGCTGACCAGTCCAGAGCGGAGCCATGCAGGGAGACAGCAGTTCAGCATCATGAACGACCACAGGTCAAATGCTCAAGCTTATATTTAGCCTTTCCTTGTGTAGAATGTACAGACCTCTGCATCCTTGATGTGTGCAGGAGTACTGAATTCAAATTTAAAAAGGGAGGTTGAAGATGAAGATGAGATCTATTGTGTTGTAAGGTAAATACCAAAGGATCGATCAAGCATTTTTACTCGGAACAGTGACTGCAAACAGAGACCACTTCTACACTTAGAATATGTTGACGGCAGCTCTAATAGGTCATTCAAATTTCTGATTCTATTTTGCAAGATGTTCCCCATCAACCACATTGCAGACAATTAGCATCCATTTTCAGGATATGGCCCATTTGGAAATTTACCAACTCACCTTATGATACAACACTGGTCCTTGTTGTTGCGCTGCATGTTGAAGTAGCAGTTGTCAGCAATTGCAAAGATGTGTGGTGGCATCTCACCAATCTTTTTGTTGGTGTACAGGCGTATCTGCTCTGGTGAGTAGATGGGTAGGAGCTGGTAGGGGTTTACTGCCACCAGTATTGACCCAGTGTATGTCTGAGGGAGAAGCACATGAAGGTTTAAGGGAACAGTGAGACGTAGCTGGATGGCTTTATCAGCTTGGATGGTGCATGGAGGCCAGAAAAAAACAAGGCTTTTCAAAAGCTGGATGAAAAATGATGTTCAAGTCAAAGATGCTTGCAGGGTGGAGCCTGGAGCAAAACTGGAACAAAAGACTCAAGCTATCTAAACCAGTACATACTCAGGCCTGTTCATGAACAGCATGGATTCAAGTCCTAACCATATTTTGGATGCTCCTCAGTTAAGATTCAGAGTTTCAAGTTAAGGTCATATTTGCAAATATATCACATACTTACTGCATCACACAAATTATGAGAAGCTGTAGAAGGGACCTGAAGACCATTGCCATGTTTCAAAGCAGGATCAGCTGGATTCAAACCATTCCTGACAGATGTCTGTCAACCTGGTTTTATACATCATGACAGAGCTGCTAAGCCTCCCTCTGTCATACATTCTTCTCTACCACCTCTGCCTAACCAAACTTCTCCACGCTGCAGTTTAAACCTGTGCACATGGATACGGCCCACAAAGTCCTGCCATACCCCACATCAGCCATGTCTGAAACTTTGGAAACGGCCTTTGGTCTATACTCTGCTCTCTGTGGCACTTGAATGAACAAGGCTGTCCTGGGCCTTGGGCAGCAAACTCTTTTGTGGTGTCTTGCTCTTTTCTTTGGGCCCTTCCAGGAGACAGCTCTCTTAAGCCTCTCACCAAAGGACTCAAGACCTTTGTCATCTTACTCAGATGCAGCTCTGAGGTTAGGAGGTTGGGCCACATCCCAAGCTCAAGGTAGAGAATAAGGATTTCCTACCCCTACTTCAGGTGTCTAAAAGTTAGTGTCCAGAGCAAGTGAGTCAATGGGGCTCCACCTAGGGCTAACTGAGGGGCATGAGATGAAGGCTACTTTCACTCCATGACTTCAAAGGAGCCAAGTTGCCTTCTCTAGGTTAACTTCTGGCAACTGAAGTTCCAAGATTAATGTCACCTTTCTTTGCTGGTGGGACAAACTGTGAAAGTGCCCCCATTGCTGAATACATTCTTTTCAGGACAAAAATTAAAATCATTATTTCAACATAAGGAGGCATAAGTTTTCTTTTTATCTATATAGCCTAAACCCTACAGTAGGTCCTGGGCACAAAGCAGCAAAGTGGCAGAGGCAAGTTTGCTTGTGAATTGAAAGAAAATCTCTCCGTCCTCTACTGGCTGCTTCTCTTTTGGGGCATATTGCAAACTAGTTGATGAATAAAACAAACAAGCCTGAAGTGTTCCTCATTTCTGAAGGCAGAAAAATAACTAACACTGTTGGTGAGATGATTGCAAAAGGAGACTTGTAGGCAAAAGCCCCAAGCCGAGTTTCTCCCATCTGTCAATCATGATGGAAAGGGCTTGAGTGGAATCAGATGATAATTTGTTTGCCACCATCTATGCAACACTTCCCACCAGCTCAGCCTTCCTGAAAGGCAGCCAGTAGGTGGCAATTGTGCCTTACAGTAGGGATGCTGAAAGCCCTTAGGGACTCCTTACTTTCTAGCTTCATGGTCAACACCAAAGAAAACCTTTCTGTTCAGTCCCAAGAGAGGTTTAACTTTACAAAGATAACTGAAAAAGGAGATGACAGTCTTCTCTGTATCAGGGGCTTATGTGCCAGTGAAGGAAAAAAGCTCTTTAAGCTCAAGAACAAAGTTGTCAGAAATCCAAAGGGTAGAAATTGGCTATGGAATCATGCAGCCTGGCTGTTAGAAGGTGGCAGCATTGACATAGGGGAGCAGAAAAGTCTCAGAGCAGCCTTGAACAGGAACAGAACAGGTAAGCTTAGTGCTCAGAGAAGGAATAAGCACAATTTCTGAATTGATTATGTCACTAAGATCTCAAATGAACCACAAGGCTCAGTTCTGGGTGAGATACTTGGAAGACTATTTTCTCTTCATAGGTTATCCTCAAGTTAATTTTAGGGACATCTCTAATCTTCCTTGAGCCTCTACTCAAAAAGAATGACTCTTTGCAGAGTTCTCTGAAATCCCTGCATTTCAGCCATGCTGGTCTACCCTGCCTCAAATGCAGAAGGCATTTTAAAGCAGACTTTTAAAAGAGTTAACCATTAGTTGTAGGAATGCTTTCTGGATGCTTTCACTGACCCTTCTCTTGTGATCCACAAAATACTTAGTCAGCATGAACTCTTGTACCTTCCCTGTTTTTGTAGGTCATTCCTAGTTGATAAATACAATTTGCCCAATTCTCACAGTTGACAACATGCAAAACTTTGTCCACTTTGCTGATGAAGGGCCAAAGGGTACCTCCAAGGAAATATTATCTCCCAGGTTTCTGTTGCTGGGAGAAGGCAAAGCACTCCTCACTTGGGAAAATAAAGATTTACTGATAAGCAGGAGCTTTGCCATAGCTGATCACAGAAACCAAATCTTGGTGCAAATTCTGCCTGCATGACCTACATTTTAATCAGCCCCAAACAAATCCTTTCTGAGTCTGCTTCCCTCACTACCCAGAGCACCACGGCTGACTTCATCTGGATTTTTATGGGGTTAAATCTTTACCAAACATTACTGTATTTTGGCAACCCTTAGAGAGCTGCAGCAGGCATTGCTTTTGTCTTCAGATAAAGAGATTTAACATTACTCAGGAGTCCAAACTCTCCATCAGATGCTCTCGCTGCCCAGCATAGTTTCTCTTTTTGGCAGTTTTTCTGCCAAACCATGGGCAACAAGACCTTGTTGAACTTTTTCTCATTTTGCTGCAGAATCTTTCGTCCTTCAAGTTGAGGTCATTACTGAGAAGCACTTATGACTTTAACTGCATTCACAGGGCGGGCACTTTCCAGCTCTGGGAAAGTGTCACAACTTCACCATGGGGGGCAAGCTCTGTAGCAAATGGATGATGCTCTCAGTGCATCTGTGAAGCAGTAGCAGCGATGGTGAGAAAGTAAATGAGAATGCCACAATAGTGAACAGAAACATGTGATCCAGTGGAAAGCATGACAGCGACTGCAAATGACAGCACCAACAGTAATACTTACCCTCCCGCCACAGTTTGTCTTATAGTGAGAGAGAAGAAAAAGGAAAATTATATTTTATTGGAGCAGAATTACACCCTCCACAAAGCTAAGGAGATGTGGAAACAAGAGGAACTTAAGTCCAATTGGAAAAGTCACCCCTTAACTCAGAAGGTTTAGAAATGTTTTCAGAGAGTGAAGGTAAAATCAATTCGCAATCTTTAAGACAAAGGGAATTATACCACAGAAAAAAAAATGCCTCAGGAGACCGGGTGCACCTTACCCACATGGCATCCATACAGTACCTTGGCTTTGCAAAACTGCTATCAATATTTACCACAAATGACACAAATCTACTCCTTCTAATGCCACCATTCTTAAAAGATGAGATTTAAAGTTGAGTTCGTGAGCTTTCAACAACACATGCATAGACAGAGGTGGTTTATGTGCCCCTCTATCAAGCTATGTGCTCTATATTATTTTAAGAGTGTTGTTCTGATTCTGAGACTACACTAATTGCAGTGTTGTGTCCAGGATCATGAGCTGGTACTCCAAAGCCACTAGTGGTGTGGAATAATCAAAGCACAATAACATGGAACCTCTGTGATGCAAATCTCTTCAGAGGATGTAGCAATCCCTTATGCAGCAGCTCTGTAGGACCCACGGCTCTGTCATCACCAGACACAAAGAATTCACAGAGAAATTACATGGCTATTGAGTCACTTCAGCTCAAATACTTCCCTGGAGGTGTTTAAGGCTCGGGTGGACGAGGTGCTAAGGGGCATGGTTTAGTGTTTGATAGGAATGGTTGGACTCGATGATCCGGTGGGTCTCTTCCAACCTGGTTATTCTATGATTCTATGATTCTATGATTCTAAATCGCTGCCTAAGCTCATGTCCAGGTTAGAAGCTGCATTAGCCTTTATTAGTAAGATGTTGCCAAATAACTCTCTGCCCAGTGCTCATTTGTACTTATAATCCTCCTGGATGCCTGTGAATAGCTTGGTGAGGGAACTCAGAGGCAGAGCTGTACTGAAGGAACTTCTTTTATTCAAGGACTCTCTGATATTGCACACATGAAATCTTATCTGAGGATCTCTGTTCCCTTAATGAGGCAATGGGTGCTTGCCTGATGACATAGGGACCCTGGGAAAGGTGCATGGGCACCACTTAAAAATACCCAGCTTGATCCCCACTTTCTCAGAGAGCATGAGAGCTGCAGGGATCCACTTGGCACCACTGCAGTGTCCACAAACAGGAGCAAAAGGGGCAATCCTCAGTGCACTAATGTTCCCTGAGTAACCTTGTCAGCTACAAATTATTGGCTATCTGTACTTCTTGGGTGGCATTCAAGTTGCTTGAATGCAGTTATCCACATGAATACTACATCTGACTTTGAAGATAGACATGCTCTGAGCTGGAGGATGTTGGACTGTAAACCTCTGACGTGAACTTCCCTTCCAACATTAACTTCTATGATAGTCAAGCTCCAGCCAGCTCTAAAGCAATCACCTCACCTGACAGTCACCTATTTTTGCACAGTTGAAAGACAGTCTTGGCTCTTTTGGCACTATGGTGACTGCCGTGAGTGCTTAGTACATGTGGAGACACCACCTCAAGTCTGAATTTGGCCCAGCTAACTTCTGCTAGTTTAGCATTAGAAATGGCTGAGGCTTCCTAAAGTTACACCAGGGAGTAACGATGTTTGTTTATCATCTGAATCATTTTCTGGTCATGACTTTTTCCCTAAACTGACAATACAGGGGACCCAGGCATTATGCACAACAAATGAGGTGCCTTGGTAAGAGATGATTTTGGAGGTTTCAATTCTCCTCCAAGCTTTGGAGAATTAGAGGTGCCTTTTCAGTCACCATATCCTCTTCCTCTAGGATTAAAACCCATCTCTGAAAGAAGAGATGAATATCTTCCAGAGCTGGGGCAACTCTATGAAAAACCCTATGTGACATAATAGTGTGTTCTGCATCATTGCCCAACTCTAATCCAAAACCATCCTTTCAAAAGGCAGTGGACATCAAACAGAACAAGCAGTCTTCATAGACAAAATCTTGGATATAGTCTGCTAGTTTATGCTGTCTGGGAGGTCAGACTGTCTTGTAATACGCTCTGGCCTGAAAGTCTAGTAATCTCTAGAGCCTTTTCAAAATTAGATACCCAAGTGGCTTTGGAAAGACCTTCAAAGGCACAAGAGACACTCATCTGAGTAACTGAAAACTACAGGACTTGAGAGCAATACCATTTTCTGACTGGGGAATTTCCACTGAACTGGAGGCTGGCTGATGTTGTGCCCATCTACAACAAGGGTCAGAAGGAGGACCCAGGGAACTACAGGCCTGTCAGTCTGACCACTGTGCCGGGAAAAGTCATGGAACAGGTGATCTTGAGCGCTATCATGAAGCACACGCAAGAGAACCGGGTGATCAGGTCCCATCAACGCGGGTTCATGAAAGCCAGGTTTTGCCAAACTAACCTGATCGCCTTCTATGACAAAGTGACTCGGCTGCTGGATGAGGGAAAGACTGTGGATGTGGTCTTCCTGGACTTCAGTAAAGCCTTTGACACAGTTTCTCACAGCATTCTGCTTTGGAAACTGTCAGCCTCTGGCCTGGACAGGCGAACACTCTCCTGGGTGGAAAACTGGTTGGATGGCCGGGCCCAGAGAGTGGAGGTAAATGAAGTTAACTCCAGCTGGAGGCCAGTTACAAGTGGGGTTCCCCAGGGCTCAGTGCTGGGTCCAGCCCTGTTCAATGTCTTTATCAATGACCTGGATGAAGGCATTGAGTGCACCCTTAGCAAGTTTGTGGATGACACTAAGCTGGGAGGAAGTGTCGATCTGCTGGAGGGTCAGGAGGCTCTGCAAAGGGATCTGAACAGGCTGGACTGCTGGGCTGAGAGCAATGGTATGAATCATAGGATCATAGAATCACTAGGTTGGAAAGGACCCACAGAATCATTGAGTCCAACCATTCCCATCAATCACTAAACCATGTCCCTGAGCACTTCATCCATCCGTCTTTTAAATATCTCCTTCTTGGATGTGGTGCCCAGGTGGCCAAGAAGGCCAATGGCATCTTGGCTTGGATCAGAAACGGTGTGACCAGCAGGTCCAGGGAGGTTATTCTCCCTTCTGTACTCGGCACTGGTGAGACCGCACCTCGAATACTGTGTTCAGTTCTGGGCCCCTCACCACAAGAAGGATGTAGATGCTCTGGACTGTGTCCAGAGAGGAGCGATGAAGCTGGTGAAGGGGCTGGAGAACAAGTCTTACGAGGAGCGGCTGAGGGAACTTGGGTTGTTTAGCCTGGAGAAGAGAAGGCTAAGTGGAGACCTTATTGTTCTCTACAACTACCTGAAAGGAGATTGTAGAGAGGAGGGTGCTGGCCTCTTCTCCCAGGTGACAGGGGACAGGACAAGAGGGAATGGCCTGAAGCTCCACCAGGGGAAGTTCAGGCTTGACATCAGAAAAAATCATTCACAGAAAGGGTCATTGGGCACTGGAACAGGCTCCCCAGGGAGGTGGTTGAGTCACCTTCCCTGGAGGTATTTAAAGGATGGACGGATGAGGTGCTGAGGGGCATGGTTTAGTGATTGATAGGAATGGTTGGACTCAATGATCCTGTGGGTCTTTTCCAACCTAGTCATTCTGTGATTTTTCGTATTTGAATAGGCTGTTTGAGTACACTACCTAGAAGCAAACACACAGATACTCCGCACTTCATCCCCAAGAATGTGCACCAGAGATACGACACACTGACACACTGATTGCTGACCCTTGTCCTGCTGGGGAGGTGACCTTTGTGATGTTATTGTAGAAAAGAGATGCACTTCTGGCTGGTTTTCTGTAAAACCCTCCATTTCTGAGTATCTGGTTAGGTTGGCAAGGCTGCACTGGGTCCACTCGGCATGACATGACTGGGCTGACTTAAGGAAGGACACTGTTGTTCCCAGAGATCAGCTGTCAGGATCCCAGGCAACCCAGAGCTAATACGTTACAAAAAGAGATGGGGGAGACAGTTTAGAACTGTTCTAGGAGTTGCACACTTCATTTTTTTCGTGGAGGCATGTCTTCATCTTTTCTCCATTCCTTGCATTTCCAGCAATTGTTGTCTTCACCCACTTGGGTTGAATGAGTTAATGGTTCAGATGGAGAAGGCAAAAGATCTAAACACAGCATGCAGTTGCCAGAAGCTTTTGCTTTAGGATTAGTACAGCATGCACACGGCCTGGGTTTGACTGGTTGTTGTGTGTACAGGAAGTAATGCATATCCTCAAAGCTTCTACAGGGGCTACACAGCGAGTTGACATGGACTCCACTCATTGTTTATGGGGTCTTTCACTAGGGTATCCATAAACTCTGCAATGTGTCCTCTACAGTTCAATCAGGCTTTCCTCCATGTGGGTTCCCTAGAGCTAAGGAGAGCAGGGGATACAGTTCAGAGCAGGAGGAGAAGGTGGGGAGGACACTCACATAGATGAGGTGCTCCCGATAGCGGATCAGCAGGTTCCTGAGAATTCCAGCCTCGTTCAGGTCCCCCAGGCGGATCATGTCCTCCACTCCATGTATGGAGGTGGGGTGCATGGGTTTGATGTGGCTGGCATTCTGCGGTGAAATCCAGTGCTCCTGGGAAGTGAGTGAGGACAAAGAAAGATAAGTCAAATGAGTGATCATTGGGATGAGAGACGAAAACAGCCCACCCTAGACAGAAGGACTAGATAGAAGAAAATACATGTGAGAGCATTAGCACACAGGCTACAACTTCCATCCTGGGACATGCCAGTGATTAATTTGAAAGATTCCTAGCAGAAGAAGGAGAACATCTTTTGGTTTACTGGAGCAGCAAATGACATGAGACATGAGCCATCCTGGCAGAAGCGTCATCCAGAGCTGCATGGATATGCAGCACATCAAGGGTGTTTCTAGCAAACAGCAGATTTGTTGTTCCTTTCACACAACTACATATTCACATCACTGGTTAACCCTCTGCCACCAAATACTGGTGAGCAGACAAGATGATTCAGAATAGGAGAGAGGGATGCAAGGGGTGAAAAAATCACACTTTCATTGGCAGTCTCATTTAGACTAAAGGGCTTCAAAACCTTCTACAAATTTGACACGGACCCTGCTGAACCAAATCTCTTCATGCCATCCTTGAAGGGAATGAGAGCATTCACAACTATGTCAGGCTGGAAGAAACATTATAAAGGACAGAGCAACTCCTCTGGTGATGCTCTACTTGTGATGTTCCTCTAAAATAGCCACCACTGCAACAAGTAGAGGTGGGAGGTTGAAGAAGGCTGGACAGCAGCAGAGGAGCAGCGGGTCAAGGATGATTTGCTCAAAGCACTATTTAAAGATACTTTGGAGGCTTCTGCTATCATTGTACTCCAGAAGCTTCTCAACCTTTCACTCCCAGTACCACCACAAGAGTCTGGACACAATGTTACCTTGCCCTTACAAACAGAAAACTCCGGCACAGTTGATTCCCAAGACTTATGAGAAGCCCATGACTAAGTCAGCCATCATGATCCTATGACCCCTGGCCTAGCCAGACACACAGAGAAGAAGGGTCATTACAACCTTTTGTACGTACATTGCCTTCATCATCCACAACCTGGATCTGTCCAGAGTCACACAGTTTAACCACTGCTCCAATGGGGACATCGAATTCTCGTCCAGTTTTGAGGTCCATCCACACATAATCCCCCTGGAACCAAAGAGAGGACAGTTACGCTCAGGGCTGCAGGACATTCAGCATCTCTCAGGATCAAAGTTGCTGATGTCTTGTACCCGTATCATTGTTGTGAGTCAAATGACTTCCTTTGCAAACCACACATCATCCTTTTTCCACAGATGCTCAGGAAACCCCTGCAAGGTAATAGCAGTGGGGTATGCTCCACACAGCATACACCCACTGCACAATCTCTTTGTTTCACGAGTCCGTGAGTGTGTGTTGGTCACAGACCATCCAGCAAGCAGGTTACAGACCAGTGATACAGGCAGAAAAACCGAGGTTTCCCTCTATGCAATGTACAAGCCTAGAAAGTCACACTAGGAGATGGTTTTGACTCTGGAGAAACTGTGTATGGAGGCTTGTGGCACATTTTTATCTTGCAGGTAACCACTATCAAATATACATTTTCCTTTCTTGGCTATTAGTAGAAAGGGGATGAGCAAATCCAGTTCCTTCCTGAAGTTGTGCAAAGCTTTGACATCCATAACCTCAAAGGAGGAGGAGTGTGAAAAACTGTGTCCTTTTGTGTGTTTCAAATGTGTCACCTCTTCCATTTGTGACCTCTTTGTTTTCATTTTGGAACACACAGGGAGCAGTTGACCCCTATCCATTCACTACATGTCACTGGTGAGCCTATAGACCTCTTGTTGATCCTGCTTGGCAGGGACTATCTGCTCATCAGCTTTGTGGATATTAAATTACTGGAATATAAACAGGCTTTTAAAGAAGCTGTTTTCCTCAATACAAAAACAATCTCTAAAGTAACCCCAAACTAACCCCCCAAGCAGGATGCACACTCTACAAAACAAGGCAGAATTATTTCTCACCCCTATTTTCAATGTGAAGAGATGCTAAAACTGGGAGCCACCTAGTTAAATTATTGTCAGGCGTGTTCGCATCAAGGATGCAAATGTACTTTTTCATGCACCTGAGTTTAATGTTGTGAACTTGTAGCCCCACCTAATGCCACATATCTGGAGGCCAGCTCTACTTGTACTTATTAAGCATGATGCAAATGCAGTATCTACCTTTTGAAGTTGTGAAAAACTGCTGAGAGAAGGATAAGTGAAAGACAGGAGTGATCCCTTTTCATGTGCTCTGATATAAACCTTTTTCTAAGCATCCACTATCTACCATTTTTATGGACAGAGTATTTATAGATTTCAATTGACCCAATGGGCTGATGAACAACCTTCAGCTCCACTCCGGGCAGTGGGAACTGGAGACATCCAGCAACAGAAAACATGGTGAAACATTCATGATCCGAGTCATTGCTTACCAGGACCTCTGAGAGTTACTAACCTGTCAGTGACACAGGGATGCAAGACTATACTCAGGGACCCACACATGGACACTACACATGAAGTGTCCCCAGCTATTTTGTAGTAGACTCCACCCTTGCTTGCTAGTTTCACCTAAGACACCCTGCTTACATGGAGCTGAGGTTAGCTTAGGTTTTCTTTTCTTCAGAGAGTTGTGCTACAGCACTGTTGTAAGTATCTTTATCCAGCTCATAATAATGTAATATTGAGATCTTTTTTTCTCTTTAACTGCCTTACCCTCACATCTCATAACTCAGTTAAAAAGGAAAAAAAAAGTCTAACGAATGCAGCAAATCATGCACAGATACATTATAAATCCACTTATATTAATATTTATTTCTTAGCTCCTTTGATCCAAGACTTTCAAAGCTTTTCAGAGTATTCAACACTGTTATCCTTGCTGCATAGCTAGGTAAATTTATGCACAGCGTGGGTAACTCGATCAAGGTGTCAGCAAAAGAAGAGCCATGATGCTCAGTCCCTGCTCAGTAGAAAGCCTTTCTGATACCTCAGCAGCTGTGTAAAAATTGCTCTCGATCAAGAAAATAAGAATTGTAATGCTGTTTTTTTTTAAATCTCTAATTTTGAACAGATGTAAAAGCAGCCTATTTCATAGGTTCCGTTACCACACAGCTGAGATAAAAAAGCAGTCTGCTCTCCCTAAGGTAAATTGATACTGTACTACCACTGAGACAACTCCTGTGCTTTGCCTGCCTAATGTGCAGAGTGCTTGTCCCCTCAAAATGCTCTTTCTAAACACATTAAAGTGCAGTTCTTAATAATGGTGAAAAAAGCAAGTCTTATGGGATGGGCTAAGCTGGTAAACTCAGAAAGGTCTAGGGGGGCTAAAAAATGACATCATTTATTAAGAGTGGTGACCTATTTCCTTCCCTGACTTTAATCAATTTGAATTAAACTCCATGGAAGTCACTTACACTCCTTCCGCTGATGCAATCACCTTTGGATCAGCCTAAAAATCAGCAGATATATTGGGGATTTCAGGGCAAATTGGGGCATTTCGTGCATTTACAAGCTTGGGAGGACTGGCTTATATGTTGCATAACCTGCCTATTGCCCAGACTGATGCAGTTTATTTTCCAACACACACGACAGAGTACTGGAGAAGTGAGAACACCAACAGTCACTTCAGAGTATCAACATGGTCCAAGTCTTCCTCCTCAATGCAGCCACTGGGTGCTAGTAGTGTCCATTCTGGGGCTCTGGGGCAGACCCTCAGGACTTCACAAGCTATGGGCACTGACAACCAAACAGCAGTGCAAGAGGAGGAAACAACATGATGAGTACACTCAGACCACTACAATTCATGAAAAGGAGCTTCGAAATGCAAAGAGCAAGAAGTTTGCATCACAGGAGAGCTGCAGTGCTTGTGGGGGAATTAAAAACTCAGGAGGAAGGGGAAAGCAGCTGGTACAAGCGGTATGAGGATCCCACCAAACAGTGAGACCAAATTAAAAGTATCTTGAAAGATTCCAGCCATTCTCAGAGCTTGAGACCCCATATCTTACCGCTAAAATGGTCGTGGGCTTCAGGGCCTGGTTGACATTGCGGAGTAGTGTCCATTTGCCCTGGTCTCTCTCCTGATCTTCCACCACCTCAGGGCATGGCTGCACAAAAACGACTTTCTTCCTCTTCAGCATCTCTGAAATCTTGAAGCAGTATTTGTCCCTCTCTCTGCTTTCTACGTATATTCCACCATGAATGCCAGAGAGCTGTGGCTGGTTTGCTTTAGACCTCCAGTGTGATCATACCTGCTGCTTGCAGGACACCCTCTGACCCAATTCACAGTATGGCTCTTGGTAAAGATCTTCTAACAGAAAAATTTCCATGTCCCAGCCATGGTCCTCCACTGGCCAGCTAACGTGCTCACTTCATACTACGAGCTATGCAAGAGTTTCAAAACAAATTGAACAACTTTGCTTCTCTTCACTTAAATTCTTCCAGCCTCTCCAGGAAGGGGTGATACTTGGTCAGCGACCTGAAGGTACTGAACCACCTGTTCTGCAAAAATGCCTGCAGGATTAACAGGAAACTTCTTCATTTGCCTGTGACTTCTCTCCGTTACCTTCCTTTCTTAGTGAAATAATCATCTGCCAGCTTGAGGACTTTCAGCACAGAAGACGCTCAAGTACTTATTAATCCACAAATGCAGTCAGTCCCCATGCAACACATGGTATTTAATTAACCTAATACCTTTACATACCAAATTAACCAAAGTGCAGCGGGAACTCAAAACCAGAGACCATCTGCATTTTCTTTAAACTGATCGCCTTGAGTAGATCCATAGCAACTGAATTTTAAATAATTGAGTAGAAGGTGTTCAGAGCAGCACAGCTTCTGTGCCTATACGTGAGAGGACAGCTGAGGCTGTGGATGAAAATGTGCTGAATATGAGGACCATGGTGATGATGAAGTCGCGCTAAATCTACACACCTTCTTTTGCAGTCTCTCCTTGCACATAGAGACAACTGTTCTAGAAAGGACTATTCGGGCCTGCTGCCCTAGCCAGAAGAGCACAAGACAATTTACAGTCACACCTGATTTGCTTTTTCCTGTCCTATCCTATATACACTGGAGATTTCTCACTTTAAACTAGGAAAGGCTTTTCTGCTCATTTAGAGAATTTAAGGGGCCATTCTAGCTGGGCCCCAGGAAGGACTAAATAAATGCATATAAAGGGACTCATGGGATGGGCTTTTTGGTTTTGAGCTGGGTCCTACAGATGTTCTTCGCTCATCAGTACACCCTTCCCCACTGCCACACCACTGTAACTGGAGCAGCAGATCTGAGAAAGAGCAGCCAATTTATTTACCTCAATTTGCACTGAGCAGACATTACAATCACTGCTCAGCTAAACCCTGTACCACATTTCTGAGACTGTGTATCTCCGTGGGCTAATGAAGAATAAACTAAGGAGCAGAGGAGCTGAATGGCCCACATTATCCTTGGAGCAAAGTAGAGATGGAAGCCCGGAGGGCTGAATTCAGTCTCTGCAGTCCCGTTACAGCAGTGTGTTTATTTTACCCCTGACACTGGGGCTGCTGGAGGTCTGTAATTCCACATATTTCCTCTCATTGCATATGTTTTGCATCGCTCCTCCGATAGTAGGAGGTTTACTGGGGACTTGTTAGACAGTCACGTGTGTCAGCCAGAGCCACTCAGCATTTGCAGTGCTGTCTGTCTGAATGGCCTGAGCATGCTGACTCCTGGAAACAGGAAATCCCATCCCTCCGAAGGGATGGCCCAGCTGGAAACCAGCCTCCCTTCTGTATGCATCAAGAGGCAGAGCAACAGCATTAAGCCACCTATCAACATGCTTTTTCTAAGGGAATGTGCTATGCCTAACGCAGGGAGCAAATAAACATGCTTAGGACAATAAGGGGAGGGACATCATGGAGGAAACCAAACCTTTAGCTGGCTGGCAGCCTGTCAGCAATGCCATCCAATTTAGATTGCAGCTCCCCAGTGTAACATTAGACTCTTCATTGCAGAGATAGGAGCATGAGCCTGAAGAGCCATGCTGGACCCTGATCTGATGATTTACTACACTTCAGCTGCAGCAGGCACAGCTGAGAACAAGGTCCTGCTATGACACACTTGGTGTATATACGCAGTGAGGGGCAAATACTTGTCCTAAGGGACTGATGTGACCCAGGCAATAGGCTTATGCTGCTGCTGAGATATGAGCTCCTATTTAGTGGTACCGTGGTGGTATGGACCTCAATGCTGGAGACAAAAGGGAAATACTACCAGCAGGGACCACCTTCAAAGGTGATGAGCCACCTAATATAATATAAACTTGGGTTTCTTTGTCTAAACCTGGTTTTCAGACTCAAAGCAAATGTACCAGACTCTTTCAGGGCTGAGGAAGAGTTCTTGAGCTGGCTGTATTGCAGCCATCACTGAAAAGGTGAATTGTTCAGTGATACAGGTGAGGTGGGACTCAACTAACCCAGAGCCCGTGTCCACCTCTGAGCAAAACATTCAGATCTTTGCTAGATGATCATTATAGGTCTCTTGCAACTGAAATATTCTAGTCTAGTCTAGCTTACGTTTAAGGGGAAAAAAGAGGCACTTCTACGGTCACCTCTGCATAAAGCAGGTAATTAAACTAGGTCAGATGATACTGACCTCAAGGGGTATGTGAAGAGGACAGTTTCCACATAGAAATCTACAGTAGAGGTGTCCAAACCCAGCTAAGATGGATTCTATCCCCAACATGGGGGACCCTAAGCACTGATATTCAGGTAAACGTTGAAGGACGTGGAAAATGCCTGGTTGTCAGAGGCTGGCAGTGGACTCAGGTCAGTAGTGGTCTATTGATTACTCCTTGCAGCTCTAAACTTACTTCTCTAAAATAAGAAAGAGGATACCTGACAGTATGGCTGTTAATGCACTGAGTAGGCCAAATGTGATCTGCGTGGCTTATCTCCAAAAATTGACAGAAAACAACCTGTTTGTGCAGCTTTTTTTTTGTTTTGGAAATAGGCACAATCACAAACTCAGATCTCCAGAGAGCTAAATCCAAGCTGAGTCCTTTACTTCTTTACTGTCTGTCTTTGAAGCAGAAAATCCTTAGTGCACACAGACATAAGTGCTAACACAGGCATTCCCCCAGCTCCAAATTTCAACATGATTTGGAGAGCAGACTGAAATCTAACCGTATTGGTGCTCTGCAGCACGTTATTGCAGTGCAGACTTCCAACTGCTGCTGGAATCCTTTGGACAATACAACGTCTGTGTTCTACTATAAACACATATCACCTCTAGATATCACCTGTCTGATTCAGTTCAGCTCTTGATCACATGGGTGCTCCCTGCTCAGTTTAATGAAGCTTCTCCGGGATTCATGGCTGTGCAACCCAGGGGAGAATTATGAGTGCTCATCTCTATTCTTTGCACTCATCTTTAGTTATGCAGTTGCCACTGGCATAAGAAAAAAAAGCTGGGAAAGGAAGAACAAGCTTGAATTTCTTCTTAACCACAAACCGTAGTGCAAAGAATACATATGCTAGTAGTTGGTAACCCTAATAATTTTCCTGTTTCATAAATAAATAAAATTCTCTTCCCAATTTCTCGTAGCACATCAGGCACCAGCTGTCAGCCAAGGTAACATGCTGCAAACAAAGGCTTTCTGAAGCAAAGGCAGATATGCAAGAAGAATTGTTAAATAATTCAATAATCAATGCACTGGTTGCTCATCCTGTAACTTTGATACTGACAGGAAGGAAAAAACCAACCCACAAACGTGGCACCTGTCCCAACAATTTCCTATTTGGTGCTGAGGGATAGTCAAAGACTCTGGGAGCAAAAATGATGGATTTAATGAGGTTTGCAGGGGCATAATCCAGCATGGTTTAACAAGGTCCAGCTCCCAGTGATGCCTGACCTCACCCCTGGCTTTTGGCAAGGAGCTTGTTGTTGACTGTTTGGGATCCCTCGGCTCAGGATCGGGTTTTAAGCGTGCAGACAAACACGGAGATAGAATATTTAATCCGTAACTCCTACAGCATTACTATGAGAGGCAAAGCAGAGAATCCGGCAATCCACTGACGTTACAAGAAGATTAGGCTGGCCCCGGGCGTCACCCACCCAAACACCGTGCCAGAGCACTGCGTATCAAATCTCACACAAAAGCTGATGACCACCACTTGGGATGCGATTGAAAAAATCTGTTAAGACGCAGAAGTGGAACAGGAAATGAAGACTGAGCCTTTTAGTCCTGTGGCTGGGTCCCATTCTAGTTTGCAACGGGAAGCACAGTGGAAAGCCCTTACCTTTAGTCACCCAGAAACAAAGATTTTGGATATTATCCTTTAGATACATCTTGTTCTTTGTGGCAAGCTTTAGAAAGACGGGACCAATTTGAGCACTTCCCTATGGCTGGACAATACAGTTAAACTGTGTGCTCCTATCCCTTTCTTTGATTTGATCCCACGGAGAACTGGCTGGGGGAATTAACCTATCAGCAACATATTCACACCTTTTAGCAAAGTATTTTGCTGGTTTATCCCCTGAACTGGCTCATCAGGCAATCAGCAAAGCCCCAGTGAAGCAGCCGTGTAAGCAGCAGGAGTATGCAGCTGGCAGCATGGCTGGGGGAGCAGAGCTCCTGTTTATGCGGGTAACCGCCATGGCATCGCAGAGCAGCACTGCTGGAGGCTCTCCCTCGTTCATGGATTAACTTCCCTGCGTGAAGGCAGAGAGCTGTTTGATTAGATTCATGAAAGAAGAGTCCCAACATGCAGAAGACGACTGCAGAACTAGGCAACAGATGGAGGTAATCAGGTACTTCCACCCAACGTTTTTCTGCCTCTGAAGCATACAGCCTTTCCAAGATCACAATGATTCAGAAACAGGACACAGCTTGAATTCCAATGTATGATACTGATGAAGAGGGGGAAAAAAATAATTATATGCAGTAATGTAAATTGGAAGGGATGTTTTTCATCCTGGCTCAGAAAGGCTGTTCAAAGAAGCCAAAAAGCAACCTCATGAATTGAAGTATTTTACCTGATCTTATTCCTGGGAAAACAAACCAGGATTTTTTTACCATCTGTAATAAAAATCTCTTTCATTTTTCATGCACAATCTGTCAAATTCTCTGAGTTTCAGATGGTGTAGGCAGCTTCACCTTTCATGCTCTGGGAAGATCCTTTCTCCCTCATTCTTTACTTCAGGCTCCTTCTTCTCTCCTTCATGTCTTTTCAAAACCTCACTGAGATCTAGCCTGCAACTAGTTCCTGTGTACCAAATAGATGTGGGACTATTGTAATCTGCACAGCTTTTCCTGCATAAACAGAAATGTAGATATAGTGCAAAGAAGTGCTTAATCCTAGTAAAAATGTATTCTTTTCCCATTTAGGAGTTGTCCATACTTGTGTAAGTGCAGTTTTCCCAGCAGAAACGTGTCTATGCTAACAGTTCGCATTAGCTGAAGTAGCACCGGTACACCTAGACAAGTCCTGTCATTTAAAGTATTGTGTCTCATCTTTAGGAATATTGAATGAAAGGGAAGTGAAGCTGCTTTTCCTTCACTGCCACACCAGATCTGAGAGTCACTGCCCTTTTTACACACTGCCTTTGCGTATCCACTGAGAGTTGTCTTGGTTACTGAGGAGGGTGAGGAGATCTGGAGGAAAGTTAGGTTGCAGTTCAATCAATAGCATCTTGAGGGAGTTTGTGATATAACTGCTTAAGGGAGAAGAGGACTGCTCCAGGGGTGTGTTTGAAAATCCAATTCCTGAGAGGAATAAATGACAGGAAAAAGCACAATGGAAAACATTAAAATAATGCTGGAAATACTTGTGTTGCGATCAAAACCATCTTCATACTGGTTTTTGTTCCTTAGGTGCCAGCCACAAGAATGTGGAGTTTCTGTGATAGAAGTAGAGTCCTTGCAAAAGGAGAAAACATACCGTCAAAAAAAATCTTGAGAAGGTGAAGCATCTGGACTTTTCTGTCATCAGGAAACAGGTAATAAAAAAAGAATCCTACTACACAGAGCTGTGCCATGGGCTCTCAGCAGCACAATACCAGCCCCATCTGCTGTAACTCTCTGGAATTACCAAGCGCATGAGGAGGTTTGTTTCTGATGATATTCCATGGGTTTTAATTCATCTTTCACTCTAATAGTACTTCAAGCGGAATGGGGAATGACACAGTGTGCATTTTAACCCCAAATTTCACACCACCACAGCTGGCTTGTGGTAGAAGGTGCGAAACTCCAGAAGGCTCTGGAAGAAGATAGGGACCCAAGAAGCCAAGCATGTTAATCAACAGTCTAAAGGAAGTAGTCAGAAAGTCTAGATAGACAAACCCTAACCTAGAAGTTACAAACAGAGAAAGAGTGGAGTGTTTTGGTTAACAAAAGATGATAAAGATAGGAATAATCATCACTATTCGAATCATAGTTGTAGGTTGGTAGACTCAACACAGTTACTTTGTTGGATCAGGACATGTACAGACGTGCACTGTGGATGCCTTCAAACCGTGAGCTTGGGACAGTTTTACAGCTAATGGTTAATAGCTGGTTGAGCTCATATTGAAGAGATTTGTCTTTCAGAGGGCAACTGAAGCCAGACCCTGAACATCAGTCCTTTATGAACACACAAACACAGAAACCTGTTTCAAAATCCAAGTCCCAACAAATAATCGACAGTCATTAAAAGCAAAGCCACAGTGGTAGCGACAGCTTGAAAAACCAAGCTGATCCTGTTTGTGTTTGATAGGAACAGTTGGGTGTTTGATAGGAACGGTTGGACTCGATGATCCAGTGGGTCTCTTCCAACCTGGTTATTCTATGATTCTATGATTCTTACATGAAATTACCAAGGAATGGTAGCTTGTAAGCTTGCCAGTGGGATTAGACTTTCATATGGACATCCTGAACACTAGTAGCTAGAAGAATAAAATCAGAAAAGAAATAAGGTCTCCACATTTTTGGGACAGCAACTAACTCCTGTATCCTTGGAAATTTTTATTTTCCTCATGGGTATTTTATTACATGGACAGTCCATTCTACATGTGCTGCGCAGTCTGCACAGTGGGATGTGGCCTCCAAAGGGGTTTTGTCCCACATTCTATCTACTTCATGATGAAAAGGTTTACATTACTAATGGGTTTTGTTATATGTCACTCCTGGAATGAAACTTTGAGCATTGTTGTGGGTTTGCAAGGTGCTAGCATGGCAGAGATCCTGGTCTAGCAACAGGCAGCTGGCTGATGCTCATATGAAAACCTAAATCATGTAAGGGAAATTAATTCATGTGAAGAATACTCATCAATTTTATATTTGTTTTGAGAAACTCAGTAATTGCCATATAGCCTTGATTTTGAGACTGAAAGAGTATTATCACATAGATGTGTTTCTGTAAGGAATGGGCTGACCGAGTATCATCACGGAAACATGGTTAATGCCTCTGTTTTGCTGGATGCAAATGCTCTTTAACTTCAAGCATCTGCTTAATAGGAAAAGGCTGCCTGTCTGCCTTGCACCGAATCTAGCAATTTTATGGGGTTAAGGGGCAGTAAGATGCCTTCACAAAGTGATTTGCAGGTCATAAAAATGCAGTGTGTGACCTTAAGAGTAATTTGCCGGCAATGGTTCCGGCAATAAAACATCTTGCTGGGTGGTAGGAGATGCTCATAAATAGCTCACATTTCATTCACACTGATTGCACAAAACACTTCCAAGTTGTGGTGCACTAACCACTGGCAAGGCTCTGTCCCAGACAAGTGTTTTTCCCTGTCTTAACAACCATCAATGTTTGGTTCTTTCTTCTTCAGAACACAAAATAATCCAACCTCTTTTTCCTCTGGGTTCTGCTAGAGTGACTCTAGGGAAAGGACAGAGGGCATCTGCTTCTGGTAAAAGAGTGGGGAGGGAGTAATACTTCCAGCATTTAAGTGGAATCGCCTCAGGCAGGACATGAAAATGGGTGTGCAAGGTTAAGGTGCACCAAAGGACCATTGAGGGTAACAGCCCACCTTCACCAGAGGCCCATGTGGATCCCTAGGGCTGAGTTGACAAGTCTGTAGAGATACTTCTTTAGAATACTATTCCAGCCCAAAAATAAGGGGACACCAACCAAAGCCAGGAGGGACTAGGTTTATCAAAAGGCAATGGAGATGGATATAATACTTGGAGAAGTAAGGAACCCAGACAAGTGCTGGAAGGGAGATGTATTCAAGACTACCAACCAAATAAATCACATCAGGCTGGAGAAACCCCTGAGCTGAAAGTTCATAAGTGGAGACCAGGAAATTAGCTGAAGGATAAGAAACTATTGGGAGGAAATTACAGTACAGTCTTACTCATCCCTTGGTGTTCACCAACAGTGTGTTTGGGATGAGACAGACCTGGGTCTGAACACATACAGTTCACAGAATCACAGAATAACCAGGTTGGAAGAGACCCACCGGATCACCGAGTCCAACCGTTCCTACCAAACACTAAACCATATCCACCAAACACTAAACCATATCCACCAAACACTAATATGTTCCCAACACTATAACTCTGTTCAGAATTCTATAATAACTTTTGTTCAGAAACAGAAGCCTTCATAATTTATAGCTAGCAGAGTTTTCTCCTTTAACAAAATTGCCTAATGGAGGATGAAATCTTTGTAAACTTGTAAGACTGACCTTTCTCCTATGCAAGAAAGCAGCTGCATTCTTCTGCTAACACCACCTCCCTTGTATAGATAGCAGCAAGGGGGATTTGGAAAGGAGAGGAGGACTGATCCTTCATATCAACTTTTCATGTTTGCAAAACCCGCATGCACATAGACGTAGTCAACAGCAACAAGGCAATTCCCTTACATAGCAATAGTCTAATGCACAACCTCTATATGAGCTGGCCAGTACTGCTGACCACTAGCACAATATCCATGAATATACCCAGGAGTGGCAAAATAGAAATGCAAAAGCATCAGCATACAAATTCCCAGGTCCCAATCTACACTTATTAATCTCATTTCCCCACCACTGAAAGCACCAGTAGAGGTATTTAAAGTGCCAGCTGGCTTATCAGCATGTCTTGAGCTATTTCATTCACAGTATTGAATATTCTCTGCTCTTTTTTTTTTTCAGAACAGTCTCCTTATGTGTATTCTAGTAAGCATCCAAATCCTCCTTCTGTTTTGGTTATATCTATAAACCAATTAAAACTATATTTAGACCTCCAAAATTCCTACTGGAAATCTTCCTTAGTGAATGCTATTTCACCAAAACCTAAAATGCATCATATGTAAACAAAGCTTCTCATGGAAACGCTTGAGTTTGGCATGGGGTTTATTATTTTGATGGTCTCATTGGAATCTATCTTCCAAGTCAGCTTTTAATTCCAATTTTTTTTTTTTTTTAATTGACCAGGCAATGGCATCTCAGCAGATATTCTGTGTACTGCCAGACTAACTTTCTCATGAGAAAGAAATGTCATTTTTTCAATTTGTGCTATTGAAAGGGTCTGTTATTGCTTTCCTTCCTCTGGGCCCCAGGAGCTGCACATAGCTTCTTGAACCTGATTGCAGAAAGCCAGCACAAAGAATGGTTTGGGATTTTTTTTTTTTTTAGAAAAACAGCTATAAAATATACACTGTGCTAGCAAATGATGCCGTGGCTTGCAAAAGGAATGAATGTCTTTATCAATGACCTGGATGAAGGCATTGAGTGCACCCTTAGCAATTTTGCGGACGACACTAAGCTGGGTGGAAGTGTCGATCTGCTGGAGGGTCGGGAGGCTCTGCAAAGGGATCTGAACAGGCTGGACCACTGGGCAGAGACCAATGGCATGAGGTTTAAAAAGGCCAAATGCCGGGTCCTGCACTTGGGGCACAACAACCCTATGCAGTGCTACAGACTAGGAGAAGTCTGTCTAGAAAGCTGCCTGGAGGAGAGGGACCTGGGGCTGTTGGTTGACAGCGACTGAACGTGAGCCAGCAGTGTGCCCAGGTGGCCAAGAAGGCCAATGGCATCTTGGCTTGTATCAGAAATGGTGTGACCAGCAGGTCCAGGGAGGTTATCCTCCCTCTGTACTCGGCACTGGTGAGACCGCTCCTCGAATCCTGTGTTCAGTTCTGGGCCCCTCACCACAAGAAGGATGTTGAGGCTCTGGAGAGAGTCCAGAGAAGAGCAACGAAGCTGGTGAAGGGGCTGGAGAACAGGCCTTATGAGGAACGGCTGAGAGAGCTGGGGTTGTTCAGCCTGGAGAAGAGGAGACTGAGGGGAGGCCTCATTGCTCTCTACAACTACCTGAAAGGATGTTGTGGAGAGGAGGGTGCTGGCCTCTTCTCCCAAGTGACAGGGGACAGGACAAGAGGGAATGGCCTCAAGCTCCGCCAGGGGAGATTTAGGCTGGACATTAGGAAAAAGTTTTTCACAGAAAGCGTCATTGGGCACTGGCAGAGGCTGCCCAGGGAGGTGGTTGAGTCCCCTTCCCTGGAGGTGTTTAAGGCACGGGTGGAGGAGGTGCTAAGGGGAATGGTTTAATGTTTGATAGGAATGGTTGGACTCGATGATCCGGTGGGTCTCTTCCAACCTGGTTATTCTATGATTCTATGATTCTAATTTCATGCCATAAGGGCCAAATCTTTCAGTAGTGTACATGAACATCATTCCACAGATGCGTCTATGATGCCAAACCCACAAAATACCACGGGCTTACTTTTAATGCCTGGCTGTTGAATGTTTTCCACTTTTGCAAGAGGAATTTGATGAAAAGCAAGGTCACCTCAAACAGGCCGAGCTGCTTGCCTGCTGCACAGCCGTGTCGACTTAAAGGTCTACCTTTTCTCCAAAATCTCTCCAATTGTCATTCCCTATATCCCATCAGAGAACTGATCTGAGTAATAATAACACCAATAAGTAAGAAATAAATGATGCTGAAGGTTTTTTTTAAAGTACTTGTAAGTCATGTGATTTCGGTGAAATTATGAACATGGTCCAGCCATATACGGCAGGTACTGGAGGGCAGACAGAGGGAGGTGGGTGTTCAGGGATGGAAACGGGACTGGATGAGACCCCTTCACTCTGCTCTGTTTGCACAGCTGGGATGAAGATGCTCCCTCCTGTTATGAACACTAATCAGAAGCTCAATGGATGGAGTGACAACCAACAGAGATCAACCCTTTCATTGATGTTTACCAGTTGGATAAGGTGTGTGAGGAGGTGTAGGGGGTGGGATTAAAGGTTTTCTGATCTCCCTTCCTGAATCTCATTCTTGCAAAGGGGTTGTTAGGTTGGCCAGCAGCCCCTAGGTTCCATCACCTGCTGCAAAATGGCAATGTGAGGTTCAAGACTCATTACAAGCTTTTTCTTTACAGAAAGCGTATACAAACAGCTAGACTTCTTCAGAGTCAGGTTATAGAATCATAGAATCATTTAGGTTTGCAAAGGACCCTCAAGGTCATCAAGTCCACCACTAAACCATGTCCCTAAGCACCACATCTACGTGCCTCTTAAATACTCCAGGCTCAGTGACTCAATCACTTCCCTGGGCAGCCTGTTCCAATGCTTGACAACCCTTTTGGTGAAGAATTTTCCCCTAATATTCAGTCTAGATCTCCCCTGGTGCAACTTGAGGTTATGATGAGTTGTAGGGCTTAAGAAATAAAAGGTAGTTCGAGGGTCTGAATTTCTCTCTTCTTGCTCCACACTCCAGGACTCAGCAAGCTGAATCTTATCCTTAAGGGCTCTAACAGACACAGAGAAGTTACCATCAAGCAAAATAAGATGATATGTAAGCTGTTCTGCAAGAGCTGTCCCTAGGGATGTAGATTTTCCTGGAGAAACCCAAGGTCCCAAGATTAATTCAATGAATTTTGTTATTGAATGCTTTGAAGTCTCATATACCCTCAAAATAACATCCCATTGGCTGGGCATTTTGCTACTACCTCTTAAAAAAGCAAAACAGAACTCACACATGTACCAACTCTCATTTCAAGCCTTTTCTATCTTGAGATCAAATAGACTAAGACTCAGTGCATATACTTTGGGGAACACAGATGCTGAGAGCTTGTCTAAGATATCAAAAAGCAGGAATAAGCATATTTCAGACAGACTCTCTAAGAGGCAGGCTATCTCCACACCATGGCTAAGATTGTTCACTCTACCTTTATTTGACATCATGTAATTTATATTCCGCAGCCATAGCACTGCAAGAACATCTCCCTAGCCTGCAGCTTCATTTTCTGCACACAGCTACCCCAGCACTTTAATTGTCCCATAAATTTGATGGAAAGGATCTGATGCAGAGAGCTGTTAAAATGCCAAATGTCTTGAGCACTGCAACTAACGAATGGGTCCCAACGATTCATGTTTCAATCTGTATGCAAATGTGCCCTTTGCTTGGCTTGTACTGGACTTTTCATTGCTGCATTACAGCTATCCAGGGATGTCTCAGACTCATAGATCAGACAGATACAAAGCATAAATTGGAGAAGATTTAAATTATTCAGTGTTTATGAGAAAGAGAATCCAAACAGTGGGCTTACACTTTGCTTTTTATAATAACATGATTACATATCAGCTCTGACAAGACCTACAGTAACGCTGTTTTTCTCCCCCACCCTTTCCTCCTATGAAATATATAGCACAATGAATCACGTAGCAAAGCTAAACACATATTATCTAATAACAGCCCAAATAAATATATGTCAGCTCCAAGTAAAACTGCTGCTCACAGAGCCCATCTGAAAAATATCTGTGAAGGGACCGAAAGATTTCAAAATCTGGTCTCTGCTGTTCTACTTCCACCAAGGGAAAACATCTCCTGGAGCATCAAACCAAGTCTGTAAATGCTGGCAGTCACAAAATCTATTCCTGCTTATTAATGAACCACACAAATCTTTCACCTTCAGTGCAATGTACAATTCTAGTCTTAGCAAGAAGAAATCGAGCTGGAGCAGTGCACAAAGAACTGTCACCATCACGAGATGCAGAGCTTGTCTTACAAGGTGAAAAAAGGGCTTTTGTAGGATTTTGTTCAATTCCAAGTCTAGGAAGTAACATGACTGCTCTCTATACAAACACCTGAGAAATGACAAGAGGCAAGGACAATTTTAGCTAAAAGCCAATCTTAGCACAAGAGCAGTAAGCCACAAATACCCTCAGAAAACACAGCCATGGACAGTCTCATTCACGTAAGACTCATCTTGTGGGTTCAAAGTTGAAGTTGCATTGGGGTTTTTATACTCAAAAAAATGCCAGAGCTGGCACAGATATTGCCAAATAGATGGCTGCAGAGAAATTGCAAGGTTTTGACACTGCCCTCACGAACCACCCCACCAGGAGCACTGCAGAGCCAGGAGAGCAGAAGTGAGCTCTCTCACTAAGCCTTGGCTCCTGCAAAGCTTCAGACTAGTTGGAGAAACCTTCCTTGCTTTGGCATTGAACTAAAAAGAGCTTTATACCATAAGGCGTCCGCAGTGCTTGATCCCTCAGGACCTTAATTTCTGGCTGACCTTTGGTTTCCTTTATCTGCTTAGCTTAGTTCTCCACTGTTTCTTTTCAGTTCTATTTCCATTTCTCTTCCTATAACCCCACAAGCAGGTTAGGGAACCACAATGACTGGGAGAAATTGATAACAGCAGCAGTGCTCCTCATGTAGTCTGGATATGGTCAGAACACCAGAGCGACACAGATACAATATTCTGCCAAGTGTGGTGTATTCAATGATCTTTCTGAGATGCTGAACTTGGTCTACATGAGATACTTTTATGTAATAATTTTTGAGTACGCTTTATGTCCTAGCAGACATGTCATATTGATTTCGTTGGTCTGGTCCAGCAGCAGAAAACTTGCAGCACTGGGAAACCCTGACTTTAAGGTCAGGTTATATGAGGGTTGCCTACATGAGTGAGAAGATGCAACTGGCAAAAACAGCCAGCAAAAGCAGCAAACACAAAGGAATGAGCTGCTGCTGTGCTGTGGAGCCAAACAAACTTGTCAGGCTGCCAAGGCAAGAAATTAGGAAGTCCTCTTTTTCTTCTTCCCTTTCTTTGTGCATGGAAATGGACTTGCCATAAGTAATTTGCTAACGATTAAAGCTGATAAGTTTGGCTCCCTGTAGGCTGCTTCTGGGGAACAATGTTTGCTTTTCTTCTGAATTACTGGGCTGAAGGCACTGGACAGGAGCTCTGCGCATTTTCTACTCCTTGCTCAGAGCTGTGCAGTGCCCTCCATGCTCAGCTGCCCAGTGCCAACCTCTAAGGGAGATTCTAGTGGCAACTGTTTTGCTGAGAGAGTGGATAGGGTGCAATGTCACAGGCTCATCCTCAAAATTCCTGGATTTATAGCTGGGTAAAGAAAGGAAAAACAAGCTGTAGGGGCCAAAACCTCTGCACTGACCTATCCCAAGTGATGACTTGGTCTTCTGCTTGATCTTGTTGGAGAAAGTTTTCAGGGGAAAAGGAGTGGCAGGGGAGGACCATAAGCATGTTGTACACATTCAGGGGAAAAAAAAAAAAAAAGACAGATGGAAGGCTCCCTGGAAAGTCAAACCAATCAGGAATAGCACAGATCTCACAGCAAAAAATCTTACAGCAAAAATGAAGGGGGCAAAATACATATATTGCTGTTACTCAAGATTAAGCACCACCATAAACAGCAGCTCTTTGTACCACAGAGAGCAACGTGGTTCAAATGTGACTCAGACTGGACCTTTACACGGGGCAAACTGGTATAAAGCGACCTCTGAAAGAGCCTATATCTGCTAACAACTGGGTAGCCTTATTTCACTATGCAGGGGTCCTTCTTCACCTTATCCATGCTGCAGAGGGGTGTTTGCAGTAAGCAGCAACTTCTATACAAACCTATTTCCCTGATATTTGTCAGCACCTGCTCGGCATCTGAACCCCCAGGGAGAGTTAGTTTCAAAACTGCTATGAACAGCAAGAAATGGAAGACATTTTTGAAACTGAAGGTTGTTTTAGGGGCTAGGGCTTTTCTTGTTTAATGATAAGAAGCCTTAACCCAAAGTAATGTTTCAAATATTGTCGATAACTTCCCTTGGAGTTTCCTTATACACTTTGACACACAGTCCTTATGAACCTAAACATGTTTCTGTGGAAAAATAACCGAGTATCTTCTCTTAAAAAAAGCCTGTAGAAGACTGAATATGCACACTGAATGTTAAAGCTTCTCTGTTAAGGGTTCCAGTAGTACCTACCTGCAGATGATGGGCTTTGAACACTAGGGCAATACAAACACATCAATCACAAATGGCTCTGGCTTTATTCTCCAGCATCCACCTTTCACTACAGAAATATTACTACATTTTTCCTTCCATTGTAACATCATAGAAATAACCCCTTGTCTGCTAATGTAACAGCAGCATCACTCCTGCTCTGCTCCAGCTTTACTGTTGTATCACTACAGACACAAGAGGTAAAAGCCCAAGAATTCAGCCCATTTTCACAGCAGATCAACCACATCCTGAGGTCTTAATAAGGACTGAAATCCCTGAACAGATCCTGAAACTGGCTGTGGAATTAGTGTCTTACAGGGATGGCATAAATGGCCTTGATGCTGGTTTTGCAGCTATCTACTTTTTTCTTTTGCTGTAAGTTTCTTTCATGATAGTAGAGGTAACAGAAGAAAAGAAAGGTGTCCCTACAACACAGCCCACCATTCACAGTTGGCTTAATCTAAACACCAAGTGTCTATAAGAGTCTTGCTTGGAGCTTAGGTAGACAAGGGATAGAGACAGTTCCATAAAGGAGATCCATCCTGCCTAAGACAGGTAGGAAGGAAATTACTTCAGAAGCACCCTGCTTCCCCGCCTAGACAAGACACCTTGTTCTTAGAAAACTAGGTGTATGGTCCATTTGATTACAGCTCTGCAAAGGGTGAATTCAGATAAATACAGAAGACTATGAACTAGTGGATGAACCACAGAGGGGTAACCTCCAGCGGAGAGACATTACAGGCACCAAGAGTGATACCATCCTAGACAAGTTGATATAGGGTATTTCATACAGCTACAACTGTTATTCTGAGCTTTCAAATTACCATGTAAACTTACTTTGTTTTAATTTCCACATCCATTTTCCTTGGCATCACAAACCATATCAGAGTTTTTGATGTGGGAGGAAATGTCTCTGAGACTTTTGGAAGGAGGACTGAGCTCACGAATACCCCTAGCAAAGTGCAGACTGAATCAAAACTGTTTGTAGCTTTACTCCACTGCCTCAGTGCTTGACTGTGTTGACATATTTGAGCCTCAGTCTGCAGTCCCCACTCAGGACTCATGGCAGCAGTCAGTCCTCCCTAGGTGAGACGGTGATAAGACAGCCCAGAAGCTGAGAGTAAGACAGACACGTTATGCATGGACATGGGGAAAACACTACAATCCAAACCCTTAAATTATTATAGAATCTACAAGACTTGCCATACAACTTAATTCTTCAACTCAGTTTCTTTTTAATTGTGCAGAAAGACTCCATTTTCACACAGCCAAAGCAGCACTGTTCCTGGAAATGGAAATTCAATTCTTGCCTTGATCAATCTTCAGGCAGGCAGTAAGCTTTTTATTCTTCTGCATATCCAGGACTCATGTGCAGCCTCTGGGCCATCACGGATGAGAAAATAGAAGTGGAACACTGCATGAGGTTAATCTGGACTACACACACAAAGCAATGATTTCCTCTAAGCCAATCAAGGATTAAGACTAATGAGTATCTCTGCGTCTTGTAACAGTCCTTTTATGGAAACAGAATAGGATAAAAATAGCCTGATTGAACACCACTCCCCGCCCCTCCAAAAAAGACTTTATTAGCCCTTGAGGTTATGGAGTAAAATTAGAAGTGCTGAAGAGAGGAATGCTTCACTTACCTGTCGTAGAATGACCATGGTTCCTGTATAAACACATCAGCAATCACTCAGAACGGACCTAAACCAAAAGAAATCATCATTTAATGAACCGACATCTTGACTCATAAAACTCAGCTTAGGGACCTTCCCGACCCTAAAGAGTGTGGATGAAGGCTAGGAGCACTTAAACTCCCAAAGCTTTCATAATATTAACTCCAGACAGTGAGACGCAATCCCCTAATACATCCAGATTAATGCCTGCACTGTGGTGAATGAGACTGGGACTGCAGGTTGTTACGCAAGTAATATTTTGTAAACTGAGTCCTAGAAAGTTATCCAAGGATTAACCTACCAAACAGACTGATGCTGGTTTATTACATGTGTCATCAGATCCCGTGGTATGAATTAAAGCACATGGAGAAGGGGAGCCCTGTCCTTACAGCCCACAAAACTGGATGGATTATCTTCTTTCTGTCAAAACTGCTTTCAGAAGAGTACCAAGTACCAAGCCCTCCACCATAGCCTACAACTAATACCTGGATTGGACTGAGAAACTCGATGCTCCACTCCTGCCTGTTGTGCAAATCGTATCTTTGTGGATTTTACATGGGAAAGTCCTGTCCTGCTCCTGGATTTCTGCTTGCTGCTATGTGGTGCCACTTCATGGTGCAACCAGCAGTAAATCAGTTTGGTGTGTATGAGCAAAAAACACTTTAAAAAAATAGAATTTCTGGAGCTTTTTAATCTCCAAGTCATGTTTGCTACATGGCACTAAGTAATTGTTATATTTATGATGTGGAACATTTTCCAGTATGCTAAGCATGTTCATGCTTTAAAACGCAGGCAGAAAGGTCCTCTGTTTAAGAGACATAAGTCCCATAAGACACTATGGACGTGTAGGCTGATGGAGGATGATCTTGCAGTCTTCAAAACATTTCCCTTCTCAGTGACACAGCATTTCAGACTCGTCATACAAACATAAATATTTTGTTTCCGTTTTTAGCTGTAACTTTTATTTTTGTGCTTTCCTCACTAGAAGGAAAACATTTCTTGGAGAAGATGGGAGGAAACAATGAAGCATTTCCACTCTCCCTCGACAATCTCCAGATGAGATGTCACAGAAACACAATATGGGACACTCAGTCTTTCAAAAAAAAAGGAGAGACAATGCCCTGACTCAGTGTCCCAACACACTTTCCAACATGGCAAGGAGAGCGATCTCTCTTCCTGCTGGCAGTAACTGCATTTGTCCCATTCAGTAACATAGGACATAGTCTTTGCTGTTGATCCTGCTGGCTGAAATTTCTGTAGCTTCTCATCCACATTGGAAACATGGATGTTCCCATTCTAGCTAGAAGGGCAGCATTTATCTCTATTACCTCCTGCAAGGACTGCAAAGGCTCAATAGCATTTCCAATTATCCCCTTTTTCCTCACCATGCTTCCTGCATCACCTCTAAATTTTTATTGACCACATATCTGAAGGCTGGTAAGTTTCCCCACTGAGAGTTGTAAGAGTTTGCCATTTCATAGAATCATAGAATCATAGAATAACCAGGTTGGAAGAGACCCACCGAATCATCGAGTCCAACCATTCCTATCAAACACTAAACCATTCCCCTTAGCACCTCATCCACCCGTGCCTTAAACACCTCCAGGGAAGGGGACTCAACCACCTCCCTGGGCAGCCTCTGCCAGTGCCCAATGACGCTTTCTGTGAAAAACTTTTTCCTAATGTCCAGCCTAAATCTCCCCTGGCGGAGCTTGAGGCCATTCCCTCTTGTCCTGTCCCCTGTCACTTGGGAGAAGAGGCCAGCACCCTCCTCTCTACAACATCCTTTCAGGTAGTTGTAGAGAGCAATGAATGAGGTCTCCCCTCAGCCTCCTCTTCTCCAGGCTAAACACCCCCAGCTCTCTCAGCCATTCTTCATAAGGCCTGTTCTCCAGCCCCCTCACCAGCTTTGTTGCTCTTCTCTGGACTCGCTCCAGAGCCTCAACATCCTTCTTGTGGTGAGGGCCCAGAACTGAACACTGTATTCAAGGAGCGGTCTCACCAGTGCCGAGTACAGTAAGTGCCTTCAACACCTCAATGAAAACATCCAGCTGCTGAAACCATCTACACGATCCCTGTGCACAGCCCAGAGAAGCAACTGGTGTCCTAATAGCACCCAAGGCATCACTGTTTATTAGAAAATACTACTAGACAAGTTTTGGCCACAGATCATATTTTATGAATTAATTTTTGTTTTTTCTAGAAGATAGATGACTGGTGGAAAATCAAGCACCTACTTTAATATCTGAAAGGCTGTGTGGCAGATTTCGTAATTCTCAGTTCATGTCTTCACTGTAGTACATTAAAGGATTCCTCTTCTCCTTAATTTGTATGGCTTGAAAATAACTTTCTAACCCTGCCAAGTAATGAGCCCTGAGACATACTGCCTAGGGATGCTGACGACTCTCCTCCACTGGGAATAGTCACTGAAATCCTGGCTTGGCTCTGAGCAGGCACTGGGTGATGTTCTCTAGAGGTCCTTTCCAGGTCTGTAACATGATAATCACAGGGTCAGTGATGAACACTGGGTTGGGCAGCAGCCTGAGTCCTTTGATAGAAGGAAGGACATCTGCAATGGACAAGTCATCTTATAGTTCCTTGTCTCAGTTTCCCTCTCTGAAAAAAAAAAGAGAACTTGCCCAACAAGGGTGCTTCTAAGTATTTCAGTCATTTATTTGCATGCTAATCAGCCAAATGGCCTCAGTGAGCTTGTCTCTTTAAGTGCTCGTGTTCCAAAAGCCATGCACAGGGGATCTCTTCCCACAGACTAAAGCTAAAGCACCAGATTCAGATCTCAGAACTGTTCCTTCAGCCATTCATCCCTCTGCTGCTGAAGCAAATCACTGCCACATGGTTGGCCTGGCTCCCAGCATAAAAACTGCTCTGCATCCTGCTCAGCATGGCCTGTGGTGATGCTGAAGAGCTGCTGTGCCAGGCTTGAAAAAGTATTACATACCCAGCATGATCTGCCTCTAAACAAGACTTTGGTACCCAGACCCATTGTTATTTCTGTTTGTTTATTTTTAATTTTCTGAAAGTCTATCCTTTACCTCAAGCCACCACACTTGCTCTTGTTCAATGCTTTGCAAGTCCCCTTGAGATGCTGTTGCAAGGGAAGTTGTACACAATGGGTAGCCAGCTCTCCTCACTGTTTGTTCAGCAGGGCAAACCCCAAAATGGATCTGTAAGAAGGATTGGGCTTGTCTGAGCACCAGGGAGATCAGCTGTCTGCTAATAGACAGAAGCCTTGGTGGAACGAACCAGCCATCTGGACCCTCCAGTCCATGCTGGCAGGTGAGCACAGGGGACTTCATTCCCATCTTCATCTCCTATGAGAAGCTCAACAGCTGCCCGTGCTGCAGGAAACTAGCTGGGATAAACTAATAGCACCCAGCACCCCTCCCAAATCACTCAGCACATAACATCAGAGCACAAAGGCACCCCTCTGGAAAGTGTGTTTTTTGTAAATTTTATTAATTTTGCAGCTTCTGGGCATCACTAGTATCATCTGAGGGATGCGATGGGTAAGGCTGAAGCGGCTAAAATATCATTTAAACTGCTTGTGGATGTAAAGAGTTGTGTGACATGGAACTATACATGCTACCTGCTTGCAAGCAGTGGTCAGCAGAAGTCAAGGTCTTCAGTACAAGGTCTCCACCATGGCAACCTCCTCCATGGCTTTCTTGCTGGTTCTGAAAAGACCCCAAATGCAAGAGGAACTCAACAGACCTCTGCTCTGGAGTGAGAAAGCCTGAGGAGACTGGATGAAGACATTATCTTGCAGTTGCAAAAAAAGGGGGTTGTAAGTCTAATCTGTTTAACTGGCACTTTTGTGCTCCTTGTTGGCACTTCAGGCCTGGAGTCCAGACACGTGACTGGCCATGCTGCCTCTGGGATTGCTCTGCAGTGCTAATCTTCCACAGCACATGCTCATTAAGCACTGGTTAGGGGAGATTCAGGTATTTCATTCTAAATGTAAATTCTGTTCCTTTCTCCTGAAGTTCCATGTCCTATGTGATTTTCCTGTCTGCAGAGGTAGTCTGCAAATGTAGTGAAGAAAATGAATAATTATTTTATGGAGCGTATGCATTCACGCCTAATGACAGCCTGTCCCCCTCTGCACCCAGCCTGGTGTAGAGCATGTCTTTTGGAGAACATTCTGGGCACTTAATAGTGTGAATAAACAAGAGAGATGGCTGTCCATTCACTGCCTTATGTCTACTTCAATTGGCTGGCAGACACATAATGTATTGCTTTAGCTGACTGAAGAGATTAAACACACTGATGCAATCTGCACATTGTTATTTTCACCTCCTGCCCTCCACCAAGGGATATGAACTAAAGTTTTTGCAATGTATTTTACTGTTCATCTGAGAAATGGTGAATAAAAAGGTCAGACCTATACCCTTGGAGATAAGCAATTCTGTCCTTACCAAAAGCAGGATTTGTATCAGGAAGGAAAACAATGGCTCATGAAGGAGGTTAAACTAACACACCCACCTCTGGACCCTCTAAACATTGAATGTGTGTGACAGCAAACAGGGAGGAAGAAGGCAATGTCACTACACACCACTCCTTCTAATCTTTGTCATGCTGGAAGCTGGCATACTTGGGAAGCTATGACAGTTTATATTTTTCACTCTTCCTAAAGCCCTGAATCTGAATCAGGGCTTTGATGTCAGAAGATACTAGTCTGAGTATGGCAGCCATTCATCTTCTTCTTAGCCAACACATCTCCCCTGCTATCTTGATCAACAAGCAAGCTCACAACAGAGACAACCCATTACTTATCTAGGTACTTAGATCCAAAGGTCAAATCATCCTTAGCATTTAAAATGAAGTAAATATCTTCTCCTCATTTGAATTTGCCTGCAGCTTCCCAGCTGAGGCCAGTCATATCTTAGCAATCACAACTGACCCCACAGATGGGCCCACATGGCAGGGTTTTGCCCCACTGCTGCACCGCCACTTCCCTCGTGCCTGGGTCTCACGTATCATTTGGCTTAGATGGGTGACCAGGGCATGGAGCAGAGGGAGGCTGGGATGATAGGAAATTTTTTGCAAGAGGCATGTGCCTTTGCTTTGATATTAGGCTGGGCCCTCTTTATGGTATGACCTGTGTCTAGTGGTTTGTCAGAGCTTAGTGTCTGCTGAAGGTATTCACAGCCTACTCCCATCCGCTTTTCAATGCACTGAACATTCAGGCTCTCAGAGTAAAAACTTCAAACCACCTGCCATGGTTTCTGAGCCCAACTTGGATAAATCTTAGATATGTCTGATCTCCTGCCATCCAGTGCTTCTTAGGACATCCCTGTCTCCTTGGGCTGTAGCCTTCTATTTTGCTTCCCTTTTCGGCACTAAGGGTGAGTTCTCCCATCTGCTTAGGTTTGCTCTCAAAGCTTAAGTGAAGGCTGGCTGTCCAGGACTTGCGGAGAAGTAGATAACTCAAGTTAAATCCCCATCTTAGTGGGAGAGAGTCTAGACTTTCAGTCTTGCTACATGAGTGCTTCAGCTACTGGATTGTTGCTCAACACATGAGCATCTCCCCTGTCTGAACTTTGGACTGAAACATAATGGCTACTCACATCATCCCCTGGCACAAATATCTTCATTCTTGTAAGAAGAAATAATAATTTTAGCTCTTCCAGTGTAGATTATACTGACAGTAAAATACAATCTTCTGATTTTGTTACCCATCATCTCTTTTAATGTGGGGAAAAGATGCATTCCCATTAAAAGCAATAATATTGCCCTGAATGCAATGTCAACAGGAATTCACCCAGTTTGCTGATTTTTCCACACACAGGACAGCACTCCCTGAGTTTTACAAGTATCAGACTCTTGTGATGGAGGCGTGGGACACAGAAAGCACCACCTGGCTGGCAAGCTGCCTGCCACCGTGCTGAGAAAGTTCCCTTGTTTATGCCTTAATTGCCGCCTCCGCACGGACAGATCAGCTTGAGGTCATGCTGGCAGGTGATGTGAGGAATGCAAGGAAGCTGTCACCTCAGCAAGGCAGGTCACAACAGCAATGAGGTGTAGAAAACATAAGAAGTACCATTTCTCACATGACCAATGGCATCCATGACACATCCTGCCCGCAGGCTCTGCGTGCCCTAGGAAGTGATTAGTGCAGAGAATGTTTTCCTAGGGAAACTCTGATTCAAGTTCACTGAAAGTCAAGAAAAGGCTTTCCTACAGCCTTTGGATCAGACTTTGAGTAGCCACCATGTTTTGAGGAAATGCTGACATCAGAAAACAGAAGAATAGCTACTTTGAACAAGAAGTGCATTTTGGTGTAAAGAATTACCTTGCTGTCAGCTGCAGGTCCGGCTGCCTGGACAATTGAGGGAAAAAAGAGAGACTTAAGTGGAGCTGCAAGCTGACATGTAAGGGTATAGGTGATAGTGGGGGGTAAGGATCCATTGTGAAGCCCTGGATCCTCAGGAAGGCTCCTCAGTCTCTAGTCACGGATGCAGCACTGTGCAACTAAACAACACGTGCAAGGGCTGCTCTAGGGAACATGCCGATTCTTCTCTAGCTATTTCTGCAGTGTTCAGCCTTACAGTGATGAAAGCCACAGGATTAGGTTCTAATTAGATTTGAGGGTACTCCCGTCAGGATCCTCCTTCTGGTGGGCGGATGCTGTTCCCAGGGAATACCAGGTGGTTTGTTGCTGTTTTGTTTGGTTGGGTTGTTTGTTTTTTTTCCCCCAAAAGAGATGTACCAGAGATCTCCAAACACAGAAAATTCCAGCTACTGGAAGTAAAAGCCGCCTTTCCTACACAGAACACCACAGTCAATCTGCTAATCAATTAGTCAAATAACTATAAGGAGAAAAGATTGTGGGCACCAAGGTGGCTTGCTGAAGTGAAACAGCTCACGGTGGGAGTAGTCTTGAAGCATTAGATGCACAGATACTCTGCATTTGTTTCTGAGCATTAGTTTTTTCCATGCAAGTAGCTCAAGGAAGAAAGTGCAGTGCTAATGCATACTGCAGTCCATCATTCTGCAAGTGCAACTGAAACCCAGGGAAATGATGCTCGTAACTGAAACCACCAATAAATAGGGTGCAGTCTACTCAACATGAGTGACAGAGAGGTGTCAGGGGTTGCAGAGTAGGTAGAGTTTCCAGCCAAAGCCTTCAGCCCAAAATCAAGGCCTGATTTTTAACAAACCTCAGGTAGATCTTAAAGCTTCTGAAAATTCCAGCTTGTCTCTGAAAACTGAGCACTTAAACCACGTCCTAGGCTCTCCTCATTGCTCAGGTTGACTACAGATCAGATAAAAATGTAAACACTGTTGTTTCTTTTGAGGCAGCTAAAAAACCTCACTGGCCAGAGCCCCAGCAGTATGAAATGATTGAGATACAACTGACTTCAGTGTAACCATGCTGATATTCATGAGCTGAGAATCTGAGCGCAACGAAATGCTGAGGTGGTGATCTCTCAGGAGTCTGGCTGTGAAGGGTTTTAAAAGACAGCATGTGAAAGGAATGTGATCCTCTGTGTCTTCCTCTGCCAGGAGCTGCAGGCACTAATCACAGCCTGCGATGACAGCTCCAGACTGTGCTATCCTGTCTGCCTTTGCAAAGCAGCATACTGATAGGTGGAAGGACCATGAAGACCTAACTCCAGCTGGAGGAGTTCAGGGCTTGTTTGGTCCTCTGCATGTCAGTACCAACTTCCTAACAGTTACCCAAATTCTTTCATATTAGGATAAGAAAGACAATTCCCCAGTGAGTATGACACCATATGTGTGTTCAACTACACTGAGGGTGCAAGAGTGCAACACTGAGCTGACCCATATCTTCATAGGAACCTCAAAACAATGCAGGCATCAGGGTGTGATTTTTAAACAGAGCTCAAGACAAAAGCTAAAGCTTGCAAAAAACCAATGAGCCCGTTGTATGATGCACTTATTACCTACACACGGTGCCAGGCAATGCCTAAGCATTTCCTGGCCTCCTCTTGGACACCTGCACAGATCAGAAGAGAGCTGGAACCATGAGGTGAGAGAGAAGCATGCAAATCCTAGAATGGGAGCTCATTATTACACATCTCTGTGTGGCTTTCTGCACCAAATTGCCACATGTTGCCCTCCCATGAGTGATAGTTGTCATTTAGGTGACTTCGTGGTTCTCAATCTTTTTTTCTGTGCTAAGGCCCATCTGACACCCAAACCGGAACTGTGTTGTTCAGATGCAGACACAGCATTTGATCAAGTCAACAGAGATCACCTCTGTGACTATGGAAACAAACAGGTGCTTCCAAGAGCCGATTCACTCAGTCTGTTGGAGGTCAGCACTATATCTCCTCACTAACTACTAAGGAAGCCTAAGATGACTGGTGTCATTCAGATGTTCCCTTCACTCTCCCATCCTTGTACTTCCTGACCAGCTGGCAATATGTTTAAAGACCACTTAGTCTTAAAACCACTTAGTCCCACTCTGTGGGACTGGTTTGGTCTTCACCATTTGAAGGGCCTTGGTAGCAATGCCACTGAGAGAGACACCTCATCTGAATGAGTCCCTGCTGAAAAGGCTACATTTGAGTAAGAAACCACAGAAAAATCCCTCCTCTGGAAAGTCAGAGAATCAATACGTAGCTTCTGTTTATCTGAGAGTAGTCAGGAAATGGGCATCAATTTTTTAAGACTACAGCAGAAAGTTCAATGCATTTGCCATGCATTCAATCCCCCCGAAAGACCTGGCAGGTAGAGAGGTTGAACAAAAGACCTGACCTTTTCTCCCTCCCTGTGCTTTCATATAGTCAGAGCAGAACAATGGACCACGGTGGCATCCGATCCCAGCTTGCTGCAGAGTGCTCAGCACAGCCTCCCGCGGAGGGCAATTTCCCTTTGTGCACCAGCTTCTACTGGTGACTCAGTATTTTTCAACAGCCACTATAATTAATCAAATAAAGTATCCTTTTGCAAAGTGGTCAGCTGTAATTTCAGCATAATCCAGACCTAGCAGGCTGAGCCGATCTCAGCAAAATTCTACACTTACAGGCTGGCCAAACAGTGTTGACAATCTCTTTTCATCTCTTCTTTATCCATTTGTGATTGACCCTTGTCTTGCTAGGGTCTACACACAGGGCCCGGCAGAAAACAAGAACAAATTAGAAATGAAGTCTATATTTGAAACTGAGGATGATTTTGCACATGAACATGCTCTCAAGACTCTCCTCCTTCGAGCATGGCTGTCCTGTGCAGTACTAGGCTATACTGAAAGTCCCCTTGCTGGTCCTGAGCGTACCAAGAGATCCACACAGCACTCAGAGCTCAGAATCTGCCCATCCATGCTCGCAAAACCCCAACTAGCGTTGGCCAATCAGACCAACAAGTGCCAGTGGAGTCACCATGGACCTGTTCCTTCATGGGCTACTGACAGAGCAAGGTACACACACACGTGTGGTGGTTCATTTCAGGCTGGTGTGTTTTACAATGAATACGTGCATTTGGGAGGTTAACTTGTGGCATATTCTGTTTTGAGCTAGGCTCGGGGGGTAGCAACGTTCTCAACCATCTGGGCTCTGCTAGCCTTGCAGTTGAACTACAGCCATTAGCCCTTAGATTGGGTACAAGTTTAATCCTTTGCTTGTATTGCTCAGGCAGCTACAAAGACTGCATCTATAATCTGAGAACAACACCATGAAGACCCAAGGGAAGTTATGCACACGTATATAGAATGATATATATATATATTTATAAACCCTATGTATATACTCTGTCCAATCCCATATTACTGGCTCCAAATAGGAATAACTGGACCATGTTATGAGGGAGATTGGGCTGGACCATCTCCTTGGCCCTCCAACTTTTCTGTCTTATTAATCTACAGGACCACAGGCCTTGCTTCAAGATAGAGTGCAGGAGGAGGAGCACTGTACCCATTGCAGGCTGGGACCAGGGCCTCAACATGAAATTTATGGGGTGTCAGCTAATTTGTCCCATGGCACACTTGAGCTTGTTCCTGAAGCGGTTTCAGAGGGATTTAGGTACTTGGGCTTTTTATAAGTCCCATGAAGTATTCCCTTTTAAAACAGTTTCTAGATGATCTGCCATCACTCCAACAATGTATGGCAGAGGTAAGATCTGAATGCCAGACTAATCTCAGTCCAATAACTTAATTACTAACCCACTGTGTCTATATTTCTCACTATAGAAAGGTATATTAAAGAGAGTCTCTGCAAGCACTGTTTTAGTAATCACTCCAGCAAGCTATTATGCTGTGTTACTCCCTCCTTAATCTCAGCTTGTTTATGGAGGAGGGGATCCTCATACTATCCTCATTTCACATGGAGGAAAACTCAGGCACAGAGGAAGGACATGACTTACCCCAGGGTCACACAGGAGAACCAGGCAGGTGCAATGTGCATCTTGCAGACACCCACGCCTGTGCCTATGACTCCAGATTAAAATCCCTTTAATAAAGGCAGCTACCTTGCTCTTCTCTGTCCTTAAATTGTCCTAATAAGCAACTGTCTCACCCTGTATTCTTGCTGGTCCCTAATGGCACAGACTCTCTCCTTTCAGAGCTATCAGTGCTGGCTGGAGCAGGGCTTCTGCAAAATGTTATAATCTTGTGAGGTTTTTTTTGTCACAGCGGGAACCCCTTTGCTGGAGATTTTTGATGAAATCTTCCCTCCACCTCCCCTGACACTATGATTTTATCTCTTATGGTCCTGGAGAAATTCAGAACAGCCTTTCAAAGAAAGGTCAGCCTCCAAATGCAGGAACTAGTAGGATTAAGTGGATTCAAACCAGAAGATACCAACTCTGCTTTATCCTGCTAAGATTCCTGATGAGTGTGTTTTGCTTGAAAGAGGACTCTACAAATCAAGTAGAGACCCTGCTTTGCCCTTTCAGATGGTGCAATCACCTTCACATCCCTCAGGGCAACATGAGGCAGTTCTGGGAGACATCAGCTCTGTAACAGCCTGAACGAAATGGGGATAGATGCTCCCTGACTCATTGGCTGCACATGCAAAATCTTATACTGATTTTGCAGCTGGTGAAACTGAGTCATGAGAGCTGTTTGCTGCTCCATCTACTGCTCTTCACATTTTGGCTGTATCTCGAGTTGTTAGGTGTGCTTCAGCAGATGGGATGCACTGTGCTCTCAAGGGCATCATCTGGCTGAAATGAGGTCATGCTTATAGGTCTTTTCCAAAGCAGAGTTAAACTAAAGCACATACAAAAGGGTAGATTTAGATTATGTATTAGGAAGAAATTATTTACAGCGAGGGTGGTGAGACAGTAGAAACAGTTGTTCAGATAAATTGTGGATGCTCCATCCCTGGAAGTATTCAAGGCCAGGCTGGATGGGGCTTTGAACAACCCGAGCAGGTGGTGTGGAATGAGATGATCTTTAAGGTCTCTTCCAACCCAAAGCATTCTATGACTCTATGATACGTTAGGTGTTCCACAGGCATAAAGTAAAAGTCAGTGCATCCTCAAGCAACCTGGATGGGGGAAAGAACTGGAGGTTCCAGAAGGTAAAGTGACTTTGCTCCATGCCAAGTTCCCATCTGGTAAAAAGCAGAGCCAGAAATAATGGTACAAGTCCTGCAAGCAGCAGAGCTAACAAAAGCCTCATTTACAAGTATGAAACTCCAAACAATAAGGTTTCTTGACAGTCAGTAGGGCACAGTCCCCCCAAGAAGCCTTTCCTGCAGGTACGACATTCAGGACAGCTTTCTCACCCTACCTGGGCTCTCCGGTGTCCGATGGGAGTTGGCATCATGCTGCAGCCTGTGTATTTTTATGAAGTGTCTAGGAACTCAATTTCCTTGTTAAAACTCTGTCAAAACTACAATGAGCTTGGTTGACAAACTACAGTGATTAGGTGACACATCTAAAGAGACAGGCAGTGTGACCACAGAAGCAACCAGATGAGCAAGTCAGCTCTAATTGGGTACTTGATTTATTCTAGTTTTAACAAGCTGCTCTGTTCCCACCCTTGTTTGCAGTAATTTGAGATATTCCTCTGAGGAAAGGGGTGGCTTTTGCTGTTTGTGATTTCCTCTTAACTACATGTAAGAAAGGGATGTTTGCTGGAGACAAGTCTCGCTCCCTGAGCTGAGTTCAATGTCACAGCTGCACCTGAAAAGCTTGGCTTTTGTTCCAGCCCTTTTTATTTAATATCTTCCCTGACTGCTGACCTCAGTGCTAGAAGGACAGGACCTGGTTTGCTACTCCACATGCTATTACGCTGTGTGCAAAACCCAGATATAACAGGGTACTTTGGGAGATCCATAGGGTTAATTCTAGGAGCAATAATGTTGCACAAACAGTTTTCACCTCCTGTTATCCACCACCTTAATCTGTAGCGGTAAAATGAACCTGAATGAACAGCAGTTCTGATTTGGCCCATCACTACATCCCAAGCTGATGCGGCTCTCACAGCAATTTAGCCAAGATCACTGGACACTCTCTTGTCCATTTCCTGATGCTTTGGGTGCAGGCATTGACATTTAACAGCAAAGAGAAAGCAACATCTCAGTGCCTTTCTGGCGTGACACAGATGCACTCTCAGAAACTGCCCTCACCACGGGACAAGCACCTGCCTAATCACCCACAAGCACTGGTAGCATCACCAGGGAAAGCTTCCCCAGTGTTGTGCTGAAGACGAGCAATTTCTTATATGAGAGGGATAGTGTCCTTACGGTATACTTGGTCTGAGAGACCTCCCTGACATGACAGCAGATTGGGCTGGCCAGCTCATTAATTGTTTATAAGTCTCCGTGTACCGCTTTACTGAATTACATAAAAGGTCTGATAGTTCTCGCTGTGGATCCTGATCCCTGGATGGGCTGTGTCTCAGCATCCCAAGTGCTCTGAGATAGCTGGTAGCTTTGAAGCCCTGCAGAAGTGAAAGGAAATCCTAAAGGACTGTTGGAGATTTTTATCTATCCTTTTCTTGGCTCAAGGATGCTGTAGCACCACAAGCCCGGCAAGGGGCATGTTTGGGAGCTGTACCAGTAACACTCCTGACAGCATATTCGGACTTTCAGTAATTCCAGCAATACAACATTCTCTCATGTCTTTGCCAGAGATCAGTCTGGGCTCTTCCAGCTCTCCAGCATACAAAAAAACATGCATAAAACCAACTACGCCTGACCTTTTCCTGGGTTTTACTTCCAAAGACAGACTACAGAAGTCTGGGTTAACCTGGCTCTGTTGTTCCACAGGGATTAAAGGCAGCCAAGAAGCCGAACAGAGGAACTAAAGAGCAAACAGGGATGATCTAGTTTACTCTGACAGTCCTCTGCATGCAACTTCTCAATGTGCTTGAGGAAGGCTCTTGCACAGAGGTTACAGATGAAATAACCACTCCCTTAATTTCTCCAGATAGAAACTTCCTACAGGCTGCAGGAGAGACAAACCCAGTGTGTGTGATTTCTGGAGTTCATCTCAGCCCAGGGTAAATCTCCTGGCCCTGATGGCACTGATCCAGCAAAGCGGAGGGGTGAGAGGAAGCATGATAGAAATTGCAAGGGCAACAATATAGCCAGTAGCAACCAGTGCTGATTCTGGCAAACATCTAAAGGCTTGGACAGAAGAGGCAGAAGTTTGATGCATTCTACCTAGGCTTGCAGGACTCCTTCCAACTCACTTCAACATGCATTTACTGTACCCACTCTGTCCTCGTGAAGGAGCCCTGCATGATCTAGCAGATCACCAGTTTTGTGGCAGTCTTAGTGTGAGATCTGATACAGAACCTGAAAAAAAAATCCTTTTAAGCTATTATGCTCTTCTCTACATTTGCCAATATGAAAGTATTTTCAACAAAAAAAGGAAAAGAACAGGCTTTATCTTCCTTGGCACACCAAATACATGTCACTGCTACTAAAATGATGAGGCTGACACCTTATCTTCTTCAAGATATCTAAGTCATGCAGAGAGCCAAATATCTTAGAAGAACTGTTTCAAGGAGGATCTCCGTATTGTGAGTAGAAGCATGAGCTCATGAGCTCTGCATAAAAACGACCATACTGGATCCAGCTTGTGGGCTGCCCATCCACTGTATTTCTCCGACAGTGGACAGCAGAGGATGCCTAAGACGCAGTATAAAAGCAGGGTGAAAATTTAGTGGCACTACTGTCTAATACTTCCCCAGACGCTAAGAATTTGCACCTCAAGAACTTCTAAAACCAAAGAAGTATAGCTTTTGTCTTTAATATATATATTTTATAGCATCTGAGAAGCTTTTCATCAAGGGATTTGTTCGAGTTTTTTTTTTTTTACATCCTTCCGTAATTTTAGGATGTACAAGGTCCTGCAGTAAGGAGTACCACAGATATTGAGTTTCGTGAACTCTTTTTTTGGCTTTGAACTTGTTCTCTGTTAGTTTTATTTGATGCTCCCTAATTTTTATGTTACAAAGGAAAATTAAGGAACATCGTCCTTTTGCCTTCACCATGCAGGCATGATTTTCCAGGATCCCTAACATATCTTCCTCACATCTCTTTTCAGCTTGGAGTCTTAATCCAAGTAAGCCTTCCTGGAATGGAAGCTGTTGCAGATCTCTGGTGATTCTTCCTCTTCCTGAATTCTCACAGCTGACCTACATAATCTTGGAGATGGAGGGACCAAAGCATCACACAGTATTCTAGTACAGGCTTGCCAGGGACTCACAGAGGTGCATCACAGAGATGCTCTCTCAGTCTTCATTCCTCTCCTGTCATCTCCTCCATGGTTTTTGTTTGGATTTCTTGAAATGAAAAAAGTCACCAGAGGAGTGAAACGTGCTCCCTGGGCAATGACAGGTACCCTAGGGAACACACAAGGGCTTGGTCCCAATTGATGGGTCCTGGTCTCGAGTCTAGCACAGCCCAGGTAGTGCTCAGAGCACCTTCTTCCTATGCCTTGGTATCGTGGGCTCTCTCAGGTGGAAAAGCATTTCACAGCTGCAACCCACAAGCCCTATGAGACTAAGCCATAATATTCCTAAAAGTCTTTAAATTTACAAGCTGCTGTTGACAGCCGCCTTCATCTAGGCACTGTAGATACCTGTAATTTTCTATTTATCCTCCTTTGCCAACCTTCATGTTGTGCCCATCTTCCCTCCAGCTCTGTCACAATCCCAGATTTATCTTGCCATTTCCAAAGTCAGGAACTCCTGCAGGGAGTGGCTTTTTTTCCTGGTGTGAAACCCCTCCCAGCATAACTTCCACTGTCCAACCCGAAAATCAGACGGAAAGAGAGAACAACTTGTGCTTACGGCAAGGCTAGCATTGAGAGAGGCTCAGTTCTCCCAACGTTCAGCACATGACCTCCTGCAAATCTTCCTTCCACCACATATTTTAAAGTTGGTGGCCTGGCTGCTCGTGCAGGAACAACAGCAGTGGAAACCCTCAACCAAGGCAGCCTGTAACTCTATAATCAAGCTAAAGTGTAAGTTCCAAATCCTTTCATGCATGTTGAAACTGTATTCAGGTCACCTGCACCCCAAGCAAACATTGGCTTATTACACCAGGTTAAATGCAGGAAAGAGGATGGCAGCAGCTGAACCAACGTGCTGTGAAAAGAATTTTCTAGGACTGAGGTCAAGAAAAGCTCAATGCTTTTCCATAGTTGCTCTGGTATTGCAAATAGAATCAAGCACTCAGTTGGGATGAGGTGGAAGTTGTTACCTAGATGCTCAGACTGGGCAGGTCTGGGAAGCACTCAGCCAATGGTGCCAAGAAATTAAAGGGTTCCTAGAGATTTTGGACTTTGGATTTTCAACTTTTTCATATTTATTTGGCAGTTCAAAAGCCTGCTTTTCATTGGATTTCCTCACATTGCACTCCCCTTGCAACGGAGGAACAACTGCAGTTTGCTCTCTACCAGTATCCTGACTGCAAAAGCTTTTTGTTAATAGGGGCTCTCTGCACAGCTCAGGCACAGTGAGGTTTGGGGGTGCTACCTTGAGATGGATGGATAGCCTAAGTATGGACTCTGCTGGGGCAATCCTGTGCTGGGAAGCTGTCTGGTTCAACACAGCAGTTTGGCTAGAGGACCAGACCATCACAAACACACAGACTCATCCCATATCAGTTGCCCCTTGCAGGTTGCGTACCAGACAGGAATGTTTCATGGTGCAAAGCTTTCTCACACGCTATCTCCACATCCTGTCAGCCCCTTGGTACAGTGACACTCGTCCCACTCTGCTTCAGGAGAAAGAAAACTCTGCCTCTGTCTCAAGTAAACAATAGAAGTCCCTGTTTCTCCTCTCACCCACAAGTGAGCTGATCTGGCAGCAAGTGGAGGTAGCAACAGCACAGTGTCAGTATGGACAACCTAAACCATGCCTGGGACAGAGAGTACCTGAAGCCACCTCTCCGATCAGCCCCTTTCTGTTGGGCTTGGAAGCTGTTCTCTGTGGCTCCAGGAAAGGCTTTGAAAAAAAAAAACCCTATGAGCTGACAATGCCTTCATTAATCACAGTATAATCCTTTCCATGGCAACCCAAGGATTGCGAAGTCACAAGTTAGCAAGCGTAAGACAGAAACACTGTACAGCAGCACCCTGTCCATGGAAACTTAATAGTGAGCGAGATGAATTGACTGCTCTGCAGAGAGGAAATGAGTTAGAAATAATACTGCCTTGGAAAAGAGGTTCATCCCTGTGCTGGATTCAGATCTCATAAACATTGGTGTCAGTGGGGAAATACTGTAACTTCAGGGAGTACCTCCAGTCTCACTTCAAAAAGCCCAAGAAGAGATTTTGCCTCTATATGTTTGTTTTACAGAAGCACAAGCCTTTCAACAAGGTCAGGCAGAAAGGAAAGACAGTTTGTCACTAGCCCATCACCACGATTCAGATGTTAAACATCATTTATACAAATGTATTTGGAAAACGGGGTAGCTCAGAGATTGTAAACCACAGGCGAAGACAATTAGAGCATCAATCTACGGTAGGGAAGCACTGTCTAATTCTGCCTTTGTTTGTCCGTCTTCTGTTGTCCCTTGGATAGTTTAGACACAGAGTAGGGGAGGAGACTTGCACAGTCTCACACAGGTGCAGGTTTTGTCCGAAGCTTTAGCAAAACACAGGCCAAACCTACAAAACCATTCCAACCTTCATACCACCACTGTTGGGATGTTGCACCTCACCTCATAGCAATAGAGATAAGACTCATTGCAGCATACAGTGGAGAAGCAGGGGAGAGGAGTCAGCTTGCAGCATAAGCCATGTCCTCAACATCTTGATGCAATGCACAGGTTAACACCAAGGGGTTGGTTCTTGACCATCCTTTTGCCCAGAACAGAGAAAAGCACTCTCACACCAACACGTCTGGGGCTGTGGGAAGACCACCTCCAACTCCTGTCACATTCCCCTGTAGGGGCAATTTAGCAGCCAGGGCCAACCGGGCAATCTTAGACCCAATGGCTTTTTTTGCCTTTCAAACTCTCCCTCCATATTGCCTACAAGACAGGTACAAGACACCATATATCCCATTCTTCCTGGAAATGCCAAGAGATGCCAGTTACACCTTCATTAGGATATTATGACTGTACCTAGGAAAGCATAGGAGTGTTCTTTGGTTCTGTGTTCAGCTGGTCCAACACAGCCCATGCACATTAACACTGTACTCCCAAACCAGGCAGCAACACGCAAACTGCTTTGTGGAATTTGCCCGTTCCAATGCTGGCTCAGTCCCTGCCCAGTCTTGGCTGTAATAATTTAAAATGCCTGGGAAGGTTTTGGACTTTGCTTATCAGCACCAGTGTGACCCAGGAGAGACAACACCAAAATACAGCCTGGACCCAAATTGTGCTCCACTGCAATCAAGGGAAATTCCTGCTGCTCTCTGAAGAGCAGCACCAGCTGCCTGAGAGCAGGTCATGCTTTAAGTGCCTGGGTGGTGCATTTGGAGCTGGAGCAGAGCAGAGGGAGGGTGAGATGGTCCCAGGACTGATGGGGTTTGAGGAAATTCAGGGGTCTTGTGCCAGCAGGTCCATGCAGCAAGGTGCATCCTCACAGCCTCTCCCCGTCACTTCAAGACATATCCCTGAATATGAAAGGGCTCTTCTCCCCATCACTTCAAGACGTATCCCTGAACTACAAGAAAGCTGGGGAGGGACTGTTCACAAAGGCTTGCAGTGACAGGATGAGGGGGGATGAGTATAAACTGGAGAGGGGCAGATTTAGACTAGACATAAGGAGGAATTTCTTCACCACTAGAGAGGTGAGGCACTGGCACAGGCTGCCCAGGGAAGCTGTGGATGCCCCCATCCCTGGAGATGCTCAAGGCCAGGTTGGATGGGGCTTTGGGCAGCCTGGTCTGGTGGGATGTCCCTGCCCATGGCAGGGGGGCTGGAGCTGGATGCTCTTTAAGGTCCCTTCCAACCCGAACTATTCTATGATTCTACGATTCTAATATGAAAGGGCTCTTCTCCCCATGACTTCAAGAGGTATCCCTGAATACGAAAGGGCTGCGGCGAAAAGCAGCGGGGGTCTGCCCAGCACCGCACAGGAGGGAAGGGACCCACCCCCCCACCCCCAGCCCACCGCTAGCTGACCCCAAACCCAATTAATCAGCGGCTAGAAATCACCCCGGCACTAATCCGAGCGGCAGGAGCCGAGCCGGGCATTTCAGGCAGGTCCGCGTCGCCTCCCCCGCTCCCACCGAGCGCAGCCCCTTCCCCGGCTTGGATCCCCCTCCCCGCCGCCTCCCCCCGCTCGGCTGGGCCCCCCTCGCCTCACCTCCGCGGGGCATGGCCGGGACCGGGCCGGGGACGGGGCGCTGCTGCCCGGCGGCTGCTGGCGGCTCCGAGCGAGGGCAGCGCCCGCCCTGCCCGCCCCGCGCCTCTCAGCGGGGGAGGAGCCGCCGCCCGCCCGGCCCCCGGGGGCTGCGAGGGCCTGTGCTGCTGCCCCCCGCCCCGGGGCACCCCCGCACCCCCCGATGCCCTCCCGCATCCCGAGAGTCGTGGAATCGTCAGGTTGGAAAAGATCTCTTGGACCATCGAGACCAACCATTCCTGGCTGCCACTAAACCGTGTCCCTCAGCACCTCATCCACCCGCCCTTTAAACACCTCCAGGGATGGGGACTCAACCCCCACCCTGGGCAGCCTCTGCCAGGGCCCGAAGACCCTTTCTGTGAATAATTTTTTTCCTGATATCCAGTCTGAACCTCCCCTGGCGCAGCGTATGGCTGTTCCGCCTTGTCCTACCACCTGTCACTTGAGAGAAGAGGCCAGCTCCCTCTTCTCCACAACCTCCTTTCAGGCAGGTGTAGAGAGCAATGAGGTCTCCCCTCAGCCTCCTCTTCTCAAGGCTAAACCACCGCATCTCCCTCAGCCACTCCTTGTAAGACTTGTTCTCCAGACCCTTCACCAGCTTTGTTGCTCTTCTCTGGACTCACTCCAAAGCCTCAACATCCTTCTTAGGATCATTCATAGAATCATAGAATCACCAGGTTGGAAAAGACCCACTGGATCATCATGTCCAACCATTCCTATCAATCACTAAACCGTGCCCCTCAGCACCTCATCCACCCATCCCTTAAACACCTCCAGGGAAGGTGACTCAACCACCTCCCTGGGCAGCCTGTTCCAGTGCCCAATGACCCTTTCCATAAAATTTTTTTTCCTAAAAAATTTCCTAAATTCCTAAATTTCCTAAATTCCCAAAATTTCCTAAATTCCTTAGGATCTGCCCAGCCCACGATACCTGTGAAAAGCCCTGCTACGAGTTAAGCTGCATTTTCAAGTCCTTGTTGTGCAAAGCCCTGATGGCTTCTTGGGCAAAAGGATGGCTAGGAAGATGCCTCTGCTCCGAACAAAGAGGTCTTGGGGGTGTGCAAGGGACCATATTGAGGTCCTGTGGGATGGGTGCAGGGGCTGTCAGGCATTCTGGCTTGAATGCACCAGCCTGTGCTTGTGAATGTGGGAAGTGGGAAAGAAAAATGCTTGAGGACCAGGAAAGGCAGAGCTGAGGTTTTGACTAGAAGCTTAACTCTGACTCCTTGACCATATCTGGGCCAGTGTCTTCTCTCCTTCCTTCTGAGAACGGTGGGGATAGCTTTTATAATAACTGTGTTATGAAGCTTCACTGAGGTTTCTTTGGTACGAAGCATGGTGTTTCAGCTAGTGAATTGTGTAAAACACACCTTTTTTTTTCTTTTACAGTGCTAACACACAAGGTGTTTCTATGCTCCACTTTGGAACGAGAGGGCCTGGAGCCCTCCTGGAGACCAGGACAGATGAATTTTTTTTGTGAAACCACAGATGCACAGAGCAATAAGAGGGAACTTCCTCCAATGCCGCACTAGGAACTCTGCTCATAATGTGGGACGAGTCATGGCACAGCCTTCCCGTCCCTTCCCCAGCCCTTAGAAACTCCCCACTGCTGCCCAGCCCTTTCGTGGGACCTAGCTGACTTCAAGCTCAAGAGAGATGATTTATGACCACCTGGGGCCATGTCAAGTCCTACTCAGTGTGCCAGTGTGGTTTCTGTGGATACAAGAGCAGATATTGGCTACGCCTGGGAATTGCTTTGCACTGGACCACATCTGACGCACTGTGAATACCTTGGTAAGAGCCCAGCCTCCAGCAGCTTTTTCTTGTGCCCAGAATGTCTCATGGGTATGTGGGAAGGCAGTGACGGAGGCTCTGCCAAGGACGTGGTGTTAAACATGCTCCTCTGCCTGCACTGCTGAGTTTGGAGGTGGGATTTGAAGAGCATGAAGAGCCTTTGGATGAATTCTGCTCAGCCAACTGTCACAGCTGTGGGTTACAGCCCAATCCCTTGATATTTAATACTTGCGACATTGGGCAGAGATGTGGTAATACCTGAGCAGCTCCGAGGAACAGGCAATTAACCCAGCCCCTGGATGAAAACCCTGATACCTCTGTAACCCTACTTGCTAGTAAACCATGGTGCTTTTGAGTAGCAGGAGGCTCGTATCCATAGTGGGGGGCTGTATATAGGCATTAGGATGGGGAGCTGCAAGCTGTCAGGGACCCAATGCCAAGGAGAAATATTCCAGTCTAATCTTGCAATAATGGTAGGATGTCTGTTCCTCCATGAAGATGCTCCTGCAGGTTGGAAGGAGATTCTGAAGTGTTCACTTAGGTAGTTTAATATTAGTGAGCAGGAATCCCGAGCAGAGGACACCTTTGGAGGGATAAGACGCTGCAGGACCCTTGGGGAGATGGGGTTGTATTCTGCCTGGAACTGTGCATCACTCTGCTACCTGCTGCTGGTCTTTGAACATGCACAATCTCCCCACGTGTCCATGCTGATGTGCTAGGGTCCCACACCAATTCTAGCATCCCTGCCCATGTTGCCAGCCCGCATGGTGGTGTGCAGCACTAGCACAAGGACAAGCAGGGTTTCAAAGCAACCTCCAATTTTAAGCCTACTGCCCTGGTACTAGAGAAACTGAGATGTGGATGCTGGTAGGGAAGCATGACATCCCATGTGTACAGGATGCTTTGTGGCTCATCCAGGCTTGCAGAGACCTATTTTTTCGAATGTGCACAAAGCAGGACTCAGTAAAGCCATCTGGGCTACACCAGCGCTCTTGTGCTACATCCAACAACAACCATCACAGCTTCATAGGTGCTCAGCCATGTCTACTGCTCAGGACATCCTCCAGGAGAGTGTTATGATGTTTGTGAGGTTGGAGGCTCTCCCCTGAAGAATGGTCCTTGCAAGGTATTTCAGTGATGAGGCAGAGAAGTAGGATGCTCCTTTATCTAGGGTTTGGTGACATATTGTGTCCCACGGGATAATCCCAGGAGCACTAGGATCTTTACAGGTGCCCCTACCCTGCAATAAAAAGACATTTTCCAGATGCCTGCTCCACACTCTTGAGGGCGGGCAGCAGAAAGGCACAGCTCCTCCATGCCACAAAGACCTCAAGTACAGGCAGGTGATGGAGCTGGAATCTAAGACGGAAGCAAGACCCGAAGGCCAGCACTTTGGGACTGTATCTTACAGCAGCAAGTATGGAGACTCCCATGGAGAGGGAAAGCCTTTTTGCTTTTCAAATGCTCCCAACATGCAATCCACAGGTTTGTTCTTTAAGGGAAAGCCATCCACATATCTCATCTTCCTGCTGCTTTTTTTGTAAGTTATTTATTTTTTAAGCGATCTACAGAGCTTTTTCCAAGTCATATGAGGCTCAAAAAACCAAGCTGCCTACATTGTGGTGACTCTGAGGCATAGGATGCAAAGGTTTTACAGTCAGAGGTTACCCTTCCCCTCTGTGGCTTTTCCCAGTGAACACGAGTGTAACCTTGCGTGAAACCTTCATGCAGATTGCCTTGCTTCAGTCTCAAAGTCCACAGAGTATATAATTTGAATGCAGTCCATGGAATCAGGGAAATTAAAAAGGCTCTGCAGAGCCACCTAGTGCCCATCAAAAGCACTCTAGAAGAACACAGCAGTTTAAAGACAGGGAGTTTGAATAAAATATACACAATTTATTTATAGGAGGTTTACAGCTGTACAACACTGGCTTTCTGTTTGGACCACTCTCTGATCTTGTGCAGTGTGACATGTCAGTGCCTTTGGAGATGAAGACAAGTCATAGCCTGTTTTAACACGCAGACGTCAAAAAGAAATGTATTTCACAGACTCTAATGGCAGGCTGCTTGCAACCATTGAAATGATAAGCAAAAGAAACAGAAAATAAATCAGAGACATCCTACACCACCTGGAAGGGACTGGAAAGTGCTTACCAGAGCTGCCCTCCTCTCAAACAAAAACCCCTGAATATATTTGTTTACCTTATTGAAAGAGGAAAGGCATCAACACTAGGAATGGCATTTCAGTAACTGCCCTCCCTCATTGCTCTACAAAGACAAAAAGAAAGCAACAAAAGTACTTTTTGTTGTTCCATTGGAAATTTAGAGGGAAGAACTTTTCAAAAGTTTGGGGGGAAAAAAAAGGACAAATACTACTGACATTAAGACTTTTTGGTCCTGATATACTGTGAGGATTACTGTTTTTGAAGAACCTGTTAGAAGCTGCCTTTCCTCTCTTTATGGCTTGATTCTCTGTAGGAAGGAAGAAGGTTGCCCATAGGTACCAGGGCACTGCTACTCCTTGGCAAGCTTCAAGGCGGCTCCTTGGGTATCACAGTAGGGTTTGGCACATGTCAGGGCACACATGGCTAAATGGCTCTCATTTCCTGAAGCTATCAGTAGCCTGATTTCCTGAAAAACAAGGCTAATGCTGGCAGGCTGGCTATCCCCATCTGATGATGATGGTGCAAAGCTCATGTGATGTTCTCCCTTAGACAAATAGCTCTTCTTCCTGCAAGGTGAGGCATCTTTGGGCAACCTAGTCCCTCTCACATACTATTCTGTAGATAGAATCACAGGATCACATAGAATGGTTTGGGTTGGAAGGGACCTTAAAGATCCTCCACTTCCAACCATGGGCAGGGACACCTCCCACTAGACCAGACTGCTCAAGGACCCATCCAACCTGGCCTTGAACACCTCCAGGGATGGGGCAGCCACAGCTTCCCTGGGCAACCTGTGCCGGTGCCTCACCACCCTCCTTGTGAAGAATTTCTTCCTAACGTCTAATCTAAATTTCCCTCTGTCCAATTTAAAGCCATTCCCCCTTGTCCTATCACCACATGCCCTTGTAAAAAGTTCCTCCCAGCTTATTTGTAGGCCCCCTTCAGGTAACGGAACATGAGCCTGTAAGATCTTCTAAGACAAAAATCATACTGCAGTGATTTATTTTCAGTGATGAGTCCCTTGATCAAAACCAGAATAAAATCAAAGTATCTGTGAACTGGTCTGCCCAAATTCAACTATTTGCTTTGACCTTGGTTTGAAATGTCACTTCACTAAATCAGGAACATTTAAACAAATCCTGGCAAGAATCTAGGTCCCAGTGATGGCACCATGAATTCAAGGGTCCAAGCCAGGAATAACCAAGACCTGGAAAAAGCATCCTGTGGGCCACTGCTTGCATTAAGTCCCGGAAAACAAGACCTAAGAAAATAAGCAGTTTGGCCAAAAACCCAATTCATAACCACAGGAGGTAACCTATGAAGTTGAGGAAAGGGTAAAACCAGCCTGCAAAAATAGATGAAGTATTACAGTATGCTTCTGGATGCGCCAAGAACTGAGGTGGCAAGTAATGTGGCTTTGGGGAATATCTTATCACATCACAGACTTTAAAAAATATATAGACTTGCAGCACAAACATGGGCATTTAGTAGGACAAGCAGAAACCCTGCTTGCTATGGCAAAAGAAGGTTTGTCCTTGAAAGCAGAAGACTCTGCTTGGAACAAAATTTACCAAGATTACCTCATGTGTATTAATTTCCATTGCATGCAGGGGACTGCAAAAGATTGGCTTGTTAGAAAATCTGACAGAAAAATTCCTTAACTTGCACCATTTTAAAGGCACCTGAATAAAAAACTCAGCGTAAACAACAGGAGAAAAAAATGCTTTGAAGCCAGCCCTGATCAGCTGCTGAAAGGCCAGACAAGGATTTATTTGGCTTGTCCTGGATGGTTTATAAGAAGCCAGATTCTGCCACCCAGTGGAACAAGGAAGATAAACCCAGTCTTCATGGCAAACAGAAGCAGAGCCTGGCCCTATATGTGGCCCCATAGATGCCTTTAGGTTGTGCTTGTGAGACTGGCTCTAGCACTGTGCAACTCATCCTCTGGGCCAGGAGATTGGAAATTAAACGTGAGAAATGGACACTGATATGAATAAAATATTCCCATCATTTTCAGGCTGCATTGGGAGCATTGCTCCTCTCCTCTAGCACAAGCTAAAATCCCACTGTTTTTTTTAAAGAATTTGGGAAAGCGAGGCACTGAGAAATGATGCACTGTATGCAGCAGTAAAGATGGAGCCCATTGAGCAAAGCTCCCCATCCCTTGGACCTTTGGCCTTCAATGGAACTGGAGTCCTCTTACCTAAACACAGGAAGGCCCCAGCAGATGCTCCATCCCAGCTACTGGGCTGAGCTCTTAGTATGGGGACTACACGAAGACATGGAGACAGCAGGCACCACGGCAGTTCAAGAGGCACACGCAGGAGCTGAGTCCATACAGATTCAAAATCCTGACCCCAGAGAATAGTTGTCCCACCATGATTGTTGGCATCTTTGTATCTTTTAGAGTTGCATGGGGTTGAACACGACTTAGGAGGAGACAGCTTGTCCCTAAAATGATGGAGAGCCTTTAGTCTTGTTCCCTTGTGGCTTTTGGATTTGGGACTGCCTTGGTGCATTTTCCTTCCAGATGAAGTATGCAAACCCACACCCAGAAAACATCCAAAAGGTCCCAATCTATTTTTCCACTTCTACTTTGCAGAGGTGCCTCCACAGAGAAGCAATCAGATGGCAGTTTCACAGGAGGTGGCTCCATGCACACTACTCTAAAACCAAGCAGACACATTGAAGATGCATTTGAGCAGCAGGTGGGACCGTGGTGACCATGCATGTGCATGGTGGCATGTGTGTGCCAGCCTGTGTAAACAAACAGCATCAGGACATTGTGCTCTGGCTGCCAGGACACGCAGTGTGCTCACAGCGACTCACAGGGTCCATGGTGATTATGGGAGCTGCAGAGGACGCCAGCAGAAGGATCATTGCGTTTCCCCAAAAAGGCACCATTTTTTAACATTGAAAACACAAGATTGGCTCCTTTGAGTGGAATGCATGCATAGTTCATATACACTTTGCAGATGGTAGGTAGGCTCTGTATGGATGTATGTGTATATATATATGTATATATGTGTATATGTATGTATGTGTGCATGTTTATATACACGTATGTGGCACCAGAAGAGTCTTTGAGTAATTAGACATTGGTGAGGATGTTACTACTGAGCAACCTCACAGCGATGGTTCCAGAGAGATCATTTGATCTCCTGTTTCCCTTGTCCTGGAGGTGCAGCGTGTGCACTGACTGCCGGTCGCTGGGATCCCCTGTGAGTGCCACTTGGCCCAAGAACTCATCACTTATTAAGTTGTGGTTCCAGATCTGGGGAAACAAAACAGACATGAGGGCAGCTCCTTGAGGGATGCAGTCAACTTTCATGCAATGGAGAGGAGAAGGGGTTATGGGGAACCTGCTCTGAGCTAGAGCTGTGAAGGTGGTTGAGCTGTGAGGGGTTCACTCTGTACATAATAAAGGCAAAGGATATGCATTTACCACATGTCACCACTCAGCTGTGGTGGTGAGAGGTTAAGCTGCATGAACTGATAATGTTCAGCCTTGGGGAACAGACCCACTGTGGACAGTGTGAGGAGGGGGTAGATTGAAGGGGTCCAAGTGAGAAAGGGCCTCTATCGCTCTCATTGCTATTGCAAGCTCGTTGTTTGCCTGCTGCGTACCTGAACAATGATGGGTTGTCCTGGCTTCTTGCGGTAGAAGAGACCTTTCACATCAAATTCTGGAGACACTGTGTTCTTCTTCACTGGAGAACGAACCTTTTGTCCTTCACACTTTATGATCACGTAAGGGTCAGCCCCTGTGGAGAAAAAAGGGAACTTTTGCCTTGTTGTAGCTCCTGTGATTCCTCAGAGCCCTTTTCCAGGGTTATCATGCAGTTTTAATCCATACCCCAAGAGGAGACAGGTAATCTGCCAAAGAGTTCATCATACCCCAGATGATGTCCGTGAAGTTCAGCTGATGGGCTCAGGATTACTCCTGTTAGGCAACATTGTCCCCGGGGTGACAGGTGGTGGTGGACTGCTACGAAGTGACCACCACTTCCTTGACTGCATATTCTACATAAACACTCCTCCATCACTCAACATCCTTCTGTCTTTGGGATAAATCTTTCACAGAAGACACTGACCTGCTCACTTTCCCTTTCAGGATTTGCTCTGCTGAAGGCAGGCGGAAATAAAGCCATAGAGAAGAGAACCGGGTTCACAGAGCTTGTTTCACGCAGGAAAGAAAGGAACAGCAAGAGATTTCAAACTGTAGAACCCCACTTGCTTCTACTGCAGCTCGTATACTTCCCAACCAGGCTAACCTTGGTTTTACTTTAAGGTGATAACTAGCTACATTGGCATGGACTGTGCTTTTCACACCTATGCACAAATCATTGGCACATCTTAAATTCCTTCCAGACTCAGTGAGACTCAAATGCTGCGGTCAGTATAATGATTAGTGATGAGGTAAGAAAAATTCTGGGTGGTCAAGGTGATGAGAGACAGCACAATGCTGAGCCAAAATTGAATGCCAAGATGTGCTAATTTATGAGATCCAAAAATTAGATCACTTGGGCACTGGCAAAGTTTGGTGAGCAACCCATGAATGGGGAGCCTTAGGATAAAAATAGATGTAAAAGGCTTCTAAAAAGGTGAATATGGTTCTCAGAGTATTTTATTTGGGCAAGCATTCAGGGAGAAGATCAAAATGTCAAAAAGAATCATTTGTGGTAGTGAGAGACATGAGGAAAAGAAAGATTGGGCATTGGGGGCAACCAGGGGAAATGAGTGGGATCTTGAGGTGAAAGCAGAAAAAATGGCTAAGTGGGAAGGTAACAGGTCAGTGGGAAACGAAGGTTACTTAAAATATCCCAGCTGGACAAAGAGAGTCACAGGGAACAAGCAGGCCACAAAGATGGAGAGTAAAGTTACCAAGTTTAGAGACCACCATCCACAGCTGGATGGTACCTGAGCTTCCAAAACATGGAAAGAGCCCTTCATTAGCAAACATTTTCCCCTTATAAAACAAGTGCTTATCTGGGGGATTTCAATAGAGAATGAACTATTGTGATGGAAATTTAACTGCCAGAAGGTGTTTTCTCACCACAGCTTTAGCGGCTATGATGGAAACACAGACCAGGTGGATGAATTTTCTCATCCAGGGAAAATGTGGAAATGAGGAAAAACAGAACACCCCCTTCTGAGGGCCACATCACTGATTGCCAGACCACCTTCTCTCTAGCTTTCTGTTTGCAAGGACCTAGATCTGTTGGTGAGATACAGCTGCTGGATTCCACAGCTGTTTTTCCAAACTAGCCTTGTCTTCTGGGATATCCTATTAAATCCTCATATTCCATTAGCTGGAGCCAAATTACTGTCTGTATATCATTGTTTCCAAAGTAGTGTGAAAGGCCTGGGCTGGGAGATGTGAGAGTTGCCATTGCACTGGAAAGCATCAAACATGAAGTCTGTTGGTCGTGTGAGCTGAATAGCTGGAAAACAGCTGGAAAAAAGCAATTCCCAAGGGCCTCTTGCTGTAAAAATGTTTTATGGCTCCAGAATCCAAATGTACCCTTGTCTGAGGGAAAAAGAAATCTTGTTTCTGTGAACAGTTCAAAGACCTTTGGCTACAGATTTCCCAGCTTTGCTACAGATAGATATAATGAGCTATTGTGAGTAACTCAAGAAAACACAATGTACCTAGGGTAAAACATCCTCCCCAAACACCAGACAGGATAGAAGACTTCCTCTGTGGCATGTGATATATAAACAAATTGGGCTAGTCCTTGCCTTAAGAAAGGATCCTGCTCATTACTTTCAGGGTTCTAGTGACATGCAGCCCTAACAATAATGCATGAGTGAAAAAAAAATAAAAACCAGTTTTTAATTTAGATTTTTTTACATCTTAAGTTTTCAATTTTTTTACACCTTAAGTTTTCAATTTTTTTTACTTGAGACTTGGCTTGAAAGTGCCTGGCTAAACCTTGCCACATTCAACACGTCCTTAACTCGGGAAATTTGGAAGAAAGGCTAGCATCTGGTCTATTCACCTGATGGAAAGGCATTTGCTTGCCTAATCACAACTTCTAGACCTTTCACCCCTACTCTCAGTACAAGTTATCACTTCCTCTGGATTTCTTGGTCCAGATGCCCCCAGAGGATTAAACATGGGGCTCTTGCCATGAGCCTCTGTGTGGCTGCAAAATGTGGTAATGCATGGTACTGCTGCTGTCTTTCATGCAAGAGAAGTTTTGGATGTCAAAACTGCATCAGAACATGGTAGGACCATGAAAATGAACCTTTAGAGGACCAAGGAGTCAGAAACATAGTGCACTGGTGGTGGCTCAGGGTGTCTCGGGCAGCTCCTAAGGGCCAAATGTGGAACATGACTTACAGGAAACAGACAGAGAGACTCTTGATCCACATAATCCCCAAACGAGCTAAATTAGACCTGCCCTCTACTGACTGACATTTATCCAGCCTCCAGTGATGAACACTATCCCAGCATATCAGCCAGTTACATTGCTCCTCTGTTCTTCCTACCAAAAAGCCTTTAAATATGATTCATCACTTTTACAAATATGATTCATCACTTTTACAGCTACTCGTACTTAGGAGAAAAGCCTGGATTGTTAAAGGATCACTGCCAAGGGCTTGGGGGAACTTTTGGGAGGATCTTAGACAACAGTTTAAATAGCAAGAAGCGAGTTTGATTCCCTGTGGGCTTTCTCCTCCTCTGGTGTATGAGTCAGGAATGTTCACTGAAAAAAATATCTGAGGACATAATAAATCCAAGCAACCTCCCATCTCATGAAACCCCTTCCCGCTCTTCCCACGTGAAGCAACCACCTCCCAGCTCCCAACTCTGGGACTAGATAACAGGCAGGAAAAGACTAGTACCTCCTTGGGAGTCCTGATTCTTGAGCCCGGCTGCAGCAAGGACATGGATCTGGGATACCACTTGTGGATAACCACACATCCCACTCCAGCAGGTATGTGGTGGCTCATCCAGTGTCAGCTCTCTGCAGGGAAAAACATACGGCTTTGAGAAGTGCCCAGCCTTACAGCATGGGCAGGCCAGAAAGTTTGCTCTAGCAGGATGGAAGGACTATATGTTGTACGCTGTCAGACTCTGCTCTCCACCTTGATCTCCTCAGCCTGGGTTTGGGATGCTCTCCCATGTCATGCTTAGAAGCAGAGTGTGAGCTTCTCTGCATGTCTGTGGTGAAACCTCTTAAAGATGCCTTGAAAGAAAGCCAAACACCAGCTCCAGGCAAGGCTATAACCAACTCCAGTTAACAAAACCACATGTCTAAAGCACAGAGCTCTCTCCAAATAGCCAGTTCTATGCTATTGCTCTGGCTCCTTACCGGCAATCTGAAGGCACATCAGTGAAAATCCTGAGAAGGAACTCGCCTACATGACCAGGGTCAAAAGTCGTGGGGATAATGACATAGCGTCCTTCCTTCAGGTCCGTCCTCAGGAAGACACTGCGGGAGTTAATGTAAATGGAGCTGGCCACCTTCTGCTGCAGGGTGTGCATCCGGTAGTTCCTGTTCAGTTCCACCTAGGCAGAGACCACAACAGGATTGTCAGTAGGTCAGCACTGAGTGCCACTGTATTGGTATCCACCTTGAGGGTCCAGACTGCAAGGACTGATCCCGCAGAGCTGGAAGAGCTGGAGTGAAGAGAACCAGCAAAATATTCCCAACTGGACTGGATGGAAAACAAGCATGGACATGGCTCTCCCAAATCTGTTGGCCCAAGAACTAATTGTCTCTTGAATCCCAGCTCGACACTGGGGGCCCAGCAAACAATGCATAAGGATCAGTTCAATGGACTTCAGCATTTGGAGATAACAGACTAACCATTGCTTTTAGCAAGGAGAACTTGTCCATGCTGTCAGGGTTCATCCCTGAAACCTCTTGTCATCTTTAGAAGTGGACAGGATGTGCTGAAGACACTCCAAATCCACTCAGGTAATGCTTAAGTAAACAATACCAGTGGTCATGCAGGACTGATGTTTAACTCCACCACTAATAAATTTACGTGGGTAACCAAGCCAACATGCAGGAACTACAGCCTACCTTATGGATATCAAAGCCTATGGCCAAGTTCTCTCCTTTGCCCTCTTTGCGACTGGTCCTCTTTGGCTTCTGCTGGAGGGAGATCAGCACTTCATCTTCTGCCTTCTTCACATCAAACACGTACTAGAAGCAACGAGAGGAAGGTAAGGGAGAACTTCTACTAAGATATTGGGCATGGCTTTGGGTGGACACAAGTAGCGTTAACCTCAACTTCTCCTCATCTGCCTCAATGCAGGGAAAGAGTGGCTTCAGTATCAGAACTGAGAGTCCATACTCACTTCTCTTGGGAACTGGGATCATCTTGACAAGTCAAAGACTTTTATGGCCCATCTTAGAAAAAGACTGGTAAATGCAGTCTTTGAATTGCTCAGCAGAATCCAAGGAGTCTAGATGAGGTCTTATACCACAGACTTTTACCCCTTGCAGTCTGTCATGAGTCCTCCTATGAGGCATGGAAGGAGAAATTGATGTTCACAGAGACATAAGATGAATGCTAATACAGAGCTGGAGGCAGGAAACTGCTCTCCTACACCCTTGATGACAAGTCCAATGGACCAGACCATCCTTCATTTGCTTGTTAGATGAAGGATTCACAAGAACTTGTCTCATGTTACTGAGAATCCCAGTTCACAGAATCACAGAATCACAGAATCACAGAATAACCAGGTTGGAAGAGACCCACCGGATCACCGAGTCCAACCGTTCCTAGCAAACACTAAACCATATCCCTCAGCACCTCGTCCACCCGTGCCTTAAACACCTCCAGGGAAGGTGAATCAACCACCTCCCTGGGCAGCCTGTTCCAGTGCCCAATGACCCTTTCTGTAAAGAATTTTTTCCTAACGTCTAGCCTAAACCTCCCCTGGCGGAGCTTGAGGCCATTCCCTCTTGTCCTGTCCCCTGTCACTTGGGAGAAGAGGCCAGCACCCTCCTCTCTACAACGTCCTTTCAGGTAGTTGTAGAGAGCAATGAGGTCACCCCTCAGCCTCCTCTTCTCCAGGGCAAGATAGGACAGAATAGCTTGTTCCAGGAGATGAAGTTCAGAGCAGGGCCTTTTTTGAAGGCCAAGATAGAAAGAAAAGTCCCTATAGACTACACTTGCCCTGGTAAATTTAACAGTGCCAGGTCTGGGTGAAGGAACTGGAATTTGATCATTCAGACATCCACACTGTTGGAAACGGTTCCTGGCCCTGTCTGACTGGCACTGGCTAACACTGCTACCCTGTGGCACAGTTTGCTTTTTGCTTGTGCCAAGATGCTATACATTAGGCATTTGGATGCAGTTTTCCTGACAAGAAGGATAAGGTTAATAGAATTGGCCTACTTACTGGTCATCCTATGCCAGGGTTCTCAGCCAGAGAATGGTCATGAGCCCTAGTCTACTAGAAGTCTGGTAGCCATTTTGGCCTTCTAGGTCTTTGTAGGAGATTTAAATACTTGGAAGCACATGTGAAGGCTCCAGAAGGTCCTCTGCTTCATGACTTACCTGGGGATTCTGCAAAAAGGTGTCCTTGTGGTTGATACAGCCTCCACAGCGGTTCTTCAATGGGTCATTGTTTCTGGTCCATGCCCCACGCAGCACTGCCTCCTCCCAGGTCTTGTGGATGCTCAGGTAGGATGTGTTAATGAGACGGCACTTTATAATGTCAGTGAAGTATTTGCAGAAATCTTCAAAGGTCATCCTAAGTCAGGAAAGTACAGAGACGGTTATGCTGCTTCAATTCCCTGAGCAGTATGCTGCAGGGAGTTTTTGATCACACGTTAGAGACTGTCTGTGGGTAACCTCTGACATCTGATCAATAAAAAAAGAGATGGAGATACTTTTCCCCATGCATGCAATACAAGTTCTTCTTCAGTTCAAACAATAGAGCTCTGTGTTTTGGAGTGAGAGAAGCAGAGTATCACAGAATCACACAGAATCACAGAATAACCAGGTTGGAAGAGACCCACCGGATCATCGAGTCCAACCGTTCCCATCAAACACTAAACCATATCCCTCAGCACCTCATCCACCCGTGCCTTAAACACCTCCAGGGAAGGTGAATCAACCACCTCCCTGGGCAGCCTGTTCCAGTGCCCAAGGACCCTTTCTGTAAAGAATTTTTTCCTAACGTCTAGCCTAAACCTCCCCTGGCGGAGCTTGAGGCCATTCCCTCTTGTTCTGTCCCCTGTCACTTGGGAGAAGAGGCCAGCACCCTCCTCTCTACAACGTCCTTTCAGGTAGTTGTAGAGAGCAATGAGGTCACCCCTCAGCCTCCTCTTCTCCAGGCTAAACAACCCCAGCTCTCTCAGCCGCTCCTCATAAGGCCTGTTCTCCAGCCCCTTCACCAGCTTTGTCGCCCTTCTCTGGACTCTCTCCAGAGCCTCAACATCCTTCTTATGGTGAGGGGCCCAGAACTGAACACAGGATTCGAGGAGCGGTCTCACCAGTGCCGAGTACAGAGGGAGGATAACCTCCCTGGACCTGCTGGTCACGCCGTTTCTGATACAAGCCAAGATGCCATTGGCCTTCTTGGCCACCTGGGCACACTGCTGGCTCACGTTCAGTCGGCTGTCAACCAACACCCCAGGTCCCTCTCCTCCAGGCAGCTTTCTAGACAGACTTCTCCTAGTCTGTAGCACTGCACAGGGTTGTTGTGCCCCAAGTGCAGGACCTGGCATTTGGCCTTGTTAAACCTCATGCCATTGGACTCTGCCCAGTGGTCCAGCCTGTTCAGATCCCTTTGCAGAGCCTCCCTACCCTCCAGCAGATCGACACTTCCACCCAGCTTAGTGTCGTCTGCAAACTTGCTAAGGGTGCACTCGATGCCTTCATCCAGATCATTGATGAAGACATTGAACAGGGCTGGACCCAGCACCGAGCCCTGGGGAACCCCACTTGTCACTGGCCTCCAGCTGGATTTCACACCATTTCCCACCACTCTCTGGGCCCGGCCATCCAACCAGTTTGTAGTAGTGGCCCTTACTTCACACATGGGTACATGTTGTATTGAAATGTACCTGGTGAACCTTTTATTATCAGTAAATTCATAAAAGCTTCCCAGTACCCTGGTAAAATGGTTTAGCCACAGTGTGATACAGAAAAGCTTGCAATCCTAGGGTTGTGGCTATCCAAAGCTAATACCCATAGACTTTAGGCTTCACTAAAGATTCTAGGCTCTGGAAGGCCATTTGCTCTGGATAGCTGTTTGCATGGAAATGACTCATGTGCTTCATGAGGTGTGAGGACTGTGGGCACGGCCCATGATGAGAACTCCAAGACGGACTCACCAGAATTCTCCATCATCTTCCACTGTCATCCCCATTTTCTCTCTCTCACTTTTACTCACTTTCTGCCACTCCTCAGAGCTGTGGGAAGAGTACAGGACTATTACTGTGAGGACAAGGGGACACACAAAAATTCAAGAGGCTACTTGGCCTCAGGAGGATCTGCCAAGGGCACAAGGCCTGTATAAAGCTCCAGCCATGCAACCAGTCCCCGCACTGGTGTGATTAGCTCATCTTCCAGACATCAGGGGAGTGCAGCATGGCTTGGAGCTTCAACTGCCTTTCTGACCAGTGGAGCTGAAGCCATCCTGGCAAGATTTTGTTTGGCCAATACAATCACAACCCTATCAGTGAAGATAACAAATCAGACTCTGACCAAAGGCAGTGGATACATCAGCTGTTGGTTCTTCAGCCCATCCACAGATACCACAGAAGTCAGTGGTGGTAGTGGTTGATTCTACTTGGTGCTATTTTTTTCTGGAACAAGACTGGGAGCAGAAAGAAAAGTTTAACTGTCTTTCACTAGTGTGAACATGCTGGTGATTTCACCACAACACCCATCTGAGCCTTAATGACCATGTCTGCCAAGCTCAGCTACCCTCCCACTGTCCTCCAGCGACTCCAGGGCAAGGAATCCATCTACTTCAGTGAAAGAGGAGGTTTAGGAGATGAGTGGAAGCAATATCCCACAACTGCCTGTACAATGCTATCCTACAGGTGTGGATGTAGCCAAATTGATTCACGCCTCAAGGCTTGCTCTAGCCTGGCTTTTTCCACCAAAAAAAAAAGATGTTGCTGCTGCTTGTCCTAACTCACGTGTCACTCCAAGGGCCGTTCCACTCTCGCTCGCCCCACGGGTTGCGCATACGGATCATATCCAGCTTCTCTGACTTGAAGAAGGACAGCAGGCCGTGGCCCAGGCGGACCTTCCGCACATCCGTCACTGCGTATGCGTGGCCCTTCACCAGCCCACAGGCCAGGCGGGCTTCCATGTCAGCTGCTGAGGTGGCCTAGGCAGGGCGACACAGACAGTGCTCGTACCAGGGGGATGTGGTCACCTTTGCAGGGACTGGGAAAAAAAAGAGAGCTCAGATTTTCCTGCAGGTTGCTCTGAGCTGAAAAGGAGAGCACCAGCGCTCAAGATGAGAATCAGCTGCCTTGCATCAGATGCCATTTTGGGTGCTAGATCCTTCCCGGTCTTCATCTGCAGCACGAGCTCTCTGAGCTCCCAGTGTCAAATAAAAAAGCTTGTCCTACTTGTTATAATGGGAGATCTGGCATCCAGTATTTGGCATGCAGACACTAAAATGCCTTTGTCTGGAAGGGAATCCTCTCCTAACATTTAAAGGGTGGTGGGATGAATCTGGGCTGTTGGACATAGTAATGAGGAATAAAGAGGTTTGGTATCCAGGCTTGACTCCCTTTATCATTCATGGGAAGAAGTAGGAACCTTTAACCATAATTTATCTGACCTAATGTAGAAGTCTCCAACAGTGTAAGATGACTGCATCCTTAATGCCTATTCCCATGACATTGATCATACAGGTAACATTTCTTACTTTGATGGAGCAGCTGATGAGGCCTCCTCGGTTGTGTACCTTCAACACACGCTCAAAGAGGAGGTTTCGCTTGGCTTCATCAGCAATGTAGTCCCCTTCAGTCAGGTCAATAGGTTCAGAGACCCCACCCGTAAAGTCCACCAGGGCATCAGCTGTGTTACCTCCATCCAAAGCCTCATAACAGCCTGACAGCCTGAAAGAGGATGACAGAGATAGCACAACACTGGCTTGACATTTTAAGGGGTCTTGGAAAATTTTGGAGAAACCTGGAGAACACAGACTTGTAATAAAGCTTTCAGTGGGTGAGGACAGAAAGATAGGGTAAAAAAGATAAGACCTCCACTGCTTGCAGCACTCTTGCTGTCATGGGACAAATTAAACGGAACATGAAATCCATAGTATAGATGTTGCTTAAACATGGAGTTGGAGGATATTTTGCTTTGAGGGTAAAGGAAAGCTACAGAAGGTTTTTTTGTTTTGGTTTTGAGATAGGTCCTACTCTTCTCCAGAAAAGCTGTTGTTTCCACTGGTGCAAAACAATTGATGAATGAACAGAGAGGAAAAACAGGGTGCCCAGGTTCCAGTTTGTTCTGCAACTCCCCAGGTACCTACTTGGCATAAGCTTTCTCCACCAAGGCACACCAGAACTCGTTCTTGGAGTTGGAGTGGCAGTAGATGAGCTGGTTGTGGAGTGTGGGCAGGCGGTCATCTATCACCACATCCAGCCACTGACCAAAACGCCAGAACTGGAAGTGAAAGATCCCTGCATAGCTCTCAGGCTTCTCAGGGTTCCACTCCTGCTCCTTCCAGTCTGGGATGACCTGCAAGAGAGGATGCACATGCATAGAGTTTATTCCCTTTTTTGCTGAGTTTGACTCTCATCCTAGAACTAAGACAGACAACATCAAGGACAAGTAAGAATTTGAAAGGGGGTGGACTTTCTTACAGTATTTTTGGGCCAAATTTTGGACCTGGCTCCTCCAGTGCAGACTAGATTAACGTGTACTAGAATAACAGAGACTTCAGCATGCTGTGGAAGAAGGAGCTAAAAATCCTTATCCTCTCTTATACTTCTACCCTAGACATCTGCTGCCATCTACTGCTGTAGACAGGCTATTGGAGCAGAAGAGTGAGTCCTTGGTCTGATGAAAGGTAGTTGTTTCTATGACATTTTTGTTCATTTTTTTTGTGAGCAGGGTGTCACTAAGAGAGGGCCTCTTCTTTGATTCTCTTACTTGATTCTGGTGTGACTTAACTGGTCCAAGACAAAATGTTGTATTCAACCTAAATGATTATCTGATTTTATAAAAGTGGGAAAGTGAGATCTCCATCCCCACAAGCTACCATACTCATCCAAGCAAGCATGGGGAGGTGACTTGCTGAAAGGAGAAAAAGAGGAAAAGAAACCCTAGAGCAGCTGAAGAGCCAAGGGAGCAATGGTTTGGTGTCACTGCCATCTGCACTGTCAGTGACACAAAGCACTAGTGAAGGGTAACTGCCAAAGTCTATAGTCTTTCAAGGAAAATCCACCCAAAAGCAGGGATAGAAATAGCCACAGCCATGCACAGACACTACAGCTAGGAAGAGCTGTATTTTATTTAGAACGAGCACACAGAGGCACACGACAATGAACTGACTCAACACAGTTTAGCTTTTATGTGAGTGAAGGCAATACGGTTTTACTTCATGGCCAGAGTGGGCTGTGAGGCCATGTATAGTTAACGTACTTGATATTTGACAAGTTCTGCCCAATTCAGCTACCGTAATGTGATCAACAGTCCACACTATTGCTTCTTTATTTACTGGCTCCCAAAGCATCCTGACCTAAACAAGGGAAAACCCCAGCATTCCCACAAGGAAAATTATGTCCCAGTACACCAAATAATCACTGTTCTGCAGAGACAGCTGTGAGTGTTGGGGTGGGATAGGAAAGGACACAGCTTCATTCCATGGAAAGAAGCTCTTCAGGAAGTCCCAGGCCATGGTGAGACCCCCTGCACTGTGCTTTGGCCTTTGTACAGCTGCCAGAGCCTTGTGCTTTTTTTTTTCACCTACCATCATTAAGCTGTAATCCTGCAGAGAGACCTCTCTGGAGAGCACCTTGACTCCAGGGCTGGCTACCAGCAACCATCCAGCTTTTATTGCTCTTGCACTGAAATATTAATAATGCCATCAGCCCTGCAAACTCACTGACACTCGTGAATTGTCTGGATCAATAGAAGTAGACCAGACAGAGCCATGAAAAAGAGCTGCTTCTGGAAGGTTTGGCATTTTCCAGGAGTTCTAGCAATGATGCCCCAGACTTCATCTGGGACAGTGCCAGGAAAGGTCAGACAGCCCTCCATCAATCCCCATCGATTCTCTCCTGGCTGGAGCTCATCCTAATGAATTGTCATAGAGGACTATTGTGCTAATCAACTCGCTATTAATGTGGGCTTAGTAATGATTAGGGCATCGATTAGAGGCTGCTTGTAAGCCAGAGCTGGTAGCGACAGCTTCCAGCTGACTGGTTCTGAGACCTGCCATTGCTGTCAGTGGTGGCAGGAGATATCTATCGGTCCCCCACCATTCTTCTCCATCCATTCATTTGGGAACAGTGTTGACAACACCCTCTGCTGCTGAAAGTAGCAAAAAGATGCCTTCATGCAGAGTAGGATTCAGAAGCAAGGGCTGGTCGTGTTTCAACATCGACCCATGAAGAAATAAGAGGAGCCTGATCTCCAGAGCCCAGTCTGTCTTCAGCCTGCCAAAGTGCAAGGTGTGAGCTGAAACATCATATTCCTCCCCTAAGCTCTTCCCACAGTACAGCATCTTATCCACGTCAAGGGTCCTTCCAGTTGCTTAAAGCCCCTGGCTAAGGTGTCTGTGACTCCCTTGGCTGCAGGGGAGAGGTGGCAGCTCTGGATACAGCACCTTCACTGCTCTTCAAGGCAAATATCACACCCCCCGCCTGTGACCTGATGCTGTGTATTACCTAAAGGATTCATCTGGGGCACATCTACAAACGCCAGTGGTAGATGAAGCCCAGATTGCTCCAAGAGAGATCAACATGTGACTGAGGTCTGTGACTCCCATTCACTCCCAGGAAATCTCTCCAGACATCCAGTGGAAGATGGGAGACCACGCCATGGACCACTCATCCCAGGACCCCCACTGAGTCATGGACTCGACTTAGTTGTTTGACGCTGAGGCGTCCTCATTCACCCAACTGTCCTTATTCACCCAACTCCTCATTCACCCAACTGTTCTGCTCTTCACTTAGAGGCTCCCAAAATCTTTATGGGATGCTGAAAGTGTGTAGGAAGAGTTTCAGTGACTGGTATAAAAAGGCTCACCTTCCTTGCAGCAGAGAGAAATATCACACTGCCCCACTCACCTCCCATCCCCAGCTATGATGGAGAGAAGGATCCATCTGAAGATAGAGAATTGTTTCCTCTCCTCTGCCCAGCTTCAAACCCATGCCCAAACCACAGAAACTACTATTAAGCCTTTCACACCAAACGAAAAGTAGGTGAATTTTCATTTTACTTATTACAGGAGAAAAAAGTACTAAAAAATACCAATATTGATTCGAAAATTTATTGCATGCATGATTGGGGTAGCTTCCAAAAAAATGCATGAAGATGACATGCACAGCCTCAGTCCTTAAGGGTAACCCTGTTGATTAAGCTTTTATTTACTGTGGTACATCAATACCGAGTGAGGTATCTGCAGCAAGAACTTCAGCAACCAGAAATGTAGCAATGGCATATTATGAGACCTGGCATGCAAAAACCCCTTTTGAAGTTGGTAGTGGCTCCTGTTATTTGGTCTAATGTGGTTTTTAGTCAGGAGCTCTGCTCTGGGACGTGCAGGCAGGAGTCTCCTATGTGAAAATCTGCTGAGATCTAGAACTGAGTTTGACCCATAAGTCCATGCTGTGGCCAAACAGGGATGGATTCACTTTTCTCTCTTCATTAAGTCCAGAATTCTTGGGGTCTAAAGAAAGATATCAACTTCTCCAGCACTGCCCAGGCATGGCTTTAAGATTCTGTGTTTGCTAAACCTTGGTTGTGTGCAAGACTCAAACCTCCATCTCTCCAGCCAGTAGCTGATCTTACTGCTTGCCTTCCTCTCTTTTCCTGGCATAGCTTGTGCAAATCATTTTATACTCCACTATTGCGCTGGGGATGGCACGGAGCCTGTGTCTTTAGAGGCTTTGAAGATGAGGTTGGACCCATTTTGGGACGGTCTGCACAAGTCAGCAGGCCATGGGTACAATGCCACTTTGCCCAGCTTTCCCATCACTGCCCTCTCCTTATGAAAATTTCAGTGGAGATTCCTTGTGAAGTCTTCACCCACATCTGAGTGCCAACTTAGCAAAGGACTGACAGTAATACTTAACTCCTTCATAGGATATTTCTATCTATGAGTCTCAAGAAGGTTCATCAAAGTACCCTCCACTTTTTGGTGGAGGAAGAAGGAATGTCCAAAGTTAGTAATTTATTCACAGTGATGGGACACACCAGGCACAAAACACCCTCCTCCCTAAAACCTGCAAAGGCACTGTTTCCCCTCTCTGCTCCCACGGCCAAACACCACTCCCTGTCTGAGCATTTGTAGGGGAGAGGACATACTGCTTTTGGAGGACAACAGCAGCAGGTTCCTGCTCTGCAGTCTGCAAAGTGCTGTGCAGTCTTACAGCTCTCTGTAGATGCTTCAGAATAAATATATTCATGGGTGCTTTAAGACCACAATGATGCATAAATTGTTTTTGTTGCAGGGGACTCACTGCTACCTCAGACCTACAGCTTGCTCTGAGCTGCTGGCTCATTTGCCCAGCTCTGCACATACACGCATACCTGCTCCAAGCCATCTCAGGACCAACAGTCTCCAGGTGAGCAACATGCTGGAGTACATCACCCCACCGTGACCCCCCAACAAGAAACAGTGGCGGCTGTCAGGAAAAGAGTGGCCCAACCTCCCTGCATGAGTTCGTCCAGTGCGTTTGTAACCTGCAGAATACAACATGTCCAAATGTACTTCAGCTTCACAGCAAGGTCTCTACGGGACCGGTCTTCAGAGATGCCAAAGTAGCCGCAGTCACTGTGGGATTCGCTGCAGCCTGCAAGCACTTAACATCCTTGCGAAGAGAAGTGCTTCCTCACCAACAATCCCTCCCTTTTTGATGACAAGGATGAAAACTGGAAGCCAGGACTCCCTTCAGGTTCCATCCCATTTCCAGTGTATCAATTTCTTATTCTTCCATCAGGCTTTTGGTGTGCAGATTGCCACAGTCAGAAGGCTCAAGACAGCCTCGTATTTCCAAGCCAGAAAAACTCTGCACCAGACTCGGTGATTCCCTGCTGAATTCACAAGTCTGCAGTCTTATATGCTAGGCAAACACAGCAGCAAGTTCACGGCCCATCCTCTCTCCTCCCCATGATTCAGAAGACAGTAGGTGTGGGAAATGTTTCATGGGGCTGAGGGCTCCAGAAGCACTGAGCTGGCCTCCATTTTTTTGTGATGCCACCCCTCAGTGAAGAACCACATAAAAACTGAACTAAGAATTTAATTGAGAGAAAGAAAAACAAAACCATAAGCACAGCTGGAGCAAGAAGGGCTGAGCAAGGGGGGATCAAGCTTTGAAGATGACGGAACCCTTCAGCTGGGCTGGTTCGAGGCCGTCAGTGAAAGTGAGGAGGAAATACATCACCTTGCGGATCTGGGCTAACTCTGCTATCCGCTCCCCAAATTCCTGGGCATCTGCCTCATTGTACTCCACGTTCTTGTCCCCTGGCTTCTTCCAGAAGACACCCACAGGCTCCAACAGCTGCCGGTTCATAAGGTGCGTGAGATCAGGAGTCCAGTGCTGGGAGGTGCCGGTCACCGTGACCTTCCCAGGTCTTTCCAGCTGGATGCTCCAGCGGAGGAAGCGCAGGTTGTGCTGCTGGATGAAATCCACTCGGTAGATGTGCTCATTGGGACGCAGCAGCTTCTCACCATCCTGGGGCCTCAATTTTTTTTGCTGCAGGCTCTGGAATCGCAGTCGCATGCACTGGGTGAGCTGGTCATCATGGATGAAGGGCAGCTCGAGTATCCCTGCCCCTGCTGCCATCACCTCCGCTGTTCCTCTGCTACGTCCTCAGCAATGTTTGGCTCTCAAAGAGGACAAACAGGGGTAAAAAAGCCTCCAAGCCCCTGGAGCTGTTGCCCCTCTTCAGTTCCAGCGGTGCTAGGCAACCCACACCAGTGACGCAAAACACCCTTCAGGGCTTCCTCTGGGTGCCCTCCCACTTCATTTGCAGATTAGGAACTGATGGTGCTGCTGTGCACGATAATCTATAGGGAAGGGATGTCTGATGTCAGCTTCCCTGGCAACCTCCCTGACAACTGTGGTTCATTATCCTGAAATGAAGGCGTGCAGCCAGGGATGCCACCCAACAGGTCTAGGTGGTAGCAGCTTTCTCTGAGCGTAGCATCATGGATAATTCATGTTGGAAGGAGATTCTGGAGGGGTCTAGTCCAGCCTGCTGCTCAAAGCAGAACTTACTTCAAGGTTAAATCAGGTTGCTTGGGGCAATCTCCATGGATGGAGATCCCACAGCCTCTTCAGATCCTTGTTCCAGTGTCTGGCCACACTCGTGCTGAAGATAAGCTACAGCTTGTGCTGTTGTCTTTTGTTCTGTGCCTGTGCATCCCCGGTGAGAATCTGTCTCTGCCTTGCCCACAGCCTCCCATTAAGTCGCTGCAGACACCAATAATCTCACTGTTCACCTTCCTTTCTCCTTGATGCACAAACACACTTCTCTCAGCCTTTCCTCTTATGTCCTGTGCTCCAGATCATCATCTTGGTATCCTCCATCAGACTTAGAATCATAGAATCATAGAATCACCAGGTTGGAAGAGACCCACTGGATCATGGAGTCCAACCATTCCTATCAAACACTAAACCATGCCCCTCAGCGCCTTGTCCACCCGTGCCTTAAACACCTCCAGGGAAGGTGAATCAACCACCTCCCTGGGCAGCCTGTTCCAGTGCCCAATGACCCTTTCTGTGAAATTTTTTTTTCCTAATGTCCAGCCTACACCTCCCCTGGTAGAGCTTGAGGCCATTCCCTTTCATCCTGTCCCCTGCCACTTAGGAGAAGAGGCCAGCACCCTCCCCTCCACAATTTCCTTTTAGGTAGTTATAGAGAGCAATGAGGTCTTGCTTTGGTCTGCCACTGTCTTCCTCTGGGGACCCCAAAACAGTGCCCAGATGGGGATTAACAAACACCAGAAAGAGAAAAAGAATAATTTCCCTCACCCTGTTGGCTGTATGTGTGTTAGTTTGGCCTTATGTGTGCTTGTCCATCATCTCTTCAAGGTCACATATTTGACTTATGGTCAACTTGTCCCTCAGGACCCTGTGTCCTTTTCTGGATAGCACAGCTGGCAGGAGTCAGCCTCAACTCTGCTCCTACGAGGCCTGACCTCGAATGGACTGGCCTAACATTGGCCTTTACCTTAGTGTGCTGGGAAAGGGGAACCCGGGCATAGTCTGCACCTTAATGTTTGTCTCTTGACAAGCAGGTCCAAGATGCAAGTAACTCAAACAACCTCTTTCTAGGTCCTGTAGGGATACTCTGAGCTCACACAAATACCAGCAAGACCACTGCGTCAAAGCACTGGTATTGTCCTGGCGGGTTGTCCAGACAGTGGATGCGGTAAAGAGGGATAGTGGTGAACACATTTCTTGTTGCAGGGTGCTGGGTGGCTGCAGATCCTGAAAAGAGGTGCCAAGCCAAGCCATTCCTCACTCTGCCAAGTGGCCCTGTTAAATCCCTGGCCACAGATTTAGGTGCACCATGGAAAAGGTCCGACTCCTGGAGTCAAGCTGTGTTATCTTTGGGATATAATCACTGGTCTGGACACTTCAAGAGTGCAGAGGTTTCAGCATAAAGCTTTAGACATTGTGTGGAGTCAAGTAATTTGGGTTCTCTCCATCCCATCTGTGACTCATGTTGGCTTCTGCCACATGCCATATTTACAGGGCACTTTGGGAGCTCAAACTGTTTTAAATGAACTCCAGGAAACAGTTTTTTTCTAAAATATTTTTACAAAAGGCTGTGCCAGCACCTGGACTGTGTCACTCATAACCACGCGGTATCATCCCTGGAAGCTATCACTACAACTTCCAGAAGAAGTACCAAAAAAGGCTATCATCAGAAGCTGGCTTTGGCCGGACAAACAAGACACCAGTGGCCCAAGGTAGGTCATTTTCCTGGGAACTGTCTTGAAGTTACCAGTCTGCTGCTACTCCTAAAGACCCTAAGGACAGAATCGAGAGAGCCAAGAATTACACAGACCCATCTGAAGGGGCAAAAGAGAGGGCTGAGGAAACCTGACTCTTCCGGCTGTTCTCTGAGCTCTTGCCTGACTTGTTTACTAGCTTTAAAACACCTTTTGCAACAACTGTTGACTCAGCTCTGAGGTTTTAAAAGTTAAAAATGCCTTCAGGTAACCTTGGAGACCTTTTCTTGCTGAGCTACATGTGACAATGTCCCATGGACTTTGCTTGGATGCCTTGGTTCTTTTACTCCTATACAGAGCATCAGTAGAAGGAGCAATGACCTTGCACCTGATGATGAATGGACTGCAGCAGGGGTCTAGCCTCCAGGCACCATGTGATGTTCCACACTTGCCCTGTTGAGGCACAAGATCAGATTTTAAGGTAATCCACAGAGAGCAATAACTAACCCCAGGTTGCAGAAGACCTACGCAAGACAGGCTTTGGGAGGTCAGTACCCTCAGAACCATCTGCTCATGGCATCCCATCCAAGACTGCCCCATGATTTGGAAACAACTCAGGGGGAAGGATCCTGGGATATGTGATGGAGATACAGAGCTTCACTTCAGAGTCTGTTCCTCATTTGTTGACCGATGCCAATGTGTCCTGTGGGAGTACAGGTATAGATCCAGACAAGCCTTTAAGACAAAGTGCCTCCAGAAATTCTATAAATCCCCTCATTTCAAGGCCTTCACTTCTTTTCATATAAGCTAGACACCTCTGACGGGCCATGGAAAGAGTGTTATAGAGTCAGATCACACCTGAAGCCATGTAAGGCCTGCTAAAAGTCAGGAAAAAAGAAGACAGCTCTAAATGAACTTCCAGTCCCTCTTCCCATTCAGTGACTCAAACACCATAGGCTTAATTGGAAAGTAGGACATGGATGGACCCTTGGAGTGAGGTGGTAGAAAGCGTGTGAATAAAATCATCTCTGGGGATACATAGGGATGTGGATGGCCCATTCTATTCCCTTAAATGTATTCCCTCTCCCCACACTAGAGAGAGACACTACCTGTGTGCAGTGGAGCAAGGGATGCCCAAAGCCTAAGTTCCATACTGGTTTAAATCAGGATTATATGTTCTAGGAGAAATCGGAGACCGGGGCCAAGATCCCTATAGTGATATTTCAGTTATACTAAAAACTGCATCAGCATCTTTCGGCTCCTCTTGGACCTTGAACCAGAGATGTTTTACCGTCTAATGGCATTAGACACTTTAGTCTCTAATGATTTAGACACCTTAGTGTCTAATGACCCTAAAACTAGGTTTTAAACTTGGTTTGAAAACCTAGTGTTTGGCTGCCTTGTCTGTCCTCTCAACTGTCACTTACATCAGTCTATTGACCAGTGAGGAGTAGAAGTTTGCCCTGCAGGCACTGGGTCCTATGTGTTGAGATGCCTGAGGGCCAAGGAGCAACAGCTACCTCCAGCAATGTGTTCACAATCATATGTGCAACTGTACCAAGGACCAAGAGGTTCATTATATCTGGGCTAATGAAGGGGTCCAAGATCTTTGGCAAGGACTATGCTCTAATGCCAGCACATCAAGCAGAGTTTATGTCTCTTTGGATGAAGGGGTTAATCTGTGCACTTGATGTCTACCTCTTTGCTTTAAAAGTTGCTGCTGCAGTTTATAGCCGCACTAACTCCTTGCAAGTCATCATAAGCCCTCAAATCATCTAGCAAAGCATGAGCAGAAGTCCCATCTAATTCACAGTTCTCCAAAAGCAGGGGTGTGCTGAACCATGTCTGACCTAAGCCCTGTGGAGATCACCACAGCAAACAACCTGGAGGGAAAGCTTGGGGAGAGGGCTGCAGCTTTTGCTTTTGCCAGAAAGGAAATCTTTCTGAAAGAAAGAGGAGGGAGGCAAAGAAAACCCTTGAGAGTTAAGGGCATGTCAAATGAAAAGTCACAAACACCCACAGCCAAATTACCAGGAGAGGAAAAGCAATGCCCTTGGCAAACTGCAGTAATGAGGTGTCCAAAGGGACCTGGCTTCTGTTCAGCTGGCATTTCCCAGGGCAGGGTTGGAAGTGAATGGCAAGGAGACAACTTGCCTGCTTCCCCCAGGAGGCATCAATGCAGACGAAAATGCTAAACCACCCCTTGAACTACACCTTCAACAAGAACCACAACAGTCAGCACAGCCACAATGGAAGGAAACCTTACTGCTTATCCAGAAGCCAAAAATAGCTATCCTGTTCCCACATACAGAAAAGAATTGATTTTAACAAAAAATGGGGCTGCTGCAACAATCAAATTCCCAAGTCTGAGCTTAGGGTTCATGATCACAAAAACCACATGCAGCAAAGACTGGGAGTACCACATTACACACAGCTGATACAAAGGAGTAGGGTGGAGGGAATATTCAAACCCTGGGGGTCTGCTGCAGCAGGAGGCTGTGGATGAAGCAGGTGATGATGCCTGTAAGACTTCGGTGGTTGCCTTCTGCAGTAAAATCTAGGTAAAGTTGCTTACAACCTGCTGGTCTCTTGTCCTATGATGAGACATGTCTGTACCAGGAACTGAAGCCTGTGTTTGTCTCGTGTTTCACAGGTTTGATCTTTTCTGCAGCCAAGGACATGGCAGAGACAGGCACAGACTGTCCAAGGATGTGGCACTGAGGACCTCCTTCCCACTTGTATCTCTGTCGCTGCTGCCCTGACCTGGCACCCCTTGCTTTGGTGTAGACTCCTCGTGGTTTTCTGGTCTGCAACACACTCATTTTGGACCCCACATTAGAAGGAGCACTCATAAAAGGAGCAATCTAGCCATAGGACATGCCATGGATTGATGCTCTGAGGAAGCAGCAGCTTGGGAGAAACACTAATAGCCTTGAATGGCCCTACCTGCTTTGGCACAAGGTGTCTCGTTGCCAAGGTGGGCACACACTGAACTACCAAAGAGAAGTAACATCAAGGGAACTAGGGAAATGGGGCCAAATGCTGCAGCTGAACATCCTGAATTTTGTTGTTGTTGCTGTTGTTTTTTAGGTTATTTTGGAGTGGGGAAAATCAGATTTGTGAGCTGGAGGACAGGATGGGGCTTGATTCACTTGGTTAAGAAGAAACTACCCAATGATTTGGCTTTCATGTGATGTGACTATAATGAAGATAACTGAACTCCCATTGATAGACTGTCCTTTAAAGGAGGTTTTTGCACATTAATAGTTTTTCTGGATCTGAGGCAACCCTGAAGAACCAGTTTTTTGCACTGGACACATACAATGTAAGGCAACGGTGTTGAAGGCAGGCTTTCCCGTAGCATAGAGAACAGCTTACCTTCTGCCACAGAGATTCTCGGGATGCCAGGGAGGAGCAGGCAGCCACAAACCAGCAGTTCCCAACCTGGCCCTGGTGTAAGTCATGGGAGCTGATCCCGTCCACAAAGAGATGTGGATCGTTGCAAATTTCCTGTGGAATGGGAGAAAGACATACAGACTGGGTAAATGAGGTGATAGGGAAATCAGGAGCAAGTCTTCCTAGCAAAGAAAAATCTTCTCTTCTCCTCAGGCTCCATTTAAATCCCACCTGCAGCTTTCTGGTGGCTTCACTTGTCACTTCAGTGGCAGAAAGACACTGTCCTGCCTTCTGCTTTCATCAGGACATGGGCAGCATCACTGCCAAAGTGATGCCAGACCTACTTCCTATTCTGCTACACCTTCAGCACAGGTTTGGCATACATGCCTCTGGCAATAATGGTACATTTTCACACCATTACAGCCCCAGTGACCCATCTCTTCTTCTAAGTCTGCCCTTTATTATTTCTCATAAGCCCTTCAGCTATCCCTAACCTGTGACTGCTTTACAAGCTTCTTTCTCTCTTATTTTCCTCTGGAGAGCATGACAGCATCACCCAAAATCACTGTCTCCCACATTGACTCATTTAGATGAGAAATAACAGTGCCTAAATCAGACGATTCACCTAGGAAAGCTCAACGCAGATTGAGAGCTCAGCCATGGTCACACGGAGCCAAGGTCCAAAAGCCACATGGACCCAGGAGGTCTGTCCTTCCAGGTCTTAACAAAACAGATGGAGAAAATTCAGTGGTCCAAAAGCTTTACAGTTGAGCCAGGAGTTTTAAATGCTCATTCTGTCACCAAAACCAGCACGGTGGACTGTGCAAGAGCATCGTGAATGGAGACACTTAGATAGAAGACAGCTAGGAGATGAGCTCATCGCTCCAGCCACTCAGGCACCAAACATACTGCCTTTCTTCAGCCCAGCTCCTGCCAGGCTGCCCTCCCTTCTTCCCACTCCCACTTAGAGCCTGGCCAAGAAAGCACTTAAATAAAAGAGCATGTTGAACAAGCTTTGTGCGAAAAACTGCATTTTTTTTAAAATATATTTTCTCCTGATCAATCCAGTTTGGAAGGTCACATGCGGCTGAAGGCTAGGAGTGGAAGAGACAGACAAAAAGCTAAAAGAATCTTTCCCCTTTTGTTATCACACTTAATTTGAAAAGGGAAAAAGAAAAGCAGATTTTCCTTCTTACCCTCCACCTCCCAGTTTTTCAGGCTGCATGCAGCATGTCCTCCCCAAACTTTGCACATGAGGATTCGTGTTACCTCTGCCTATCCTGGGAAGGAAGAGGAATCACTGCTTTGGAAACACCTCCTGCTATTCCTGTCTAACCCAGCCAGTGCTGTACACCTGAAAAATAACCTGAGCTCCATCCAGACACAAACTGGGCTGGGATCAACACCAAGAGAAAGGACTAATCCCCTCCCAGCTGCTGGCATTGCAGGAGTCTGGGATAAGCACTAGAGGGAGGCAAACTGACAGCCACCAAAGGCAAGCGCCACCTGTGCTTCCCAGCATCGCAGAGCAGAGACAGGGATGGGAGAGGAGCAGTGAGGTTTAACTCCTGTTTCATACCACCGAGGAAACACCTAGCAGCAGGAGATGCATCCGTTCTGTCTGTTGGAGACAGGGATGTCTGCAAGATCACCTCTTAGTGATCCTGCTTTAGGGGATGGAGGCACTGTATTAGCCCCATCTGAGGACCACAGTTGCCCTTTCTGCTCTTGCGTGAATCTAAACGTACAAAAAGGGAGTCACTTGGTATTATGCAGAAAAGGGTGGACACGAAAGCATGAAAAACATAGCCTGTTTGGCAGAAAGTAGCAGAGAGCAGAGGCTGTCAGATGCTTATGGGCTTTTCCTAAGAACAGAGCTGCCAGTTAAATATGATTTCCTCATCACCAGGAAAGAGTCTGCAAATTAAAACCCCCAGTTGCTCATTTTAACAGAGGGAAGCCCTATGTGCTCATTAAAACAGCAGCCTGCCCTGGCACAGATGAGGGATGCAGCTCATTAGACCCTACTTTCTCAGACCCATGGCAGCATCGAGGGTGGCATGGCTGGAAATGTTCACGCCAGAACAGACTCACTCTGCAAAACATGCTTCTCATTTGACTGAGCTTCTCTTCCTACTAATGCAGATGGGTTCCTATGGGCATATTGTTCTCAAAGGATTCATTCAGGTAGCTCTTCAGAAGCAGCAGTAGGTGTTTCGCATTCAGGTAAACACTTGGATATGGTGTTTCAACACGCTTTTGGTCCAGTGCAGTTGTGGCTGAAAGCATAGGCTTGCTCGACAAAGCTGCCCATGAACTTTTAAACCTCCTTTCCTTAGACATGCAAAACCCCATGGCAGTTTGCGGCTGAATTGAAAGTTTCCTAGGAGCATGAAGTTTGCTAAAAGCCACAATCTCCTGCTGTGGCCGGGGGGTGACAGCCTCTCCCTTGACCCAGAATCTTGCATGCCTGGTCCCTGGAGATGCATGAGGCCTTTGAGAAGAAGTGATGCTTTGAAAGAGGATCGGCTCAGCATGATACACAGGCCTGGTTGGAAGGAGACATCAGGTGAGCTCTGCACACAACTTGGGCAAGTCTCAAAATGCTCAGTGAGTCTTCCCAGAAGTCTTCCCTGAGGGGTAGAGAGCAGCTGTCGTTCTTCCCTGTAGAAAGTTCAGGTAGGATCCCAAAGCTGCAGGACTGAGCTTGGTCCCAATGAACTCTCTGTGATCCTAAGCACAGAATCACCAAATTGCTGTATTTAGAAAGAATTTCTGGAGATCATCCAGTCAAAGATCATCCACCTACTCGAGGCAGGACCAGCTATAGCAGGTTGCCTAGGACCACATCTAGTCAGGCTTTGAATATCTCTAGGGATTCTACAACCTCTTTGGGCAACCTATGTGAGCATTTGGACGACACTCCCAGTCAAAAAGTTTTTTCTCATGTTTAAATGGAATTAACTGTTTTTCACTTTGAGCTTACTGTCTCTTCTTCTGTCATTGGACCCACCGAAAAGTGTGGTTCTTTCTTCTTCATTCCCTACCATCAGGTATTTAAGCACATAATTAAGATCCCTCGAGCCCCTTCTCCATACTGAAGAGTCCCACGTCTTTCAGCCTCTCCCTGTGTCAGATGCTGCAGTCCTTTAATGATATTCATGCCCTTTTGCTGCACTCACACGGGGAAAGCAGCACTGCCTCCTGGCTTTAACACTGTGGAGCTGATGTCACCAGGATAAGACCTATGTGTGGGTCAGTCTCCTCTGCAAAATTTCCTGAGAAGGTTTCCCCAAATCCCTTAGACTTCCAAACCCTTCCAAATATTAAATTACTTGGATTCTTCAGTCCCCAGTGAAGATGCTGAACACCTATTCACACATTTTGCCTTGGTGCAGACTGCGCGGCCTCCAGTTCCCGAGTTGCTCTGCCTGTACTAGCAATGAACCAAGGCACCGCTTCAGAAAGGCTGCGATGCCCCTCAGGATTTCATGGAGCATAAATGCAGCACCTTCGGGTTACAAAGCACACTCAGAGCCATGACGCACCATGTCCACATGCAGAGGTGGGTGATGAACAAGAAGCCAGTGGGAATTAGGTCAAAAAAAGCAAATAAAAGCATTTAATTTAGTTTTACTTTTCCTGTGGACAAAGCAGAAAGAGATAAAGAGTTTGTTCTGCAGCCAGACTGAATTACAGGGCCTGGGTTTTTTATGTGCAAGGGGAGGAGAGAAGCAGAGATGCTCTGATCATAGAAGGTCATCACCTTGGTTTCTTCCTCTCCCTCTCATGCAGGAGACAGAAACCAGGTGAGCAATAACATTTACCCAGTTGGGTGCATCCCTGAAAAGCAAACACTATGTCACCCTCCCAGCACCACAACCCCGAGAACAGGTCAGCACATAAACATGCATATCCACATACAGCCCAGGGGCTTTTTTGGTTCAAGTATCAGCCACCACAGAACCAGCTCAAACTGTCCTGTGGCACCTGAGGCTTCAGCAAACACTGAGTCCATCCTGTCCTCCATCTCATCACAGATGGATCCTGCGCTTTGGCTACTCCTAATTTGGACACAGAAGGTGAACAGCCAAGAATAGGGAAAGCCAAAAGCTATGGGTGTGGGGAAAGCTATGGCTTTGGTGTGTTGCTCTTAACTCCAAGATAGCCATCCATGCCTCTCTACCCCCAAGGAGAACCCGTGTGGGAGGATCCCAAGGATCCTAAGCACCATCAGAGATGACTTAGCCTCCATAAACTGACTGGAGCTGCTGAGCTCCAGGCCACAAAATACAACTTAGATAAAGCCTGTGTGGATGTTGCCATGGAAAGACACAGCCAGATAACACAAGGAGGGTCAAGCTAGTGATTCAAAGTCCTGGTGATTCATGTACTCCTTCCCACATCCTTCCTCCTGCTAGGGCTGTGGGACTGAGGTGAAAGTCATTGCTGGGACTGGGAGAGGAGCTTGAGGTCCCTGTGGATAACAGGCTGATTACAGATGTACCAGGTGTGACTTATGGGAGCTCAGAATGGACCTGGGCCAGTTTGCTCCCTCCAGCTTTGGCTTATTGAAGTCCATTAAGGAAAAAAAACACCCAAGCAGTGCAATTATCTTGAAATTTGCGGTGTAATGTGGACTTTTCCTCTGCTCTCCCTTTCAGTGCTCTTTCACCCAACACATACATTTTCCTTCCAAATGCATTTAAGCCAGAAAAAATATCATCCCCATCTTTTCCAGCTAGCTCAACTCCAAACAGGGCAGTAATAAGCAAATCACCCTCTAATTGGCTTTATAATCAGTGACTGTTATAAATGTCTCCCAGTGCAGATTTCTAAACTTTAGATGCACTAGGGACCTGGATCATGTCAAGCCAGCTGGAGGGAGGGAAAAAGCTAAGGGGAGAAAGTAACTGTGTGACACACAACATCTGCTGTGTGCCAGGACCATTTTTTGCTAACAAGATTTTGCAAGGAGCAGACCAGTCTAATTGCATTGCAGAGCCTGGCTGTTTGGGGAACAATGCTTTCACTCAGACTTGCAAAATCAGCAAGATACCTATTAGCGTGGCTGTGCTTCCACTTTCCTGTGCTTCCTTTCTCCTGAATATTGAGGAACAAAAAGGACCCCTGTGTCTCAAATACTACTCACACAGCCAAGAGAGCAAGAGGTGTCCAAGCACAGTGGGCACTGGTGACACAGCTGACACAAAGGTCTATGTGTTGCACTGCTGAAGATACCTGCATTGAGATGTGATTTTGCAAAAGTGGTAATTGAAAAAATTGCACCAGGGTGATACAGGGAAAGGAAATGGTGTCAGTTTAGAAACCCATGGGTCTCTGTTTCCAGATGGGATTATAATTTCCTCAATAATTTCCTCAGCTTCACACACACTGGAGGATATGCTTGGTTGGCAACACCTACACGCTGTAAGACTGGGGGCAAGGAGGTGTTGTATTGTCTCAGTCACACATCCCTAACGCAAATCCACCAAGAATATCTCAACATGTACATGTTTGCATCTGTTATCAGTTCCCACCCCAAAGGGCGTTGGACACTCCACCCACAGTAAACAGGACTTGCCTGTAAATCAAAGGCATCAAAGAAATAGACTCCCCACAAACCCCATGACTCTGTTAATGTACCTCAGCACCATGCTGTACCATTCGTTTTGGCAACAAAAAGAGTGTGCACAGTGGCAAACAAGATCCATAGGTCAATTTGCAGGCTTAGCAGCCTTGACAGGTTCCTTTGCAGTTTTATCTTCCGGTTATCCAAAGCATGAAGGCACCAGAGAGGTGTCTCTCTTAAAACAATGCAGTGTGGAGAGATGCAACATGTTGTGAGAGCATTGCACCTGCCCAGGAGCTGAGGAAGAGGGAAAAGCATAGGAAGGAATCTGAGACAAGTGCAGAGACCTCGGACTCATCATTCCTGTTCCTCCCACCCACGCTCTCTAGGGATGCAGTCTTGGAAAGCCTCTCTGGATCCTGGCAGATCACAGCTCCAATGCAGCAAAGTCTTCTCACACTTCACTGACAAACTGGAGGGTGGGATGCTCTGTGCAGTGAGATGACGTGCCCCAGGTTGCCCCACCCAGAGGCAGAAGTGGTCCCTCTTGGTTTCAAGTCCCATTGCAGTCCATTCACTGCATGAGCCATCATTCCTTTATAGAAATGATGTCACCTGGCTCCTTTTCATGCTGCATTGCCTGACCCAGCCTGACACTTATGAGTGCACACAACTATGGTTCTGTGAAGTGAGCGAGAGGACACTGAGAAATGCAGCAGCTCTCAAGGATGGCTCCACCTGGATCTCCTTTCCTTATATCTTAGTACATGTAGGCATAGGCTCCAGGAAGCTACACAAGACAAGTGGAGGAGGAGAAACAAAAATTATCCCTCATGGCTGTTTTAACTAACACTCTACAGCAGATAACACCCCTGTCATTCACCACAGTGCTGCTGGCCACCTTCTCTCAAGTCCCTCCACCCTCCATCACAACCTGTCATTGAGTGCTCCTACAGATCTCCTGACCAAGCTCCCTTGGAACAGTGCTAAGTACTTGTAGGGCAAGGAACAACCCTGGTTTGGCTGCATCGTGGGTTTAAAATACATCTACCCTCCAAGGCCCCTCCTCTCACTGTGGCTGCGCTCTCAGTCGAACCAGCACTTCTAGTCATGGGATCTAATCTCAAGCAGAACAACTGCTTTGGTTAGAAACTATATCAGGCTCCAAACTGGTTCTTGGGGAGGTTCACCAACAGTCACATTGGTACAAGCAAGGGACCATGAGCCATGAGAATGTTCCACAACTCACACCACTTTTGAGTCATCAGACCCAGCCTTGGAGGACACGGTAGGAGGACATGTTGGTAGGAAGGGAGGAATCTATTCAAGTAACCACTGCTGTAAGAAATCACAGTATTTCAGGAGGAATGGTCCAAACCCATTCATCACAGAGCTATTGTGAAATCCTGGAGTGAGCTGGTGTGGTCATGAACTCAGCTGTATTGTTTCTGCCTCCAAGTCACAAAATTCAGGTTTGGCACTTGCGTCTGCAGAATGCTGCTTTGCCTGAATCCCAATTCCTGTTTCTCATCAAAAGCCAATCTGCTAAAGCAGGATTTAGGAATCTAAGTCTCACTGGGGATTTGTTGTTTGTTTTGCCTTTTTTTTAATTATCCTAAAAGTCAAGTTATTGATAGGAAAATAAAGAACACAAAGATGCAAAGGCAAATTACCTCCACCCTCCGCTGCACACAGATTAAAAACCTCCTAACTGCTTTTCCACAACCTCTTTGGTCCATACTGTTTCAGGGTGAGGAACTGCCCTTTGGTTTGTGATTGTGTCATATTTATAGCACAGCAACACCTCAGTCCAATACGAGGACTTGACCTCTCCACAGTCCAAATTAATCCCAGACTACACAATGATGATGAAGAAGTTATCACGAGTTTAAGCCATTTAAAGAAATTACTTCCATCCCACACCTATTCTGGTTATTCATAAACTGGGTGTAGCTTTGCAAACAGAGAAACCCTTTTTATGAGAAAATCACCCTCTAGAAACGTGGACTCATGAGCTTCTGTAGGCTGGGAGAAGTGACAAAAGGGCATTATTTAGGGAAAATGATTCAATATTCAGCCACCAGGAAAAGGCTGAGCTGCCACTGTTGAGAGGAGGAAGCACAGAGAAATTTGGCAGCAGAGCTGGCTGTAAGCACCCAGTGTTGGCCAGCACTGGCTGGTACCTCCAAGAGGGAGTTCACAAAAAAGGATGAAGCCTGTATTTAACAATCAGCAGGAATCTTCCCATGAGGCCATAGGCTTGAGTCATCAAACTGCCAAAGTTCACAGAGACAGCAAACCCAAGCAAGCTGTATCTCTCCTCAGAAACACGAGATGAGCATCCAGATGAGGATGTGAAGGGGTCAACAGATCACAGAGGTTGGCACTCGTTGTGCAGGCTTGGTCCTGGTGAGCTGAACTACTGAGCACCTGTGCTGCATTCCAGGGTGCAGCGAAACCTAAAGGCTTTGTCCTTTATCAAAGATGCTTTTCATTCACCTCCACTTCTCCAAGTCCTGCATTTCAAGACTGTCTTGTCCATAGGGCTGCCTAGGGCATTGCACACGACAGTGAGACGGGATGCAGGGTGGAGGCAGATGGCTACGAGCATGGGTGGGATGGTCAAGCAGGGCAGCACCATACCAAGGAATTCACTCTCCCCATTGTATTTTAACACGTGTAGGTCTAAATGATTGCATTGGACTAAGTGCCTCCACTTAGGACAAAAATCCCACCCTACCACACTGCCCTGCACTGCACAACTCAGTCTGCCTTATAAACAGGCTTTTAATCTTTGCAGGGCTTTAGAGCCTTATTTGCACAGTCTCTGTGTTAAATTATATATATCAGAGGAGAAACAGTGCCATTCCACTTACTGTCAAATTGCGTTGGGGTTTTATTTCAAAAAGGGACGACTTGGAGAATTTAATGCTCTGTACAAATAATTCTGACAATGTCAGCCATTTGGCAGCAAAGGAAGGACAAGCCCTTGCCCTCAGATGTTTAGAAAGACAGATGCTGGCTGCATTTATTCATCTCTGATCAACCCATCAGTACTCCTAGACTGGACATGAGTCCAGGCTCTGCTAAGCAAGGCAAGAAGGAATCATGATGGAAAGAGGGTTTATACCTGCTTCTTTACAGGTGTAGGCATCACTCTGCCCCAACTGCATACACATTATGGGGTTACCATATATTTAGAGGGAACAGAAATGTAGAAGCAAGTAAGTGTGAACACAGGATCCAAGGAGTGTATACTAAGCCAATTCACATTTAAAAGAAACAAACCAAAAGCAAATCCAGAGGCAGGGACTGGTCTTCAGAGCAAGTGATCCAGAGCCACAGTGGATTCTCCTCTCCTGGGAAAAAACAACAACTGGATGGTGCTTAGAGGAAGCAGGTCAAGTTTAGCTCAATGAGGATTTAATTCAAGAAGTGCCATGACCTCTCCTTACGCAGAAATCAGCTGATGCGTTGTCAACAGTTCCCTTGCAGTTCAAGTCCTGCAGATCAGGGAAACAGCTCCTTTTCTACTCCAGTCACAGAGCCAGCATGGCTCCAGTTCTCACCCTCCCACCAATGCTTCCTTCTATTTGTTCCTTTCTTTAACCACATCTTGCAGGAGCCAGAGTTACCATACCTCATGTTTTATTTCCCTTCTGCAAGAGTCTGAACCACACTGCATCGAGTCTTTGCAAGGGGACTTTGCAAGGGCTTTGTCCAAAGACACTTGTTCCAGCAGTATCAAGCCCTTAACACAGGCAAATCACCCCAAAATACCATCCACTCAGAGTGCTCAAAAATTAGAGCTGCCAGACAGTGCAGCATCTCCCATTCTGCACCAATATTAAAAGCCTGGGCTGATTGAGGGCAAAACTAGCTCTGTACCTACTCTGCAGGTTGAATGTGCCCCTCTGAAACCGAGAGCCAAACCTGGGAGCACCTGCACTATTCTTTTGCATGGAGCTCAGAAGGCAGCAGATGTCCAGGGCTCCTTTCTGTGACACCCTTTACTACTACTGGTATGCTCTTCCCTGCTACTGATACAATAATGCACTGATGCGCAGCTGCATTAAGAAGCAGGCAATGAACATAAGCCACTGATTTTACTGCTAGTTTTTCATTTAAGACTGTGTTCTTCTGATGCTGAGGATAGAACAGATTCACTGGCTAATTTCTTACCAAAGACTGCAGTGAACCATACTCACATAGGGCAGCTGATCACTCCATATCCTCACTATGGCAAAGAGAGGTAGTGTATTTGCCTAGCACCACAGGGTTGTGGCCCTGGGAGGATTTGGTGAGACCTGCTGGAATGCAGCCAGGGCCAGCACCACGTTCAATGAGACGCGAGACCTTTTATAACAAGCATAAATGTTAATAAAATTATCTTGATCATCCTTGAGGGAAAGGGAGGGGGAAAGGTCTGTGAATGGTTTGAAAATGTAAAACCAAGGTCAATTCAGAGATTGCATTAAATGGTGACAAATCCTTTCCTGGCAAGGAGGGAACAGACTGGCAATCAGCTCTAGCCTTTACAGAAAGCTGCAGATAAATTAACAGACGAGTGTCTCAAATTCCTAAGCTGAGAAACACAAAGGTCTGGAAGGACTCTGACTTTTATGATGGCTTGCAGACAGATGACAGACTCTGCTCAGAGGAGACGATCCCTCTATCCATCCAGCAGCACAGAGGAGCCACAGCATCAATGCTAACCATGAGCATCCTCTGGGTAGATCCAAAACTGAAAGCTGAGCAAAGACATCCCTTGAGTGCAGGTGCCAGAGGCTAGCATTTCTGGCAGAAGAGGTTCTAAGTGAGTCACTAGAAAGTTACAGCTCCCTGATTACTGCTATTTTAATTGCCTCCATGTGCCTGCTTTGGGTGAGCTCTTAGAGCAAAGAACTGCAAGAACTTAACCTCTGTCTTCCCCATTATCTTCACTCTTGTGTTTTTGCCAGCTTCCCAGCCTGTGCTATACACTGAGGAAAAGACCTTTTAATGCAGAAACTTGTGGGTAGGCAAGTGCTGGTCTTACTTTTAGTGAATTAGTTCATTGACTCCTTTCCCCTTCCAGGAAAATTCCATGGGGGTTGATTGTATAACTCTCACTCAGCAACTGAAATGAGTGAAGTGCTTAATAACACAAGAATAAAGGGATCTGAGAAATGCTTTCCCATCCTGCAATATCTCCGTATCCTCTGAACACAAGAGCACTGAATTCAGGAGACAATAGGCATAATGCACAAAACTCCTATACACAAAGTCAAGCTAGATATATGTCAGGATGACAGGGAAGTGACTACTAAGAAAATGGTATTTTCTCAGTTTCTAAAACAAGATTTGGGGAAAATATACCTAACCAAACAAAAACCAGGACTGTGAATGAAATCAGTTCCCCTCAGTGCCACAGTAGGGTTGAAAATGTTATGGTGCTACTACCGTAGGACCTCTCGCTTCCCACAACCCTTCCTAAAACATCTGGCCTCTCTATCTCCCTCAAAACTACTCTGATTCAGACTTTCCCCTGCAAAAAACATTGGCCTTCACACAGATAAAATAATGCTGCCGTTTAGCAAGAGTCTACCTTTATGCTTTTTAATCAGTAACAATCTCCCTTGACAATTCCTGCAGAGATAACTTGGTGCTTGCAAGCAAATACTGGAGAGAGAAAAAAACAGAGAAACAAGGTTGGAGGACAAAACTCTTCCCCTGAAGACAGGAAGGTGTAAACTTCATCCAAGAGAATTTCTCTGGTGATTGCAACCAGCCAGGCTTGAACTCACAGTGCAGAGGTGCAGCTCAGGTTCAACCATCACTGCACAATGCCTTGAGCCACCCAGTCACTGTGACAACAGCCTGCTTTGAAACCCTTGTGCTTCATCACAGCTTCTTGTTACACCACCTTTGGTGCAGCTCAGCACTCAGCTGCCACCTGGTCCCCTCCAAGCATCTTTGGGACCTCTCACTCTGCATCTTAGGGAAGACCATGAGGTGCTTCTGCAAGGTCCTGCAACACATTGAAGTGGGCAGGAAAATGCTCAGCACACAGCAGCTCACTTTGCCTCCCAGAGCAAGGAGGAAAAAAAACCTTCTCTGGGCTCCACTTTGCTCCCTGGGAAGAGCTGAAGGATCAGAGCATGCAGCTCATGTAGTGAAACATCACATCTCTGCATGACCTAAGCCTCCCACCAGAATTCATTTGCTTCCCACTCCAGCGTAGCGATGCCTAAATTAGTCTCAACTGGTGACCAATCTCAGTAGCAGATCATTGCTTGGTGGACTGAACCTGAACCACAAGGCCCTCCTTGCTGTAGAGACAAAACAAGCTTTCTCTAAGGCCCAGGGGTACTAATGACCCTAACTTAGCCCAGTACCCATCCCATGGCATCACTGGATATGGCCTGTACCCAAGAAAAGAGTTTGGGACAGTGATGATTAGAAGAGATGAACTGTTTTCCCACAAGGTAGATGAACCTATTCCACCCTAGGCCATCACTGCTTTTTTTCCCCAGGGGATCAACAGACATAGCTGTGTGTTCCAGATCTCCCTTTACTTCTGCCTCCCAGACTGCATCTCGTCCATCCCCTTCCAGCTTTTTCAGTACACCCCTCCCCATTTACCTAGCTCCCAAAAGCCCAGACCAGCTCACCAATGCACAGACTAAAACTCCTGCTCCTATGCTGCACTGCCAGCATTTGTCTCAATCAGGGAGAGGGAAAAACAGAGCTTGAGGATCAGACCAAGACTTTGAGGGTGGTACTTCCCGCCTGCATGCAGAGATCTCCCTTGTCTTCACATGGTAACACGCAGAGTATGAGGGAGAAGGAGTTTCAAGCAAGGAACTACAATTTGGGCTTAGCCCAAAATGCTAGGTTTAATTTCTAACACAACAGTCAAGTCTTGCTGCCAGAAAGAGCCGTTGATGCTGCCCCAGCCAGCTTCAAAATCTACTTTGGCTCAGCAATGAGCAGCAAGTCTCATTTTTCAAGTGGATGCATGAAAAAAATTCTCTTTGGGATCCCAGCTCAGGCTGATGCCTACGGCTTCCCTCCCTCTGCTACACTGGAGCAATTAGCTTTCTGATTTTGCTGTGCTGCATCACGAAGACGTCCGACAAACAACCATCGAAGCCAAAGCTTGATTAGACAGCTCAAACAGCTGCTCCCTCTGCAAAGATCTGGCATCCAGAGTAGGATTTGAGGCCAGGGAAAAGCAGCAAGAAAGGGAGGGAGGGAGGACACCCCACTGGAAAGAATAAGGCTGAGCCTGTCCCAGGAAAGGCTGAAACGCCAGATGCAGGAGGAAGTTGAAGCAAAACAGCCTGACCCGGGAAGGGGTTTCATGAGCTGTTCCAGCAAATCCCTCCAGTACTCCCTGCCCAGAAAAACCTCAAGCAAGAGGGAGAGCACTGCAGAGATTGCTTTTTAGTTTTTGGTTTGGATTTTATTTCAAAGCAAAAGGGAGCATGTGGAGAAGCAGAAAGGATGAGGGCAGCTTCTGGTAGGGAAGGAAGAGATGTACACGAGTGATGGGCTGTTTCGATCTGTACTAGTGCAGATGTAAATGTAACTATATAGGAATGAGATACTACCTCTGCCCAAAGCTCATCCCCACCACCCCTGTGAGTTCACTACAGTTACTTTTCACACACGAGTGCTTTGCCTGAAAAACTTCCTTCCTGCATATCACTTCTCTGCATAGACCATAAGTGACAATCTTTCTGAGAAAGCCAACAGTTGTTTTTAATAGCCAATACCCTTTTATTTTACATTCTCCATGCACTCCGCTCTCACAGTAAGGCTTAAGGCATGATGAGCTCTTGCATTTTATCATGCAGTTCCAGCTGAAATTCTCCAAAACAAACCATGGTCATGGCCCTGAGAGATAACGGAGGTGTGTACACACCATCTCCTCCTGCAGACAGCGTCCCTGGGACAGGCAGACTCCATTGCTGGGTCAGGAATTCCCCAAAACTGCACTTGCCAAAAGCTGGGAGTATCACTCTGTGTCTTCTAAACAAGAATGAAATGCGATTGCCTAAGGAAATATTTGCTGGTTGTAACAGAAAGATGATGTAGGGACTTAGTGTGGCTTAATAACCGTACTGTGCAATTACCACACAAGCAGAGTAGTTGATTTTAACTTCATTGATATTTTGGATCCCACTGAACACTGCATTGAACTGGAAAAGCTGACGGTGCCTCCAAGCTCTTTTGCAGACAGCTAAGTAGTGAGATGTATATCAAATCCATAACACCCCAACGCACCATGTTTGCTTTCTTCCAAAAGATGCTGGGACCTTTTGCTGAGAAAGCCAGTAAGAATTCAGGCAGTATTGGGTTCAGAAACTAAACATGTCACTTTGCATTTGCAGTTCTCCTACCCATGAACTTCAGTCACTTTTTGCCAAAACAGAAAACTGAAAGTAAAGAACCTGGGGAAGTTTAAGAGAAAGAGGCCTCTGGAAATTCAGCTGTAACCAGGGCACATGTGAGCTCAAATTCTATTTTTTATAGCAATTTTATGGTTTTATGGTCAGGGCAGACAGATAGGTCTGATCAGATGATCCTACCAGACAGTGGCACAATGGGACTGCTATTGCTCAGCATGCAAAGTTCCCTTATCTGGTGAAGAAGCAGTGGAAGAGGGATCATCTCCACTTCTAGTTAAGCATGCAGGACCTTGCTTGCATGTGGGACTAGCTTCTAACACCCATTCCCACTGTCAGCCCATACCAGAAGAAGCTCCTGTTTAAACTGCAGAGCTGGCTGGTTTGAAAGCCCTTAAATCCATCTCATCCTTCAGCAGGGATTGACTTGGGACTTAGCTGAGCATGCCAGAAGTTGCAGAAACCTTTCTTAGAAAGACTTCATGCTCTTGGGAGCAAGGGAGCAACAGGATGATACCTTGCTGGCTGACCTCATGTCTTCCTAGGTAAGAGCTGATGCTACACATCTGAACAAGGAATGAAAATGAGCTGAGTGGGTCATCCATTCAGAAAAGGTCTCCCTTCTACCTGAAAAGAAGCATCAACAAGTCTATGCCTGACAAAGTATGGATAATCAGAATCGTTCGCAATCCAGGCAGCAAGTTCTGAGACACAGATGCTTAGCAGAAGATGAGCGAACTTTGTCCCTCTACAGCTGGATCCAACCCTCTGTCACTAGACACGGGACTGAATTAATTTGCATCTCTGAATGCAAACCAGCAAGGTGGGGGAACATACATCCTACCCTTTAGTCCCAGAGAAAGCTGTTTAGAAAGTCTTTGGCATCACCTATATGTGGGACATGCAAGTTGTGCTCATATCCTCCACAATAAGACCAACCCATGGTGGGCCCTGTCTCCAGAAGGCAGCTGTGCACAGAGCATCTTTCCAGTCCAGCAGACAAAGGAATAAGGTAAAACACATGCAGAACCTTGCATAAACTCCATGTCCAGGCAGACCTGACATAGAAGAGCCCAAGGCAGAGCAGTGGGAAGTGAGATATCCTCCCACGATCAGCCTGGTGGGATGCTTGGGGGCTTAGCCCCTCCTACCACACAGAAAGAGTCAGTTTAGCTCTATCCCTCCCCTTACACAAAGCCTTTTTGTCCACCCCCCCAAAACTGCCTCGCCCAGACAGACGTGGCACTGTCTTGCAAGAGGCCAGCTGATTTTCTGGGCTGCTGGTAGGGGTGAGGAGGACAACGGCAGCCCAGGCAACCCTGGCACACTGAAATGCACCAAGCTGCATGGAAAATGACACTGGCTGGGCAGCAAGGGCTGCTCCTCCTTGCAGGCAAGGAAAGAAAACCAGGCACGTCAGATGCTGTGATATTGCCTCTCCCCAGCCACCATTATCATTGCTTTCTGAGACCCCTTACTTTTCACGCCAGTCAGAGAAGTGGCCAGTCAGAGAAGTGGATCAACCCCCAGCAGACGGCCATACCAATTCCTCTAGACACTGCGCCCTAAGGCCCTGATGTGCATCTTTTGGGCAGGCACTGAGGACAGTAGAAGGGGGACAGGCAGCACTGGGGACAGGCAATGTTACCCCCAGCCCTCCCACGCTGCCTCCATGCCATACACAGCAGCACAGAAAACAAGCAGAGAGTCTTTTGAGGAGGGCACTGATTTTGCACAGGAAAGGAAGGATGATTAGATCATTCACCTCCCAAAGACCCCAAGACTAACAAACCTACCTGAAGCTTATCTTCCTTTCCCTTTCCAAATGGATCTCCAAAAGTATTCAGAGGTAACTCTTTGCCCTGCCCACCAGACTTAACAAAAGTGCCCAACACCAATCTGACTACAAATTTCCTCTCTGTTTTATGCATGGGGAAACTGAGTCATGAAGAAGTCTCCTTTGCTTTTGGACCTCACTGGGGCAGAATAGCTTGGACCAGAATGCAGCAGGTCTCCCTGGCAACCCAGAGGCTCATGATGCCGAGCCTAGACAAATAAACTAAAAACCCTGCTGGGGAGAGATGTCAGCTGGGGCTCAGCACCCTTGGTGAAGAACGTGCTGTGCATTTCCAAGAATGCCTGAGAGCAGAGATGATGGAAAGCAGTGATGAGGGGCAAGGGGATGGGTGCACTTACTCTTGGCCGCTTCCACTGGATGCCCTGGATCCTTGACTTGTAGAAGAGTGAGTCATCATTGGCAGGGAAAAGGGGGTCCTCAAAGAGCTGCTTCCGCCTCTGACACTCCTTCTTCAGGGAGGCATAGCGCTGGTTCTCGTATGGCTTCACTGAGGAAAACATCCTTCCCCACCAGCCCTGGGAAGACAGGCAGAATGGAAGTGAGATGTGGCAGGGTCTAGCCAGGGACATTCAATCCTCCTGTGGTCTGCATCTGTGTGGTAGGACCAAGACATTGTGGCTGGAGACAACCACCCACCCTCTGTTTCTGCCTTCCCCCAGGTATGGCTGTCCTACATTGCTAGACCCCACATTTATAGTCCCATGAAGCACCTCTGGCTCATTCCAGGACATATCAGTGTGCTCCATCACTGACTTATACAGACATGAAACATCATGCATCCAAACGAGAAGACATGCACGATTCCTCAAAGCTCAACCACACCTTGCAGATCCTCTGGACATAGGACTCCCATTTTCCCCAGAGCTCGCCTAACGCCACAAAAACAGGCACAGCAGGAGACCATAACTGGTGTCCAGCCTTTGAGAGAATTTGTAACTTATTTGGGAAAAACAGCCTTCAAAGGCAAAGGAGGAGAAGGCAACACCTGCAAGATGGGTATTTGCAGGTTCTGTGGGGGCTGAGCCCTACCTGGAGCACCCTCACCATGCAGCCCTGAATTACAGACATAGATCTCACAATTTCATCAAAGACACCAATTTTTCAGTAGACTTTATCAGATTTGTTTTTAATTAAAAAAGGCCTCCTGGCAGAGCACCACGTGATTTTGAATTAATTATTCTATCTTGACAAATGTCTAGCTTCCAGGGCAGAGATCTGAATTACAGAAGACAGCAGGAAACCATTGCCCAAATGGCCCTTGAGAGAGAGCAGCACCTCTCCAACACCCTTGCCATTTGGTCACTGGGTAACAACCACTTTGGTTAGGTCCTCACCCCTCTACCTTGCCGGTCTAGTCACCTTGGTCTCACAGCAGACACAAGGGAAAGGGGTGTTCTACGTTGTTCCCCTTTACTACATCACAGAACTTCTTCCAAAGCTCCTTCCCTAAAGTTTCACTGTATTTACTTACTACAGCCGTTTATACTCCCCCTCTCTCCCCAGAATGGAAAATCCTTTTCAAATCATTGACTATTACTGACTCTGGTCTGGAAACATCTAGTCATGTTTCCTAAAGAAATGGGGGTTTGTGTGTCACAGAATCCCAGCTGTAGTGTCCAACACAACCCACAGTAAAACGAAGGGTGTCTCTTCCCGCAGGCAGATGTGTCCAGCAACCTGACATAACTCATTGCTCCCAGTGAGACAAATGGAAACCATATGCCTATTGTGGTATCATCACATGTGGTAGGACAAGAAAATTGCAATAAAGGCTAATTGGAAGCAGCTAATTCGTAAACAATCCAAGGGATTATATGATCATTTACTGTTGGGCATCAATTTAGGAGCAGTGTCACATCCCTTGTTAATGAATCAGGATTAGATGAAGGAAAGCAGATGTTTGAGAGCTAAACTAATGCAGAGGAATCCTTTGAGAGCACCACCTCCTCTTGCCTGGGAGAGACAAAACCACTTTACTTCTGCAAAGCAGAAGAGCATAGCACAGGCTTTAATTAACAGAATATATCAGTCTGATTAGCAGCATGAGTGCTCATCACTTAGAGCTTAAGTGAACCCAAAATAATCCCCTCATTGGCTGTTCCACAGGTCTCTCCTGCTGAGGATCAGTTGCTAAAGCAGCTTGTGGGGTGCTTTATGCCAGCCAGACACGTTTCTCCAAATCACCTAGTGTGTCCCAGCCCCACGCTCTGAGATGCAGTGACTGCAAACAACTGTGCAAAGGGACAAGTAGGTCTTAAATGCAACCTGAACTACAAGAGAGGCACCACCCTGCACGAGCTGCACAGGATGGACTAGGAGAACAGGTAAATGCATCTTCTACACCACTAGCACCGGATGTCAAACCGCCCACCTACCCTGATGTTTCTCTACTCCTATGTCCTCGACATGGAGGAAGAACACTGTGAGCATTTAGTAATGATCCTCCAAGACTGCAGATTTGAGATGTTATAGTTTACAACTATAAAAATGTCTGCTCACTGCAGAGCGGGCTGCACTTCATGACCTTTACAGGTCCCTTCCAACCCAAATCATTCTATGATTTTGGGTTCACAAAAGGCAGGTCTTGCCAAACTAACCTGATCACCTTCTCTGACAAAGTGACTCGGCTGCTGGATGAGGGAAAGGCTGTGGATGTGGTCTTCCTGGACTTCAGTAAAGCCTTTGACACAGCTTCTCACAGGGTTCTGCTTGAGAAACAGCCTCTGGCCTGGACAGGCGCACACTCTCCTGGGTGGAAAACTGGTTGGCTGGCCGGGCCCAGAGAGTGGTGGGAAATGGTGTGAAATCCAGCTGGAGGCCAGTGACAAGTGGGGTTCCCCAGGGCTCGGTGCTGGGTCCAGCCTTGTTCAATGTCTTTATCAATGACCTGGATGAAGGCATTGAGTACACCCTTAGCAAGTTTGCGGACGACACTAAGCTGGGAGGAAGTGTCGATCTGCTGGAGGGTCAGGAGGCTCTGCAAAGGGATCTGAACAGGCTGGACCGCTGGGCAGAGTCCAATAGCATGAGGTTTAACAAGGCCAAATGCCAGGTCCTGCACTTGGGGCACAACAACCCTGTGCAGTGCTACAGACTAGGAGAAGTCTGTCTAGAAAGCTGCCTGGAGGAGAGGGACCTGCGGGTGTTGGTTGACAGCGACTGAACATGAGCCAGCAGTGTGCCCAGGTGGCCAAGAAGGCCAATGGCATCTTGGCTTGTATCAGAAACGGCGTGACCAGCAGGTCCAGGGAGGTTATCCTCCCTCTGTACTCGGCACTGGTGAGACCGCTCCTCAAATACTGTGTTCAGTTCTGGGCCCCTCACCACAAGAAGGATGTTGAGGCTCTGGAGAGAGTCCAGAGAAGAGCAACAAAGCTGGTGAGAGGGCTGGAGAACAGGCCTTATGAGGAGCGGCTGAGAGAGCTGGGGTTGTTTAGCCTGGAGGAGAGGAGGCTGAGGGGAGACCTCATTGCTCTCTACAACTACCTGAAAGGAGGTTGTAGAGAGGAGGGAGCTGGCCTCTTCTCCCAGGTGACGGGGGACAGGACAAGAGGGAATGGCCTCAAGCTCCGCCAGGGGAGGTTTAGGCTGGACATTAGGAAAAAATTTTTCACAGAAAGGGTCATTGGGCACTGGAACAGGCTGCCCAGGGAGGTGGTTGAGTCACCTTCCCTGGAGGTGTTTAAGGCATGGGTGGACGAGGTGCCAAGGGGCATGGTTTAGTGTTTGATGGGAACGGTTGGACTCGATGATCCGGTGGGTCTCTTCCAACCTGGTTATTCTGTGATTCTATGATTCTATAACATCTTAGCTTGCAGGCCAAAGACAGGGAGACCTGCTAGGACCTTGCCTGCGTGCAGCTAGTTAAAAAAGTATTAGTTCACACAGGAACCTTTGAAGGCAGCTCAGCAGTGCATTGAGATACAGTGGTATAAAGGGCTTATAGTGATGCTCATGAGATTTTTTTTCTTTGGCATCAGGACCAGTTTCCCAGATGCATCAGCTGCATGATCAGATGCCTTAAAAAATAAATGGCCCAATATCAAAACCTGAATAATACACCAGATTACTGCTGGATCTCCAGCAGAAGGGAGAGGACAGCAGAGATGTTCCCAGGGAGGTCATGAGGATATCTCAGCAGTGAAAGAGCTCCTTTTGAATGACCATCAGTCAGGATTCCAGCACTGACAGCAGTCACTGCTACAGAGAGACACAGGCAAAACTGCCATTGGCAGCTGCCTTCTGCACAAATACAACAGGCTGAGAAAGAAGGATGCTGCTGTTAACTGAGACACATGATGAATTGCTTGGACTGGTGATGTACTGGGCTGACAGACCGGAAAGGACATTTCTATGGGAGGTAGTGCAGAAAGAACCAGCAAGATTTAGGAACAGAGCCTGGAGAGGAGGGGAGGGAGGTTTGGTGCCTTTCTAAAAGCCATGCTCAAGTTAAGGCAGGAGTTACGGGTTTGAGGCAGGAGACGCTGGATGCCACTCCACAGCCTGTCCTGTGGCCGAGAACTGGCATTTGTGTGCTCATTCATAAAATTATTGCTCCTCCCCAGGCAGCCCTGCAACAACAGCTTGGAGCTGCATTTTTCAATGACCCTTGCAATGCTGACAACTTCCATGAGATGCCCTGGGGAATGTCCATCCCTATGAAAATAGGACTGAGGTCCTCTCAGCCAAGGAGCTCCAGACTTTCTGTTATCTGAATTTGCCTGGGGGAAAAGGGCCAACTCTTTGCCCTCCTATCCCACCCCACAGTGACTGCCACCTCAACAGCCATCTGTCCTCGCTGCAGGGCTGCTCTCACATGAGAGAGTGGAGACGGATTTGAGTTGCAAAGGAAATGCCAAACAGAATAAGAAGGGATACTGCTCAGGATCATTAAAAAAAACCACCAAAACCTCCCCCCCAAAAAACCCTTGCAAAAATAATTAAAAGGAAGGAGTGAGGGGGGTGTTCTTAGGGCAGTGTTAAAATTCATTATTCCATCTAATTTGCAGCATTTCATGCTTACCAGGCTGAACTTTAGATCTCCCACATTAAAACACTCAAGGACTGTCTAATTATTTTTTGCCTGCTTACACCAAGCTAGAATACTCCAGGAGCACAAGAATTGGGGATTTTCATGCCCGGTCTGAATTAACAACCCTTCAGTTGCACGTGTTTATCTGTGAGCAGGAAGAGGTATCTGCACTCACAGCTCTTCACAGACCTGAATTTTTGGAAACAGAGGTCTGAACCCAACCTCAGTCCAGCCACAAGCGAGTTAAACAGGAAACTATTTTATTGGAGGAGGGAGCCAGCCATTTGACTCAGGGGTGCTGTGGTCTCCCCCTTTTAACCTCCCGCAACATCCAGGCATTCAAGCTCCTGCCAGCTGGTAATGTTCATGGCTACAATGGGGAGAAGGACTGAAAGTGCTTGCATTAGCCAGGACCAAATACTTGCTGAAAGGCTGTTCCCTCCTCACCCACAAACTGCTTTCTCTCCTTCCCTTCCAGTTCGGAGGGTCCTGCACCATGGCTAGGTGGCACAGGCTCATCACACTTGGGTTATTGCAAGGCAGCAGCCCAGCAAGGAGCAAAGGACTCCTTGCTTGTAGATTCTACAGTTGTCTGCCTCTAGGTCAGACAAAACACTTTGTTCTTAGGAAACAGGATCTGCTGGCCTGCGTTCTCCAGCACTGAACACTAGATATCTTTGACACTGCACTGCAAAAGCATAGGATTAGACAAGAAGACAACGTGGGAACCAGGCATGTGGTTGCCTAATCTCCAACCCGGTGCAGTCTCATGTGGGCCACCTATGACACTGCATCCTGATAGCAGGGTGTTGTGGCATCATCCAGAGCGGTCATGCTTTTTCTAAAAATGTTATCAAAATTTTTTTTTCAGCCTTCTTGGGCATTTGTATTACTAGACATGGGACAATACTGGGGTTGCCTGCCTGCCTATCAACACAAAAGTGCAGCTCTCTGGTGGAAACGCTACTGAAAAAAGGATAGCTTTATACACCTTTTTTCCAAGATGCAGGGAAGATGCAGTTGAACCGTGAATCACTCTTTACACCAGCACTCCATACCTCTTAGCCAACATCTCTATGAACAAAATCCTCAAGTCATGGACTGCAAAGTGACAATCCCACTGAAAGGCCATCAGGACCAGCAACACATGGTCCACAGCAGGTCTGAGCTGCATTCTCAAAGTCCTTTCCTCACTTTGGATTTGAAGAGCCAGCAGCACCATGTAGCATCCTGCACTAGCAAGGTCCACAACAATTGGAAGGTGAAGCCACACTGATGAAAACTAGAAAACACAACATCATTTCTTCTCAAATTGACCATGGTTAATGAAGAGAGCTAATTCCTATGGGAAGTCATAGGTGGTTCAACTCCAGATGTTTCTGAGCAGAGTTGGATGTCTTTATAGAGCAGCTGCTTTTGCCAAAAGGCAGATTACTGAGCATTTACAGTTGTTATTTCATGAAATAAACTGCTGAAGAACGGAAGAGTGAATGTCCCTTTCTGGTCTTTATCTCTTCTCTTCATCCGGTAGTATCTCTGTACTCATCTAAGAGCTAAAAACTCCACTAGGCTAAAAGTGAACTAACCATTTATGTCTCAATATTTACATCGAGCTCTGATTTTTCTCAGTGGTTTGTTGCAGCACAGCTGGGGTGTGAATCTGGACACAGCACCTTTCAGCCAGAGCATTAATGTTGTGTGCATGCACATGGGGATAGGCTGTCCCCCTTCAAAGCAGGTGGAGTGGATTTAGTCTCAAAAAAATACTGATGGGTTAAGGGCTGTTTGTTCCAAGTGAATAAACCCACTGCATTGATAAGGCTTTCTGCAAGCATGTTAAATATGGCAAATGCTCCCCGGTGATACCTCCTCTATGGAATGGGAAAAGCATTGTGCTCCATCTGCAGAGATCCTAGTCCCTTCTGCAAAGTACTCTGAAACCTACAGAGGAAGATGCTGTCTAACAGCAGGCTATTACTGCAAAAACCTCAAGAAAACAGTAATCTTTTATTAAAAAGTGCATTTGTAGCGCAGCCAGGGAAGGGGCCAGGGTTACTCATCCTAGCAGAAAACTACCACAAATGACTCCATATCACCAAAGCAAGCCTGGCTGGCAACATCTGCACAAAATCAACGAAAGATAAGATGTCAAATTTAGAGGCTGTTTCCAGCAATGCACAGTGATTTTTATCATGCTTGCTTATTTCCTTCGGTTTTTCACTCCAGAATTTCACTCCTTCCTTGCTTAATGGCAACAAGATGGTGCAGGGAGAGACATAAGCAGCCAGTGGGTTTGCATGGAGGTGTAGTGCTCTCTGTAACTACCTGAAAGGAGCTTGTAGAGAGGAGGGTGATAGCCTCTTCTCCCAAGTGACAGGGGACAGGACAAGGGGGAACGGCCTCAAGCTCCACTAGGGGAGGTTCAGGGTGGACATCGGAAAAAAAAATTTCACAGAAGGGTTCATTGGGCACTTAACAGGCTGCCCAGGGACGTGGTTCAGTCACCATCCCTTGAGGTGTTTAAAAGACAGGTGCATGAAGTGCTGAGGGGCATGGTTTAATGGTTGATAGGAATGGTTGGACTCGATGAGCCGATGGGTCTTTTCCAACCTGGTGATTCTGTGAAATATGTTTTTTCCGGGGAAGGCTGGGATTAATGAAGGTCTGGGCATCCTTGGATACCCATTTCCTGCTAAAGGCAAGTGGGTGTGATGGCCAGGAGCTCCCTTCCACTTGGATAACTCACACAGGGCCACCTTTGGCCTTGGGAGTTCCTAATTCCTTGCAGATATGAGTCACCATTTGCAAACAGAGTCAGTGCTGGAGCTGCAGGAAGAAAGAGCAGCCCTGCACTGTAAACACCCTAATAACCCTGTGTTGGCAGCAAGGTCTGCCTGGCAAGACCACTGCATGCAAAATGCATTTGTGGCACTGTCCAGATTGACCCTGCTGCTCCACACAGATGTTAAAGTCAGACAGGACCAGGACATATGCCTGACTGGCACATGCAGGAGGCTGGAGAGACACAGGACTAGCAGAGACAGGAGTGCAAGAGGACAGACCCAAAAACAGTGGGAAGAGGGAGGCTATAACGTGCCACCAGCCAGCCTTGGCTGAGAGAAGCAGACAGGAGCCAGAGATATTCACCGCTCCGGGTCTAGCTCATCCCAATCCATTCATGGTTTGAGGAAAGCAGAGAAAGCTCAGTTTTGGGTACCCCCAACATGTCCCCAGGGGCTGTTCAAGCCCTAAGCCAGTCCTAAGCCAGCAGACATGCATTGCACTAGCCTTGTTCCCTAGGCCACAGCAGAGTTAAAAACCCTTGTATATCAGCAGAAGCTGGAGAAGGAACACTGAAAGATAACTAACAGGCTTTGCCAATGCCCAGACCCTGAAGACAGACATTGTTTTGCTAACCCTCCATGCCCAAGCACTGTGACCATGAACCTGGTTAATAATTGTAAGGAGCAGCATAGAGCACTAGCAACAACGAAGTGCTCCGGAACTCACTCCAGAGACCTGGGGCTTCCCCAAAAAAAGCCTTTGCTGATGGCAGGAACCTTCTCTAGGGGTCCCCCAGGTCTATATACACCAGATTGAACCCAGTGTAGAGACGTGCAGCTGGTCTCACCTAGAAAGGTCTAGGCTCAAACATGGCATTGCTCACAAAGAGCAGGTTTCCAGGCATCAGAGAAGTGCAGCCTAAAGCAAAGTCATACACACAGAATCAAGCCAACTCCACCAGTGGCTGTCCAGCCACATGGGCTTTCCTCATCCCATGAGGGCTGTCACTCCACATGTGCATTGTGCTAAACAGAGACCATCCACCTCATGAGGAAACAGCAGTGTTGTGCCCTTCTCAGCATCCATTTTGATCACCACTGGTTATAAAAAAAAAAAAAGATGCTATCTTTGTAGGAGTAGACTGGATGTGTATTTTTATTATTTGTTCAAGGCTTCTAATGAAATGTCTGGACCAGCTTCTTTTCCTCCGGTCATACTGACTACACTGGAAGCCTTGCACCACATCAATACACTCACACTGTACTTCTTTCCAGCTGGGCAAAAATATTACGGTCTAAAGACAGATCTGTACCTCTGTGACATGGCTAGAGGGAAGGACAGAAGAGTCACAGGACATTGCCTGAGGTAGCCTAGAGAGCCTTTTTCTTGGGCATTACAAGTCACAGAGATACTTTGTTATGAGGTCTGGGTAGCCAGAAAATTCATCCAGAAAACTCATCATTAGCACAGATAAAATGCAGCACAACTCCATGCAAATCCTCTGCCTTCAATAGCTACTTTAGCTTCTGGGATAATTAAAGCAATTGAACTTCAAAAGACGTGGATGTGCCCAAGGAGCAGAAGAGATAACGGGGCTGTAGCTACTCTGGGAGACTGAATCGAGACAGCTGGATCCTACCAGATTGTCCCTCCCAGACTAGTTGTGCTGTTTGTCCTTCTGGCTGATCCAAAGCATTCCTTCTGCAGCTTCAGCCCAGAATATATTGTAACACCAACACCAACCTCCATTCAGCCTCAAATAATAGGAGGTTGGATGGATACCCCCCATGGGTCACAGCTGGTTCATAACTACAGCTGGATGGTCAAACAGCACCACAAGAGCATTGTGCATAGCATAAATACTCAGGGAAAGATGAATCATTTTAAAAGGTACAATCACTTCAAGAAAGTGCAGGTGATCTCCATGCGCCAACGCAACGTGACCTTTGGTAGGGGGTCATGCTCTGGCACAGCACCCACCTCCGCTTTTGCTTCCCAGCAGTTCTGTAACAGGATCAGTTGTCAGGATGTGATGCATCCCTATGTTATCCCATTCCATGTGGTCCAGAGAGCAAGGTAGGACCTCTGCACCCATGGGGCTCTGCATGGTCCTCTGGGGCCCTGTCTGTGGTAATGCAGAAAGAGACCTTGCCCTATTTAGCCCTTCCTCACATCCTGAGCTGTGCCCTCAGGCAGGTTCTCCAGATCAAACTAACTGAAAAGACTGAAACCCTGCTCCTCCAACCTCATGTCTGTGGGCAAAATCCAGATTCTCCACACCTCTGAGAGCATCCACAGCCCTGGATGCATCTCCACTCACCCAGCTGGGGGTGCCCCTAAGGGACATCCTCCAGACGATGGCTTTACAGGTGGCATCATCAAGAGTGACCCTACACAGAGAGGAAAAAAGCAGCCATCCATCCAAAGCCCTACTCTCCTCCCAGCAAAAATGCCTGTGACTGCGATGATGTCTGTCCAGAAGCTGCCCGAAGCCAGAGTGGGCACCAGCTTGTCTGCAGGAGGTGGCTCAGGACACGTTATTACCACATGGTTAACAGCAAGCAGGAGAGCGTGAGCTGAGCACAGGGCTCTGTGGTGTTGATTAAGCCCTGCCTCCTTTCCCAGCAGGATTCCCGATAGAACTCCTTGCTCCGTACCTCTTTAGATATCGTGCCCGAGCAGCCCTGAGCTAGAGCAGTGAGTCACAGGGTACATACAAGAGCTACCCTGTGATATGAACAAGTGTTTCACTTGCCCACACAGGACAGAAACCTGCTGCAGCCCCAGCACCGCATTAGACACAACAAATCACCACTTCTCCTGCTCCTGCATGAAAATCAGCTGGGTAGCCAAAGGCAAGACTTGCTGGGCAAGCAGCCAGCGGACACCAGGCCCATCAAACGCCCACACAACAGGAGGTGGGGTGTCCTGGCTCCTTGCAAAAGCAGAGTTTGCAACTGCATCTATTATGAATGCAAGACTTCCCTTTGCCTGGCAGAGAAATCACCTCCCTTAATCATCCAGGATCACCCCTTACAGTATTCATACACGCTCAGACAACTGGTAGGACCAGCTCTGCAAGGCTTTCAGAGCAGAGCAGCAAGCGTGCAAATACTTTGTAGGAAGCTCTTGCTTACCAGGATATGGCTCGTGAAAAATCAAAACCAAATTAACCTCAAACTCTGAGCAACAGTCATGCTTCCTCTTTCTTTATAAGGGGGCCGAGGGCAATGGTGGAACAACTCAGGATGGGCTGGGAAGGGATGGAGTCAACCAGAGCCATCTGCATCCTGACCAATGAACGTCAAATAAGTAGAAATGCAATGTAAACTGGAACAGAGGGAGCTCACTGCAAAGAGGGATGTGTTTTCTCAGCCAGAGAATTCACTGTATGAATTATCTGGAGACAGGACCAAAAAAACCAGCAACAACAACAAACACACAGTGAGGGAAAAGCATCATGGATTAAGGCAAAGCCAGGCAGGAGCAGAGCTGCAGTACTGCCCTTTTCACTTGGTAATCAGAAAGACCTTCCGCCTCTCATGTTGTAACTCCATAAAGAGCAATATTACACATCCCCTTCCCTGATGGGAAAGCTGTAGCCCTGCCCTGGGCTGCTGCAGTTGTGTTTGATTAGTTATGGCCAGGTTACAGGATAAACCTCAAAGGAATAAAACAGAGCTGCAGCCTCCCTCACATGAGGATGAGCTCCAGCCAGCCAGGCACACAATTTGCCTGATAAGCTAAAGAGGTACCTGCATGGTGGGGAGAAGAAACCTTCTCCCACACACCATTTCAGGGCTTCCCATTAAGGTTTTCCAGTCTCACGGTGTTAAGGTGGTTGTGTTGCTTTACAGTCCCCTTTCCCCTTAACCTATGCTTATGACTGACTGAAACAGCGGGACAGAAGACAGCAGAGATGATGCTCAGATGAATGGTGGGAGGACTAAAACCGGTCATTTTTGCACAAGGGCAAATCAAGGGACAGGGAGCACTTTTCTGTGCCGGAAGGGTATTTTAAGGTAAAATGCATCAAAGTGTTATTGAATTGGGACATACCCCCTAGTGCACACTAAAGCTGCCTACGGGATGCATGAGCAGGCAGGGGGTGAGCAGCTCAGTCCAGCCAGGGCAGGAAGCTCAGTCCAGTCTCCTCTGAAGGGCTGGATCAGGCCCAAAGGAGTTGGTTCTCTGACCTATATGCTGCAAACCCTGTGGGCTCCCCGCATGGCTTTGCAGGTGTATCATCTGTCGCATCTCCAGTGCAGGAGGATCCCCAAAGCATGAAGATCTGCAGTATTGGATGAAAACTAATGCATTGTGCATAAAGGAAAAAGCTATTGAACTCTCCCATGTCCTACAGTGCAGAGGAGAAAGGATTTTTTCCCAGAGGACGTGAAAAACTCAATTGCAACCATTCTTATTTCCATCACGACCTCAAGAAATCATGGAGGCAACAGAATGGGGTTCTCTCCTACAGTGTAAGCCAATTTAGCACAAATAACCCATATATTAAAAGCTTCAACAGCGCATAGGGGAGAGCTAAGAGCAGGCAAAGGGTTAATGTTGTAGCCAGACAGACACTGGACTGGTGCAAATGCAAGCAGTCCCGTGAAGCCAATGGGTCTGTGTCCATTTTCTGTAGTACCCAGAGCATGGGCCTTTCTCCCTGGGTAATGAACTGGAAGTGAGCAGAGCCAGAGTAATCGCCGCACCTCATTCCCCATCTGCGCACCTCATTCTCCATCTGCGATAACGCTGCCTGCGGGGCCAGGAGATGATGGATACTGCCTGGCCCAAAGCAAGTCAACGCAAGCCCATCGTTGTTGAGCCTTTGTGCCCTATGAGCAGCTCAGAAGAGCAGGTGAAGGCTAAGGCATGAAGATATCACCAAATAAACAGTACCTAAGTGAGCCCCAGTACACCATGGCACGAGCAAAGGACAATGGATGACTCTCTACAGGCAGTAACCCTCCTGCAGGTATGGAAGAGGTTTCAGCTCTGGACATCTGCAGAGAAAGGAGTTGACACCAGTAGAGGCTAGTGAGGAGAAGAAGGGAGAGTGCTGATCCCAGCCTTCAAGGCACAGCTGCATCCTTCTCATTCTCCATGTAGTCTGCTGCTGCCCTGCTTGGAGTAAGCATTAGGAGAGGGATTTTGCACCTCTGGACCAGACAAAAATATCTAGTAATGAATGCACAAGCATGAACAGATTTAGAGGATGCACTCATTCTTAGTATCATCATAGCCCAGCACAAACGCTGTCTAAATCTGCTCTTGGGATCAGATCCAAAGCCTTCTTAAAGCATCAATGCTTTGTTATTAATCTGCACAGCAACTAGAGAAAGGAGAGCTGGATTTTTTTTTTATTTTTGAGGCATAATAAAAGAAAAAAAAAATTGTCTTAGTGACGTTGCTGGGTTTCAGCTGCTTCATGCCTGCTCTGGTCCTGCACTGGGCAAACAGCAAGACCTGCTCAGCTAACACAGCTCTTCCCAAAGGAAACATCAGGACAGGGTGTCTGGACCAGCGAGTCCCAGCCTCCTACCTCAACAAGCTCCAAATCCACTTTATATCACAGTCAAGCAACTTAGAACAGGGGTGAAGTGCCCCAAGTCCCACTCTCCCATCCTCTTCTGATGGGATGCAGCTGCCGAGCCTCTAGATAAGCCTCCCAAGCTAAACTGAATGAATTCACATCCATTTGCCCCCACACCAATACTGTCTTACAGTTTAAATAGCTCTTCTGCCCCCCTGGTGTTCACCCCTTGGATGTATTTATAGGCAGCAAGTACATCCCCTCTCCGCCTTTGTTTCACTGAGCGATTATAGCCTTGTATAATAGCTCTCCATCCCTCCGATCAGCCTCAGAGCCCAGCTTCCCTGCACCTGCTCCAGGCTGAGTTAATACTCTCAAGCACCAGATCTCAGATCCTGGTCCTTCCACATTAACTCTTCCGTACCCTTGTCCCACCAACAGCCTTTGACTGGTTCCCTTTGCCTTTTTGCTACACTCCCAGAGGTACCCAGGATGAAAAGAGCCCCAAAACCCCAGTCTAAGCTGCCCCTGCATAGTTCAACCTCCAAACACAGCACAAAGCCCAGCCATACAGCTCCCCACTGTACATCCTGATACATACCCTAGAGGACATCCCCACAACCTGCAACTCATCCTTGCGATTAGCTGGTTCCCTCTGTCCAAGCACCTAATCCAACCCATATGGATGATGCCTCTCAGCTCAGTTTTGCAGGTGAATCTCGGCAATGAAAAGCAGAATAAACTCATATCTTTCCTTAAAGGCCTTAATCAGATTTACACCCTCCTGTGTAGTATTAATCTGGCTGGTGGTGCCCTTTGCCACCTCCCCTAGTCACCAGCAGAAGTCTTCTCCACTGACATACTCCCACATGCACTGTGTAAAGCACCACCAATTCCAGATAAAGGAGACCTGCAGCCTCTCCTTTGCCCCAAAATGAGAACAGAGCTATAGGTCAGTACAGCACAGTCCCTTCTGGCAACAGTCCTGGGTTTCCACCACCCTGCACCTTTGGGGCTTGAGGATGCCCCCAATAGTTCTCCATGGGCATCCATCACGGACTGAAAGAGCTCCCTAGAATAGACAATGCGGCGAGGAGAGAGCAGCTGAACTGGGATTTTGCTGGACTCACGGCCACGTCAAAGCCCCATCTAAGTAATCTCTGGCCAGAACAGGCAAGGATGTCAGGGCCGGTGGCAGAGAGCAGGGCTGGACTCGACTCTGCCACAAATCTCCCAAGTATCTTGGACACATCGCATTGCCCCTTTCTTTACGTGTCACCACTTTGCAGATGGCACTATTGCTTCTGCATGTCACACGGCGTGTCCCTAGGACATGACAAAGGGGCTTGATTTCTGGTCTGAGCAGGGCCTGCTACAGCAAGCTGCCTCCCACAAAATCTGCTTTGCCTTTCGCTAATGCCTCGATCCTCAACTCCGTTGCCGCTGAGAAAGTTTTCTCTAACGAATTCTGGCACACTGCTCGTGGCAACTGCCAGACACTGGGCACATCAGCCCCCGCGCATACAGCAGCATTTGTACACACACACTCATTGCAGGGGGCATTTAGACCCCCCATCCAACTCCCAAGGGTGGAGCATCTCTCGAAGAGCATCCATAAGTCCTTCTTGGATCTTACAACCCTGCAGCCTGGCTCGGGGGCTGGAGCTGAGCCTCAGGCGATTTTCATTAAAGAATTACTTTAAGTAGGCAGCAGTGTTTGTTCCTGGGAAGGGCGAGGGGGAAATGGATTGCACCAGCAGGACACATGTGACTGTCTCAAGACACTGCACTGAGCAGGAGCTAAATGGTGAGCACCTAGATCAGGCCCCAGCTCCTCCATCCATGTTTGCCTCTACTGTGTTTCCCCCTCCCCAGTTCTTGCAGCCCCAAGGATGCTCCCAACAGGTGATACTTGCTCTTGCCTGCATCCATAAGCTAGTCCCTCCTCGACTCACTGCTATCCCAAGCAGCACGGCTAGACAGGCTCTCTGCATCTGTTTTGGGCTACCCAGCACCCACGTGCAGAGTGTGGGGTGGGAGATACAGCTGTGTTGCTCTCCGCCCCAGTATAACACCAGTTCAGCACACCTGGACACCAGGCTGAGCCTGGGAGGGGGATCTGAGCCTCCCCAAGATGTGAGAGTAGATGGAGATGATAAGACTCCCCGAGGACAGTCTGCAGCATGGTCCTTGCTGGCTGCAGCAAGAAAAGCAGCTGAGGCTTTAACAGCATCCTCCACTACCCGTGCATTTGCTGCCCTGCTTTTGCCTCCATTTGCTACATCTGTCTGCAGTTCCCACCAAGCTCAGAGCTAACGCAGCATCCAGGCAGAAGTGTAATGTTAATTGGTAATAAATAGTTGGCAATAAACACAAGCATCACACGCGGGTGGATCTGCGGGGCCAGGTGAGCAGCCTGGGTGACCAGGGAGGACCGGAGCCAATTCTGATGGGACACCCTCTACTAGAAAGCACCAGGTTAGTTTCTCGGGTCCAAATGAACATTTTCAGGGCAGGAAAAAAAGGGATGGTGCCTCCCAGCCCCAGGACACAGGAAATTCAGATTCATACCCCTGCCTGGAAACCTGAAAAGACATCAGCATCCTACACCCAGCAGCAGCCTGGCCCGCCCCGGGGCAGCAGCTCCCTCTCACCTTAACTTTCCCTACAACTTACTAAAAAGCTATCGGGTTTCCCCCCAAAACACGGAACCAAGAACACTACAAAAACCTCACATCCTAACGCTCACATCCTGCTCTCCAGCCAGCACTGAGGCCTCGCTGCTCAAAGTTTCTGTCCAGCTCGGCTCCGCCAGCAGAAGCGACCCAGGGCGGGCGCAGCGGGAGCTCCAACCGCGCGGGGAGCGACTTCAGCGGGCGGAGCGGAGCACCCCGACCCTGGCATCCCCCCAAACCACCGTCCCCCTCCACCGCTGCCAAGAGGGAAGGGCAGCAAGCAGCAGAGGGGAAGGGGCAGCTCCCCGCTTTTAGCTTTTTTATCCTCCCCCGCGCCGCAGCTGCTCCCGCTCCCCAGAGCCACAGGTGCCCCGAGCATCCCCCGGGGCAGGAGCTGCCGGGGGAGCGGGGCGGGGGCGCGGGGACGAGCCGCCCCCCTGCCGGGGCCGGGGCTCAGCCTCACCTGCCGGGCTCGGGGCCGGGGTCGGTATCGGTGCCGCTGCCGCCGCTCTGGGAGCGTCGCTGCCCGCAGCGCCCCGGCTCCCGCAAGCACCGCCCCGACGGGGCGGGCAGCAACCAGCGCCCAGCGCCGCGCCTGCGCCGCCACCGCTCCGCGCCGGGAACGGGGATGGGGACCCGGCACCGGGATGGGGACCCGGCACTGGGAACCGGGACCGGCACTGGGACCGGCACTGGGATGGGGACTCGGCACTGGGACCGGCACCAGGATGGGGACTTGGTACTGGGACCAGCACTGGGAACCGGGACCGGCACTGGGATGGGGACTCGGCACTGGGATTGGCACTGGGAACCGGGACCGGCACTGGGATGGGGACCCGGCACTGGGAACCGGGACCCATCACTGAGACTGGCACCAGGACTGGGACCCAGCATCAGGAACCAGCACTGGGATGGGGACATGGCACTGGGAGCAGCACTGGGAGAGGGACACATCACTGAGACCGGCACCAGGAACCAGCACTCCACCCTGCTGGGAACTGGGACTGGCATGACCTCACAGTGGGAAATGGGAGCAACATTAGTTGGTGTTGGTCCAGGACCTTCTTCTGGGACTGGGAACCAGTCTGTTGAACTGGGAACCCCACTGGCACCAGCATTGCCCAGGCACCAAGGCCTGGAATTTTCTGGGAAACGGGGCCTGGTACCATCTAGATGGGGAACTGGGATGAGGAACTGGGGCTGCCCAGTCACCGGCACCACCAGCTGGGTACTGGGAACAGGGACCAGTGCCTGGATCACCTGAGCATGGGCACCAGCCACTGGGACCTCCTAGGTACTGGCACTGGGACCATCACTGGGTACTGGACAAGGTCCCACGGGCTCTGCCTGGGATCTAGCTCCAGGACTGGGAAGTGGGCAGAGTGGAGCACCGTGCTCCAGCATCAGCTGGGCACGACACGCCTGGGCCACTCAGGCACCAGGCAGCCGGGGTGTGTTAGGACATCGTTTGTGGAGGGTGCAGGGGAAGGTCATCAGGAATTGCAGGATTTGGGTGCAAAGGGGACATACCCCAGTCAGAAATGATGTGAGGCAGGATCACTGGGGTTGAAGAAGATGTGTTTTCTGAACCAAGACCAAGGTTATTCCCCTTTTCTGCTCTGCAAGAGGGAAGTGTAGGTGCTGGGGAAGGAATTCAAAGGCTAGGTGAGCTCTTACACACTCAAGAAGGGAAAAATAAACATGGTGCACCCAAAAGTGCATCCCCCATGGAAGGAAGAAGCTGGTGGGGTTTTACAGAGTCTCTGTCATGAGCAACTCATCTGATGCTCTGACTTGACACACAAGATTTATTGGTAGTATTCAGGGTTTATTGTAAATTAGGCAAAAAAAGAGAGGGCATGAAGAGAACAATTAAAGAAAACGGTTGTAAATGATGGGAATAACCTTTTCACATTCAAAATGACAGGTTATTAGACTTTCTTAAAAGACAATAAAAGAACAGGGCTAAAGGTTTGCTGCTGCCTGTCGGTGACTGAGTGAATGCTTAAGGACATCTGCTCACCACTTTTGCAGTAATGCAGTGAAATTTCAGTGATAAAATTAGAAAGGAGGCCATACTTGGAACAGCGTTGGCCTGGCACAAGCTTCTGGTCCCACTGAGATGTCACCTGCAGCTGTACATGGTCATCATGAATCACATGGATGATTCAACTTCTAGGGCCAGCAATTTCATCAAGTTTCTTATTATCTGGAACACTTCTGGACTTTTCACACTATGGTTATTGGTATTTTCCCTTTTTATGATAATTTCACTAATCTATCAATTCATGCAATATTTGTGTTACAATTATTTTAATTAATTTGTTAGCTGGAAGAACAGGAAAGCCAAAAATCTGTAGTTCCATGAATGCTTTCTTTGGCAGCAAAAGCTGTTTTCTTATGTTTGCCTTTTCTTTCCTTGTTTTCCCCTCTCCCCCGTGGATCTTGGGGATGCTGTGATCTGGTTGTGCTCAAAACCAGGTCAGTGCACAGGTCCCATTTCGTGTATCCCTTTTTTCTCCCTTCACCAAAAATTGCCAAGGAAAAAAACCCCTAAAACTCACAGGATTTTAGGACACAATATTTAGGACCCCATATGAGATCCAGAGCCCAACTGTGTGTCGTACTGAACCATCACCCTAACCATGGTGGGAAACAGCAGCAGTAATGCCAAAGACCAAAATGAGGGGGGTGTGAGGGATGTGTGTGGAAGACAAACTCTCCGTTTCTGAATGTTTGGAAAGAGCAAGAGTAAATCCTATGTAGGTTTCCAGCCCCAAGCCCAAAATCATCAGTAATGCCCCTAAAACCTGCTTGCAGGCAGGCTAGGACGGGGATGGCTGCTGCTGCTGCTCCCTGTGAGGGCAGGGAGAGCATCGACCCCATTGGATTTGCAGTGTGCTTAAATGGAGATATCCTCCAGCAGCTTTAATTAATATTATCACCCATCATTCCTTCCACCAGTACAGACGTCTCCTGCCCAGTTAGGCGATGTGGGCTTGCTTTAACAGCAATGGAGGTAAATTCCTGTTGCACCGTTTCACCTTTTTGACCCCAAAACTTTTAAGGGGGAGCATCTTGCTGCTGGGGCGTGAGAACTGAGGAGCTCATGGGGGAGTTCATCATCCGCAGGCATGATGGATGACGCTGGGAAATGCCGGATGAAGGGATGAAAAAGAGGAGGAAGTAAAAATTTTGTTTAAAGAAAGAGAAGATAGTCTCGCCCTTGAGACAAACCACAATCAGCCATGAGAGCCTGGCTTTTATTTTGTTAATGGGCTGGAAGCATTATGGAAAAGCTGGAAACCATTAGGGAAAAGCTCCTCTGTTGAATTAAGGCAGCAAGCAGGTCCCCAGCCGTTTCCCTCTCCCCAGAGGGACGTGGAGCACAAGTTGCTCTCGTTGCAGGCCCAGATTTTGCCGATTAACTTAGTTGCATTTTCGATTTCAGCCTCAGCAGGGGAAGGAAAGTTATGTAAATACAATTTATAACGACGCTTCGTTGCTCCTCAGCGTGATGCAAATGAGGCTGCGGTGACGGGGGTGACAAGAGGGCTGTACAGGGGCGGAAGGAAGAAATAGAAATACTTTAAAACTGGACCCTGAAAATAAGTAGGAATAAGGTAAAAGGCAAAGCAGAGGAGGGAAATTGCAGCTAGTGATTCCACTGGCAAATGGAATTTCATTATTCCTCCCAGGATTTCAAAGCAGATGTAGGTTTGAATGAAGTTTTCCTCCCTGCTGGGAATACTTTGTTCTTGCTCATGCAGAGGAACCCCGAGATGAGGTTTGGTCCTGGCTAGCTCAAGGCGAGGATCTGCCTGCCCGGGGTGGTGGGAGGTGAAGGACTGCCCACTCCTGCCACCCCTGTTCCTCTTCCCCTTTGAGGATATTTGGGGGAGAAAAGTGAGAAAATGACTGCAGGTGGCTGGCTGGTGCCCATATCTTCATTTTCATGCCATGGAGATGCAGGGAACAACCTCCAACAGCCCTATTCCCAACGCAGGAGCTGCCTAGTGAGAGCAATGTTGATCTCATCAGGTTGCAGGCTTCTGCTCCTCTTTGAACATGCTAAGAAATGATTCCTCTGGTCATCCATCTGCACTTGAATTAAACCTAATTTTTCTGAATTTGTACAAAGTTGTTTGCCCTGGTTGCAGACTCTGGAATACGAGTAATGTATTCTTTCCTCTCCCTCTCCACATGATTGCAGCATAATCTCCTACTCACTTGATTTATTTAAGCAGGCCTTCAGATGCTCCAGTAATGGGAGTCATTTAGGTCCCTCTGCAGATATGTATTTATTTATTGCTGTTCATTTAAACTGCAGAGCCAGTTGGCAGGAGAGAGACAAGACTGGGGTCACAAGGATGTTAAATTATTCGCTGTCAAAAATAGCTGGTTGGGAAAGTTAAATTAAGCAAGGTCGTTCAAGGTCATAGCCCATCACTGGTGGGCGGAGAAGGGCATTAATTAGCTGTTTTATTTATGGGGGTCATTGTGACCAAAGGACCAGCAGTTGGTAACAAAAAGGAAAGCTATAGCAACTCCTCTTGGTTTTTGGCAGAAGCTGCTATTGGATAAGAAGCCAAATTGTTGTCCTTGACCACGATGGAGAAGTTAAGGCTATTGAAAAGCAGAATTGTGATGCTCACAGGGACTCTGTGTAGCCCCTTAAGACATGGACCAGGGAGTTGCCCATTGCAAAGTCCATCCTGGGGCTGAACTTAGTGATGCTTCTTCCACAAAGATGTTTGGGCAGCAGTTGTGGAGGTGCTTGGCAGGCATGGAGGTCTCAGAGGGCATCTGAGATATTTTAGTTGCACATACAGACAAGTCCTTGCTCAAGATTTTGCCACCTCTCCTGGCAGATGGTCCAGTAGCTGTATATTCTTTCTGTTAATACTTGTATTTCATTTCCCACTTGAACTTGACCAGCATCTTCTTACAGCTATTAGGCCTTGCAATATCCTTTTCCTCCTGTTTTAAGAGCTCCCTAAGATCAGGCATCTCCTCCACCATGGGCTAGTTCAAATAGGAAAATCAGTTTCTAAACTGGGCAGGTATGACCTGGACTCACTAGGAGCCAATAAATCCACATCTTGTAGCTTATTGCATGACCTCCCATAGGTGAACAGCATGATCATGGCAGCTGGGTCTTTAATCGTAGCAACACCTGGCCAGAAGGTGGCTTTCCATCCAAAGGTCCATATTATAACCTTTCACTATCAACGGGCCAAATTTCCCCCCTATTTCTCCATAAAATGAGGGCTGGAAGTCAAAGCCCTGATGAAACCTACTCTCTGTCTTGCTGCCCTGGTGAACGCATCAGCCACGGTTTGGAACGCGCTCGTGCCATGATCCATACAGCAGCTGACTGGCAAGCAGCTCATGTTAATTGATAACTCTGCTGGGAAATTCATAGCATTAAATCCTCCACTTAACTGTCTGTATCAGCACTTACTCCTGCACCTTCGCAAATGAGGCAGGTTTTTAATGGGCCAGCTGCTATTGAGCAAGAACAAAAGTCAATCAGCAAGAAGCTTGCTTGAAGAGGAATGAAGACACGACAGCAGGGTTTATACCGACAGAGAGATTTGATGTTGCAGCTAAGATCAGTGTGGGAGCTGTGACCCAAAGAGATGCTAAGAGGCTGACCTTCTCCTGAAAAGCTAGCAAGGTAAATCAGCAGAGGAAAGGTTATCCATGATTATATCTGCAGAAGGTAACTGAGGTATTACAAATCAAGCTCAGGCAGCACGGGGCTGCTAGAGCATTTACTGTTCTCTACCTTGATTCCTCCTTGAATCCTCCTCCTCCTTGGGGGTGACACAAGCATGGGAAATGTGGCTCAGGTTTCCAGTCCCTTGGCCATTTGAGCAGCCTTTTGCTCAGCAGTGCGTAAATAGAGGAGAGCTAGACTTACCCTGACAGCTTTCCTAGCCTGCATTGATCTGCTCTCCTAAGTGAGTATTCGCCTGCTTATGAATAAGCAACTTACAAGGAAAATACTCAAGTGGTGAAAAAAAAGATGAGGTTGAAAAGCTTGGTATAGGGATGTGCTGCAATATTAAACTCAAACGTGCCAGCCCAGCCCTACAGCACTTCAGGGTAGTCTGCACTGAAGGAGATGATGTTGGGGCACACATCCTGGCTAAACCCCAGCTGTGTTTGCAGCCAGGTGGCTGAAGAGCTGAGCTGCTGTGCAAAATGGGGAGATATCACCTAAAGGGCACACAGAGGATGCAGATATTAGCATTTCCAACCCTCCTAACCCACCACGATTCCTTCTGAGCTCCAGGACTACCCTGACATGGCCCCTCTATTTCTGGGCTTTCAAAGAGCCTGAACCCATCTTCCCAAGAGAGAAAAGAAACTATCAAATTTAAGGCTTCCAGACATAAGCTGATGAACCTAGGAATAGCAGAGAACTAAGTAATAGCCAGTGGCAATCCTTCATCTCACCTGCTGTCCATCCTTTTGCAGGTTTAATATAGAAAAAAAGGAACTAAAAGCTCCCAGCAACATGCTCCTTATATTTTTCCTCAACTGAAAAGAACAAACTGTTTCTTGAAACCCCAATGAGGGGATGCCAGGGCCAGGTCAGGTCATTCAGTTATGACCTACAGGTGCTGCCCTCTGCCAAAGCCCTGAGACACCAGCAGATAAAGGCGCCGGCCGTGAGCTCCCACCTCATGGGGGTTTCTCATGGCACAAGCAGCACTGGAGTGCTTGGAAGTCAATACCATCTCCTGGACATGAACCCCTCCAGGACTCTGGTCATCACTCAGACACGACCACCCAGGCAGAAGAGGCCAGGGCTCAGCTGCTTTGGCAGGGATGCAGCTGTGCTTGGAAGCAGAGAGCGTTATAGGAGTTCAGTTGATGACCTTGATTTTTCCATGGGGTTTTCTACAGTGAGAAGCCAGACGGTTTGGAAAACAAGGAAGTTGCCTGCAATCCCACATTCCCTGGAGCAGAGAGGAAGGAAAGGAGCAAATGGCACCGCTGCCCTTTCAGCTGCTCTTTATTTATTGCAGGTCAGAAGCTGCCCTAACAAATGCTGACTCCAAACAGTCCTGCCAAGAGCATTTTAGGCAATTTTCCTGCTGATTCTTTTCTTCACCCCAGAGACCAAAAATAAAATACAGGTTTTTGTCCCCCTTCTGTCACCATCTCTGCCTTCAGCTCCCAGCAGAGAGACCTCTGAAGCTCCCATTTCTAGCAGCTCCCAAGAGCATAAAGAGCCAGGCAAGGCACAGCTGCACATCAAGGCTCTTCCACACAGCATTTCTTGCAGATAAGCAGCTTGTTGTGATAACAGGACAAATTCTGATCTTGGCTTCAGAAGTCTAAATCAACGCTGAGATCAGTGGAATGACTTTGGATTTACACTGGCGTAACTGAGCCCGAGTTTTTCTTGATAACAGCTTCGCCCTGCTTCCAGTCATGCTTATTGTGCAAAACAGTGGCTTGTTTTTGAAAGACTCAAAGAAAAGCAGGATTTGCTTTTTTTCTAAGCAAATCTTAGAAAACTCTGCTGTGCTTTGAGTTTCTTTTTGTTTCCTAATAGCCTAAAACCCTGCCCATTTATAACGTGTAGATACGTTAACACACTGCCTGGTTCCTGTGTCAGAAGGAGTTTTGTCCTTCCAGACAGTGATCCTCAGATGTCATTTTTGGACTGCCCTCCCTGGCTTTTAGGGTGGCCAACTCCAGAGAAGAGGAGCAGGCAAATACTGGACCTCAAGGAAACCCCTTTGACCAAGTTCTTGCTATCACATCTTTAGACCAAAGCTCCCAGAAGACAGCAGGGCCAAACATGATTTCCTACAGATGATTTCCTACAAGACAAGAAAGTAAGATGAGTAACCAGTGGATCTGAAAGGACAAATTTCCCCAAGGATTTACTCATGTTGTGCAACATTTTTCAGATTGAGCTACCTCTAACACCTACTAGGACCTGTGGGTTGTTGGCCTCTCACATCCCTTGCATTTCAAGGAAATGGAAGTTTCAAAGAGTTGAGGATAATTTGCCCTGGTGGCCATGTGTCTCAACAGTCTCTTCACACCCCTGCACTGGAAACCACGCACGCATGTTTCCCTCACTGTCTACCTTGTGATAACTTGTCATCTGGGAATTTTCCCACCACATCCAAGGCAGATATTTTCACTCTACGACCTACTCTCCTTCAGCAAAGAACATCTATAGCACATGTCCTGGAGGCTCCTTCCTAGGGTATTTCCTTCTATGTATTGCTTGTCAGCCTAACCTTGACCTCAACATCAGTGTGCAGCGACTCCAGCTCTTGTGCCTACTTCTGCACTTGGTGAGGAAGCCAACTCCAACCTCTGCTCCTGGACTGTCTGTGATTACGTAGCTCAGGGAAGTTACCTGAGTATTAATTAGAGAGGTCACCTCTACATCTCAGCTTCATCCGGGCTTAGCTTCAAACACTAGGCAAGCATAAAATGATTAGCACAACTAAGATTTATTTGCTGCAGCACAGATTGCCTGGAAAGGTGGAGCTGAGGGTGTGGGAAAAAACAACAGAGATGTAATTCTTTGTGTAAACCCCAGCAGCAAGGCACTGCTCAGCATCCGGGTTTAGATAACCCCTGAACTGTAATTCAGCTGCTGTGTTTGGGAGTCCACTAGAGCCTTACTTTGGGTACAACCCCCTCAATGCATGCTCAGAAATAATCCCCTTTCTTTGCAGTGTATAGCAATTGATTTCTGCCCCTTTCTCTTCTGCAGGTTTTATGTTTCAGGGGAAAATACTGTACTGTAGCCAAAATGAGTGTATAGGAGAAGGACATGTTCCCAAATGTACTTTTTTCAAAGAGATCTTTGACACAGTAGTTTCTCATTGCTGCCAGTTTGTGTGTGAAATGGACTTAACCATCATTTTCAGAGCTCTGGACACACCTTTTTATCACATACCGGGAAAAGCAGAAATGATCCAGCACTGCTAATAAAACTGCTGTTTACCACCTGTGTTGTGTAAATAGTCCCCTCAACAGTAATAGAGATGACGACGGCAACAACAGTATTTTGTGTACCCTTGATTCTCTTTTTTCCCAAGTTTTAGAGAACAGGGATGTTTCAATCAGAAAAAGTTGAGAAGAACTTGACACTAATTTTAAAAACACTAGTAGCCAGTGCAGGCTTAGGCATTGTATACATGGTGATGAGGCCCCCTGAATCTTAAGAGGGCTCCTGGAAGGTTTCTCCACTAACCTCAAAGCTACAATATGCCTAAGGTCCACCTGAGCTTCAGCAAGCCCTGCTGAGTTAGTTATGGGTCTTTTTGAAACCTTATTTACTTAGCCTTCCAGATAGCTTTCCCCTGTCTCTTGCACGACATAACTGCATTAGTCAAATAAATGAATAATGATACACTTTCTGAGCAGACCTGTGGGGCTGCCAAGTAGCTGTTACCTCATTAAATCCATGTCATATCTACTTTCGCTCACACAAGGATGCATGTTGTGGCTGCTGGGCAGTGTACACAAGTCGAGAATTTCAGCTTTTTTGTGTTTCAGTTTCTCGTTGTATTTTTTTTTTATAGGACATGGCATCATGCAGTCCAATACACGTAGCAGAGCAACAGAGAAGGAACCAGGAACTCTCTGATCCTGCAAAACCCCAAATGTTAGTCTGTCATCATGAGAAAAATATACTCAGCTCACAGTTAGCATTTTGTGTTCTGCAACAGGGACGTAAGAGCAGTTACTCCAATTCTCTCCTGACTCTGCAATCCTACCAGCTCGTGCTGCAATTACGCCTAATTTCATTAACAAAGCACTGCCAGATCTGGCTGGAACTTGAGAGGAGATCTAGGGAAAAGACAGGTGTTGAAAGAAGTGGCAGGGCTGATTCACAGCTTGGCTATCTTTCCTATGAATCAGCAGGAAAATAATTAATATCATAGGGTAACAATAAGGAACAGCAGCCAGCTAGGTAATTATACAGTCCTCCTTACAATCAGAGGTCTTCCTTATTTTTTAATAACACAATCTCACTTATTCACCAGTTGTGAAAAAAGGGCTGTATTAATTAGCAAACAAGAGGATTGTACGAAACATTTGGTAAGGAAAAATGAAGACAAATTATTAGCTTTGCTTTAAATTCTCAGTGGAGCCTCTTGTTTCACCTGGATGGGCGTTTGCAGCCTAAATCCAGCTTCTGGACTTACCATGGTACCTTCAGTGGACCTCAGCTGTTCTAGGGAAGGAAATATTCACTGCTGCATGGGGCCAGTGGGATGGCCTTCAGATGCCTTACTGGGTGCTGCTTCCTTTGGGAGCCTTTGGTTTCACTCGAAGGGTTCCCAGGGTGATGACACTGTCTCATATGGGCATTCCTACGTTTTAAAGGGGGAGAAAAGGGAAAAAATACAGGCCCAGTAGTCATCTTATAGCACAGAAAGACCAATCACCATATATGAGGCTAGGAAATCGCACTGCTCAAGGATATAAATCTATCCCAAAGCATCCAGATTATTTCCTCTTTGCACACGTATTTTAATAAGTCTAATGATATAAACGGCCAATGAAATGTCTTTTCATTGCTATATGTCTTTGCCAGAAAGGGAGTTCATTAATGCCAGAGGAAAAACGGGTTCCAGAATTGAAAAGCTTCTGTTTCAACAGACGGCAAAAGGCCAGAGGAGGGACTAGGCCTGTATCTATTTGATAGGAACGGTTGGACTCGATGATCCTGTGGGTCTCTTCCAACCTTGTTATTCTGTGATTCTGTGATTCTGTGATTAGGAAGAACCTCTCAAGTCTATCGCGCAGAGGAGAGAGTAGCATCCCTGCCCCTGGAGGTTTCAAAAATCTTGGAAGGGCTACCTTGTGCTAGCGGATGGCAGCTGTGGAGGTGCAGGGTGTGGGGGATGGAGTGTTGTGCTGGCCTTTTCAGGCTCACCCCGTCCCCCCATTAGCAAGGGGAAATGGGGTGACTCCCAGGCACAAGCAGGTCTGAGCTCCCCTGCCACATTGCTGTGTGCCAGTTTTCATCTGGGAAGGGGCGAGTTAATCCATGCAGGACACGGGACATCATCTCTTCCTCTGGGCACCCAAATCGAGGAGGTGTTGCTCCAGTTGTACTCATTGATGGATGTGGTCCAACTGGGCTCTGCCACGGGAAATCACACAGCCTGATACCTGGGTCGGCACAGGCGATTGCAGAAATCACTTGTGAAGAACTGTCTGGGCTACTTTCATTGGCCAAGACGATAAAAAAAAGAAACAAGGCCTTTAATGCAAATGCAGTAGGGTTTTACTCTTCACATTGACATGGGCCGTACCTTCACAGCACATAGATAGAAGTTTCTTTCTGGGATCGATGCATGAGAATTACAACTGTCACACCTTAATGAATAACACTGGCGACTCCTGCTCTCCCTCATTTGCTGACTCCCGAATTCAAGCTGCCAGACCATCTTTGATATTATCAGACTATACAAATATATTTATTATTAAAATATAGCTTAGCTGTCAGTGCAGTGCATGTTTTTCCCATTTTGTTCTTTTTCCCTGATCCAAGATCTCTAAGCAGAAATAGCCAAGCTGGCAACGATTCAGGCAGGAAGGCACCGAGGTTTCATTTGGAATTGAATGATGCAGAAGGATTATCTCCTACACCTCCAGCCTTCCCATCTGAGGATGTTTCTTCTCCAGATACTCATCACTACCCTTGCTGGAGGTAATTGCCTCCACCACTCTGCTTAGCACGGTCAAATCTACTTAAGGCCAGAATGGCCGAGTTCTGATGTAGATTTGGGGTTCTGTCTTTAAATAAGATATGTCTTAAATGGTGTTGAAACATTGATCCATGCTAAGATCTCATCATGGGTTTGGGCTAGGGTTGTTGCTGCGTGATGGTTATAGAAATGTGGCATGGGGCTGCTGATGTGCCCTCTGGTGCCTACTAGAGAGGAAGGGGTCCGCTGAGATGTAACACAGATCGTGATAGGGGAATAAAGGCTTTGACTCCATCCTGAACATGAACACCGTGAGATGTGAGTGTATAGAGAAACTCACTGGGTACCAGATGTCCTGGGTCTTACTGAAGAGACACAACTGCTCCAGAGAGGCACGTGTGAGCACGCTGGCTGCAAACCAAATTGATAGCAAACTGTCAAATTCAGGGGGAACTGGCAGAGACATCTTCAAAAGAAGTCTATATTGATCAGTCCTCCATCTTCAGGTAATACCAAGAGCAAGAAAACACAGCTAGGTTTTGCTTTTCAGATAACTTGTATAAAAAATATCCCTTCTGTAACAGCTCTGCTTTGACATGGCTTAAAGGTTTGTTGCTGGTTTTCATCTTGTAACTAGCACTTGTTTCGATTCCAGCCAAGGTAGGATGTTAAAAACAAGACATTTACAGAAAAAAACAAACAAATAGAAGGGGGAAAAAAGAGAAGAAAGAGAAAGAAGAAAGCCCAAACCCTTGAACTCCAAACAAACAAAATCCTGTTAAGCAATGACTCACAAGCGCCTGGACAGGTCAGCCTGGGTGCAGAGTGGTTTTTGCTGTCCTGTTCATCGCTTCTCTTACCTGAGGAAGTTGGATGTATCCCTAGGCTTCTATAATACTGCAATATTCTAACAAATATAGCGTGAGTCAACACATCAGCTATAAGGAAAAAGCCGTGCTAAGGTTAGGCATCCACATAAATCACTGCAGCTCTGATGCTCGGCCAGCCTATAAATATTAGGACTTTGACATCAGTTTACATCAGCAGAATAACTCAATTAATTCAATTTCTGTGGGATCATGCAAGCTGCTGTTCATTAGCATTCACCTACCTGATCTCAGTGATGAGAAACCACTGAGTCAGAGCCCTTGATGTCTCAAGGTGTCACTGGGCGCTGTGCTGTGTGTGCACAGCCCACAGGAACTGCACACACCAAGCTCCGGGTGCTCCCTGCACTGGCTCTCTGTGCGTGTCAGTGCCATTAGTTATTGCTAATTTCATTAAGCTGAAGTGTGCCTCTTGCATGCAAATTACAAAGTCAGTCTCGGTGAAGGAGATAAATTAGGTTGGACATCTTTCAGTGGCTATTTGGATTGCTGTAGCAGCTGGAAAGTGTCATGCATTGAGACCCTTGGGTGTGACCTTGTCTGGTCAAGGTGAGGTAGCCAGCTTGGGGGTATCTCACCTCGCTAAGGAATTCAGGAAATAGGATGCAGTTTCTGCTCGTAGCTTGGGATGTTTTCCCCATCACAGAGGGTGCTCCACACAACATTAGTTCCATGTCAGCAATGAGAGTCCCTTACATGTACAAGGTGAATAAGTACACATCCCAGCTCGATTCCTTCTCAGGGTGCAGGGGGCCTCCTTGAGCTCCAGGTCTTACCACGTTATCCCCTCTCAGGCTCTTTGGCATCTGAGGCTAAATGCTGACATTTGTTCTTGTCCTTCCTCTGTTGAGCCTCCCTCCCATGCCAGCACAACCATGGTGGAGTTGTCTGTCTGTCTGTCTTGTCCTCATGGAGACCCATCAGAGGAGGCCTGTGGAACCCCAATCTGGTGTTGGACCTACCTTTTCAGGAAATCCAAGTTTGCCCCGTCTTAGCTGTTGGAGAAGGGGCTGTTTGGGGAGGCAGAGACAGGGAAGATGACCCTGAAGATGTTCTTTGAGGACACAGAGCTTTCCTGGGTAGCACCAAATCACCAATCTCGCCTCTGGCCACTTCAAGTCTTGTTTTCTATAAGGCCAGGAGATAATGTAAGCGAGCTCAACAGAAGCATGTTGAATGCTTGGTCCCTCTGGGTAAGAGCCAATCCAAGATCACTTGGGATGCCTGAGTACATTTGCAGGAAAAAGGAGTCACTCACTGACCCACAGAGAAGACAGATCCATCAGCTCCATTAGTGACTCCATTATCTCCACCATCCCTGTGCGCATGGCACCAAAAGTCCAGGCTGGATCACCAGCAACTCTGCCAAACTGGCAACAAGTATCTCCATTGTGGGTACAGCAGGCAGCACAGCCAGGTCTCTGTTAAAGCCACTGGAATTAAAGTGTTGCAAATACAGAGTTTTAGGCTTTAGCCTTTCAACAGGCTGAATAAAGCATGGGAGGTGGAGGGAGCAGGAGAGGGAATGGGAAATTCATAGAACTGCAAATAAATTTGCAGTCTTGAAAGAGAATTGCCAAGCTCAAAATGGAATTTTCTGTTTGGGAGGAGGTCTTTGACAGAACCACAGTGTTTTTATCCCCAGGGAAATTTCCAAGCATTACTCAATTCTAGGCTAGCCACAAGCTCAAAATGCAAAGCTGGATTTCACCCAGCCAGCATCCAGGCAACATTTGGATGTGCCTGAGTGCCACCTCTGAGCAAGCACCAAGAGGAGTTTGCACTTGTTCCTCCAGACGTTTACACCACTGACTACGAGGCCCCCAGATATTTAGTTCAAGGCTGTCCTTGCAGACATAGCTTCAACAGACATGAGCAGGAAAAAATGAGGTCTCTGAGTAGGATCTGGGAGAAGTGCCAAAAGCAAGGGAAACACCCCATAGTCACTAGGCTGATGCTGGCTGCTGGGCTGTGATGGGTAAGTGCCTACTGGTCTGTGATTTCTGCCTGGAGAGGTTCTGCCCTGCAGAGATTATCCTCCTCTCTCACTGAAAGGAAAGGATGAGGGCAAAGGATGCGCAAACTGCATGCTCCAAGCTGACAGCATGTTCAGCTGACTCTTGCCTTTTCCTCTCCCACCCACGTCAGGCACCTGAATTCCCTTCCAGCTGGTGTGCACTGGGGAAGGCGTTTGAAGGAGTGAAGATCCTGCACTATTTGCAACCAGTGTTATCCCTCCGAGCAAAGTGCAGTGCGCAGAGGGCCCCACAACAAGGCAGTAAAGATCAGGGAACACCACAGCCATGGTCTGGAGTTCAAAATGAATGCAATTAACACCTCAGTTTTAAAATGTTTTTGTGTTTGCTGGATGGCTGCAGGCAAGAAGCCAAGAAGAGCAAGCTTTGTGCTGCTACCATGGGCTGTCGTAACTGCAGGCAGGCAACTTCCCCATAAATACAGGTTGTACAGATCCTGCTGTTCTACATAACCACCCGCCTACTGAATAGCATCAAGACAACCTGCCCAGCCCTGTGCAACACAAAAGCCAAGAAACACCTGGGAAAAGTTATATTTAAAACAAAATTCTTTAATAATTTGAACTATAAAGACACAAATTAGTGCTTGACTGCAGCATAACAAATGAACAAAATGTTTCAAAGCTACTGTGCTTTGCAAAACAAGATATGCTGATACATATAAGCATAATGTTAGTTACCAGCTGGTTTGGTATAAAGAATCAGTTCAGTATATCAAAGCTGTCAACAACGCTCAATGCAGCTGTGTTTTACAGGTCAACTGCTATTCATCTGTCACAGTGTAGTTATCTGCAACAATATACTGAATTTCAGAAAAAGAAAAATTATATTAGAATTAATAGTGTCAATGTTAGCAAGTTTGGTCACATAACACATAGGGTATTTCACGTCCATTACAAGAGGACAGATGCTATTTTTTAAGACAGTAAACATCATCAGTGCATTAAGCTGAGTTCAGGAATCAACATCAAATAGTCAACATCAGTGTGGAAGATCAAGAGAAAAAGTAGTTCCTTTTCAGTCTAAGGATTAACTACTGTTTATGTTGCTTTAAACTCTCCCTTCCAAAATCCAGGGAACAACAGTATAAACAATGAAAATTCTTCTGCAGCAACTTACCAAGGCTTTAATTTAGAAAATGGTTTGGTACAGTATTTCCTATGAGCAGTGTGAAAGCTCATCTCTATTAAACATCAGCTTTGGAGAAACATATATATTTTCCAGGGCTCTAGATTTCCTGGTTCTTCACAGATGTTTTATAATAAAGAGTTCATCACTATTAAGTCTGTCCAATATATCTGGTAGGAGTCACATTAAAAGACACATACTATTTCCAGAACTCCCTTTAAAGCAGCTGCTGTCTGAATCCTACTCAAAAAATAGGATCAAAGACGATCCACCTTATAAAATGTAGTGCAAGAAAAGTTTGGGATATGCTGCTCTAAGTTTTTAGAAAAAAAAATCAGCATGTCATAAGAGCGATATAAATAAAAAGCAATTTAACAGACATTTAACACATTAGAGGAGTAAGGATGTGTATCTTTCCAGGCACTAGAAAAGGCAGTCTGAATTTCAGTGGCACAGTTAAAACTGGCTTGCCATTTTCAATATCACTCATAAAATCAGTAAGGCAGTGAAACCAAAGCACCCATAATTTTAGATTATTTATGCTCAGGACACACATGTAAATTACATTCTTCAGGGTCTAACATAACCTGAAAGAAAGGCTGCTGGAGGGATGGTAGAGATGTGCATGGTTTTGGCCATTTAGAATGAAGGAAGAAGCCTATACATAATTATTTTTTTTAAAGATAAAAACCATCAGTGACAAATGATAGGTGAATGAGAAGCTAACAGCAGCATAAAATTAAAATGAGCTTTTCCAAGATTTTTTTTTTAAATTTGGACAATTTAATTCTATATGATCTGAAAAGAAACATAGACTTCCTAACTATAAATGCGTGGGAGCATCAACATATTTCTTTAAAATTTACCATTGTAGAGATGCCTTATCAACAAGGAAGTGGTTTTCATTACACTCTGATTCCTGAAATTACAGGGAAACCAAACAGAGACCTTGGATCCTCCATTAACAAAACTAAGGCCACTGAAATAAACATTCTGTTTGTTTTCTTAAAAATAATACAATACCTAGATGTCAGAGGTTGACATCTGCTCCTATTATGGGACTCTGTCCCTAACTTATGAAAATATGTAAACATACAAATAAGAAAATTGGATACAGTGTACAGAAGCATGCTTGAAAGAGCCTGGAGGTAAACAGGCAGGCACTTACTTTTAAGCTACATTTTAAAAACAGTTCTCAAATCTCTTTACAAAAAATATGCTTTCTGGATAATTAAAGACACTTGATCCAAGACAGCATTTTCCTACCTCTATGCTAGTTATTCCAACATCTTTCAGCCTGAAGTTGACTCCAATTTCCCAACACAGAAGCTGGCCTTCTCTAGGAAACTGGAGCTTACTGACAACACATTTTTTAAAAAGTCTTGTTTAAGAATCTCTATAGTCATCTGCTGATAACAGCTTGAAATGCACTGCCATCAGCAAGTGCTTTCATCTCACTAAGGGTTAAGTATCTCTTTCTAGCCCTGAGTTTGGGTCTATTTGATCTCAAGAGCCCAAGATCAGTCACACAACGAGAGCTACAGCTTTATTTAGAGATCCACATCAATAAGAGTGCTACTGGTGGACATGGAGAATACAGCTAAGCTGCAAACAAGAGAAAAAGAAACAATATATTAAAGGGGGGAGACCATTTTAGTCAGTATTGATTGTACAATGTGGATTTCAGTCCAACGTTTTCAGCAATCAGAGCAAGGAAGCTTATGCTAGCCAAGACTTTGTGATCTTGGAGGCAGCTTTATAGCTACATTACCGTGCCTTGCTGCTATGAGTATTTTCTAAATCAATACAGAATGGGATTTCCAATCAGTGAACATTTTCCTTTTTTCCTTCATGGCAAGAAAGATAAATCCCTCAAAGCATCAAAAGTAGACAAAAATTGCATAGCATGGCAGCTAGGAGGTCCAGAGAAACTCCGTTAGTTGCCCCAAGGTCTTAAGAGTCGAAACCGCAGCCTCCAGTACGAGGTATATTACATTTTGAAAAACTGTTAGTTAAATATTTTCTTTACGCTTACTTATTAACTTTGATCCGCTTGAGAGACAAAAATTGCAGAAACCAGAGGGTTTGTTTGCCCCATCAATTCCCAAAATTTGGTTTTCAAAAGGTAGTCAATGTTCCACAGAGTAACTGCGTGATGGACAGATTAAGAACAAGCAGTCAAAGTGGTTTTGCTTTTTTGGGGTATAAAACATTAATCTTATTCTATATTCTTTCTTCAATGTTTCTGAATAAGAAGATGCTTCTGAAAGTCAGACCAATATTTAAGACTTGTAAAATAAGAGAAAGATGAATTCAAAGCTGAACTAGCACACATATAAGATGTTTGTCTATCTGCAGTATGAGTGGAACATCAGGAGTAAAAAGTAGGGATAGAAAAAGAAGGTACGTGAATAATAATTATAAAATACAAAAAAAAGTGTTAAGTGTTTCTTGTGTTTATATAGTCATCCTGCAGTCTCCTGATGGATCACTGGTCAAATAAATTACAAATTCAGTTTCTATGCATGGACAAGAACCCATAAAATACTTCACCATCTTAAGTGTCTTCTGTTGGTCACATCCTGGAACATCCTCCATGATGTACCTCAGTTGGAATACAGAGAAAATGGAAGCTTGATACAAAATGAACTAAATGGCACAGGTATCCCAACCATTTTGCTTAGAATATAAATTCCTAAAGAGGCTGTGGAAAAGCAAGATTAAAGTAGTTTAGGTTAAGCATTCAGTTCACTATAGGCCACAAAAATGCTTAGCTTGGCCATCAATGGCCTGGTTTTATCATTCAGTCACTAATATTAGTTTAAACCACAGAAAAAACAACTGAATGAAAAATGTATGCAATCCACTTCAAAAATGTTAGTTTTTTGTGACCAGCACGAAATATTAGCTCAGTATCATCAGCTATACAATATATACATAAAAATATTGTGTCTTGGTCTTTGTTGTAACAACTTAGAATAAAGCTGTACTACTTCCCTAGTGTGTCAACTCTTCGCTCTGTTCTGGCTGGCTGGCCTGGTAACACAGAGAAGTCCTTTTGTAACAATGGTACTTGAATTGATTCATAATTTTGACACTTCAGCCACAGTAACTGTTGCATCGCTTTATTCAGCCAGGCTAGGTGATCGCATGCGACTGCCTAGGTCTCAGTCAAAGCTTCTTGGGCGGCTCCACAAGAAGAACAGGCCATATTCCAAAAAGAAACTGTTAAAAGAAAAGTAGGAAGAGGGAAAATATTTCCTGAAATATTATGTCCCTTGGAACAGAAACTAAACGCTGCATCTTATCAACTGCATTTCTCAGGCTATAAGTAGAAATCAAAGACAGTACCCTAACAGGCATAATCAGTGAGCCCCAATGCAAGTACAAAGCACAAGATCTCTGAATACTGCAGTGCATTAATGGACACAAAATAATTGCTTGCTTACCTTCACCTTTGGCCTGTGTTTCAGGAAAAGTGTCCTTGTGTATAAACTGAGGAAAGGGAGAAGAGCATGCTTAAAATTTCATGCATAAGACAGCATATAAAATAATAATGATGCACTAATCCCAGTTTTATTTTCCATCTAGAGAATAATTGCTTCAGTCATTCAGAACTAACCATTCTGCCTAGGTTTATGTAAAATAGGAGATGTTAGCCTATGGTATATCCCTCTGTGTTAGACTATGATCAATAAACTAATCTACCCTATCACCTATGTGAGGAAAAAGAGAAACTTCAAGAAGTAAATTCTGTCTCCACTATGGAAAACGCTAGAGAGAGACTGAAGCCTGTCATTTTGGATGGATGAAATTAGTGTACCACAAAATATAACAGATGTTAAGGAGGGACAGGAAAGCATAAAATCTTGAGACCATATTTAATTTTTGTTCACATACATCCTCCCCCCTTCAGCAGATCTTTTCTGACCTCACTGTTTTAAGTGGACGTAGGTGACGCCACTGTATGGCCGAGAAAAAACAAGGGAAAAGCCAGGAAAGCACGTAGCTCATTGGGGTAGACAGACAAATCAGGCATCTGTTTATTCTCCAAGGGCTAGCGGATGCAAACCTAAATTATTTTCTCTATGGAGCACGCTGGATAAGACTTGCCTATCCTATCCAAACTGTCTGCATCAGCTTGCTTCCTCTAAGGAATTTTCTTCAAAATATTACCTCAAGCTGTTTAGGGCAGAAGACAACCTGTCAGTCAAATGGAACAGCTGTTTTCTACATACCATGACATATTTTACATGCACACATATATACAGGTACATATAGATACGCATCCATATATACAGGTATATATGTGCATATATACATGAATGTACACATAAAAGTTATCAGAATAGCTACTGGAAATGTACTTATTTTCCTTTTACCTAGCTATTTTAACATCTGACAAAAAAGCAGAATACTATGTTAGATGTAGAAAAACTGACATGTAATCAAGTTTTCTCAACTACATAGAATATATCTCTTAAATAAGCATTCTGTTATTGTTAAGTGGTAAAATATTATTTCATTACATAATGAACAAACTACAGAAATTCTTCAGGTTACAAATTAAATTCTATTTCTGTTCCTGTTTCCACTAGATGGTAGCATAGAGCAAAAACAGAGACAAAAATCTGCTTGCTGCAGACTTGCTAACTTAGGCTCTTGTTTAAGTCTCCTCCTAAAATTAATATCCTGCACTTATGGGAACAGCTGTGCTCCAGCCACTTCAGCCATCACTATTCTGCTCTACAGCATGATGCCTTCTATTTTTCAGGAGTGCTTATCAAAAAGATCAGAAAGATCAGTTATGCTTCTATAATTAAACATGTTTACTTCAGGACTACTGCTCGAGAAAGGTATTAATGGCTTATACTTTGAAATTAATAAACTATCAAATAGTTTTGCAGTTTAACTGCTATGGGATACCTTTTTCTGAACTGCATTTTACTGAAGTACCATGACTATTTAAAGATGAATGATTACATTTTGAAGAATATAAACTACTTCTAGAGTTATTTTAGCCAGTTGCAAAGAGGAAAGAAAAGCTCCTACCAGTTTAGTAAGAAGTTATTTTCCTGCTCTTATGGCTGATACAACACTCTGAAGTAAATCTGAACTTGGGAAAACTCCTAAGACTGCTTTATGAACAATCACTTTAGAAAACCTTTCTTACCTTAGCAGAATATGAAGGTAAGAGCCCAGGCCTGTGAGAATATGCCACCATGCGTGAAACTGTGTCACAGCTCCCACAACAGGAGGCATCTTCTCTCGTAGTGCTCTGTAAGAAAGAAACACCATATAATACATTTGTTCAAGCTAAGAAACATCAAGTCACAGTGCTCAGTTGTCACATCACACAAATATTTCTTTATCTCAGGCATGTGCTTTACAAGTGAGGCTTCATGTAGTCAGGTTTTCAGCAGGTGAGGAACAGCAGTTACACCTTAACCTGCCAGTACAGAAAGATATTAGCAAACTAGCTTTCTTGCACATTTAAAGAAAGCACATGCTTGATGCAGTGAGTCACCAGTTTACTTCTGGACTCAAATTTCAGGAGTATATTTACATCATCCCACAGTCCCAAGTGAGTTCCACCATTCTCATCCCCCAAACTCTGAAAACTTCTGCCCACAGGATGAAACACTGAGTTTACGGTCTGAGAGAGGAAATGGGATTCTCTAGACATCACCACTTCACACTTGGCAATCACACCACCTATTCTCCAGCTCCATGGAAGCTCAGATTGCCTTTCTCTGTTGTATTCTAAAACATGACAAAATGGGTGTTTAGTGAGGAAGCAATGTAGGTAAAGGGTCTGAAGTACTCCACCAACATGCTTTGTATTTTAAGGTATAGGGTGTGAGCTAATTTTGAAACAGCTAAGGGATGGAGATAGAAAAAGAAAGGGAAGGAACCACATTGCCCTGATTCCTCCTGCTCACTAGGCTCCTGCAGATAATGTCTGTTTTGGTTGAAGGTGAAGAAAATGTTTGCATCTGCCCATCTTTTTTGACTTTTATTTCAAATTCAGTCTAAACAAAAAAAGGGAAAACAATGATGGCAGGTGTTAAAGAAAACAACCCCGCAGCTTCTGTAATACTTACTTATTGCTTGACGTAATACTGTTCAGTTCCCCATAATAAATGCTAATCCCTGAGCAACTGCTTAGTTTCCAGAGCTGCTCAGTCACAAACATGAAGACAGAGCCTCAATTCAGTCAGCCAAGGAATGACATAGCAGAACACACAGACAGTCACCCTGGCACAACCTCTGAGCCTTTGGATGGTAAGGAATCTCAGAGGTCAAATTCAAAAGTGCATGAATTCAACCAGTGCTACAGATTTTTTCTTTTTCTTTTTTTAAATAAGCTCCAGATTTAATGAAATATGGAAAAACAAAACCTAAATTAAAATACAATTTTAAGCGCTAAAACCAAAATGAGCAGGTTTGCGGATGATTCACAAGTTAAATCTTCACAGAATAAAACACTACAAAGAACTGGAATATATTTTCTCCCCAAAGGCTCAAGTTATAATATCACCTGGAGAAATTTAAGGCTTTGCAGACACCTGATTAAAGTTAGTAAACAAGCATATTTATTTTTTTTTCTGCATTATAACAACAAGACTTCTGTAGGTGGGCTCCTACAAGCTTTGTTAGGAAGCCTTTTTTACCCTATTCAGCAATACATTAAACAGAGGAAGTCACAAAGTCTTTCCCTGGCCTCCTCTACAAGTGCTAAGCCAAAAGACTTCAGGCTAATTAATAACAACAGCCAAGCATGGTGTATTGGCTCGCAGAGTTACTGTTGTTCCTGAAAGGCTCCAGTAGCTCTTGCTTATTGGTGATAGAGGTATTGCAATAGATATTTCCTTAACCTGCAGAACTACTGCTTTTGATACTTTCCAGGGAAGTGGCAAGAGCAGAAACCAAAATCTAGCAGGATAAAAAACTCATTCAAATGAAATTGAGTGTGAATAGCAGGCTTTAGTAAGACGCAGATCCTCAAAATTACATGAGTGACATTACTTTCTCTCAGTTTACACTGAAGTTAATGAGAAATATGAATTATTTTTAAAAATAAATCTACTCATGTATTAGAAAAAGCATGAAAAAAAATGTTGAGTGTTGAATTTAGTCACGTGCAAAAAGACTATTAAGAGTTATTTGGACAAACTGAAAGAACTCACCTCAATTTATCACAGAAAATGTTGTCCACATTCCAGAGGAAAAATCCCATTAAAAATACAGTTAAAGATGTATAGCCTAGACCTCTAAGCCATGGGTATACCCTAGAGAGACAGACAGGGAGAAATAACGCAAAGTTTAGTTCAAGAATCTTTAAAGGCATCTTTTATCTAAATGCATTAATAATATTACATACAAATAAACTGCATTATTATTTTTTTTCCAAAAGGAAAAACTTAAAACTTCAAACCTCAAATATTTAAGTATTGTATTTTACCTCCCGCCTTCTGTATCAAGCTCACATTCTCCAAGACTGGTCTTTAAAAGCTTTTACTTCTGTGTTTCTAATTATCTCCCTAAATACCACTCTCTCCTAATGCAACAAGTGGGAAAACTAACGTTAGCTAAAAGGCACTAATTCTTCAGTCCCACGTATAACCTTTCAGTTAAAAACCAGCCATCTTGCAAATAAAGACTCTCCAAAAAGAAGAGAGACTTTTGCAACACATGATATTCCAGTACTAGGGGACTTGTTTAACTAAGGTCTTTCAAAATGACTGTAGTCTTTTGTGAACACAGACCACCATGACCAATAACTAACCAAATGAATGCTTTTAGAAAACCATAATTTCCTGTTGTATTTTATTGTTGAGTGCTACTGGAGATGGAGAAAAATCCTCTTTAAGATGTGGGAAACACACTGAAGAATCAAATGCAGGAAAGTGTACCATTAATAAATATACCCTCACTACCTGTCAGATTGGATCATGGAATTGTAAACTTCCTACATGGAAGCTGGTAGCATTTGCTCTTTTCCCACTAATAAAACAAGTCCAAAAGCAAACCCAATTGCAACCCTAAAAGGCTGCCATGAAATACTATTCAAGTTATTTTTAAGCATTATGAATGCAGAGTTTAGATTCTGGGTTAAAAGGCATTCCTGAGCTGCTCTTCTGTACTTTTTTGTCTACTGATGTAAACAATGCATGTTTCAGAGCTGTGAGTGCTGGCAACCAAAATGTTCAAAACCCGACAGGTTCTTCCACAGGGAAAACTAACCAGGTACAAGTTGTACAGGTTCACAAGTGTACTGCCAATATAAACTAGCAAAATTATTATTTTTTTTAGCCTAATAAATGCATGGAACACCATGCAGTACATGGCAGAAACTACACTGTAATATTCCCCACTCAGTGCTGTAGAGATACAAACAAGCCCAGGACATGAAAGAGCACTAAATGCTACGTTATACATGCTGGTAATTAGGTAATTATATCTAAAATTGTTCAGGGAATAAATGGTGGTGTTTTGTGAAGCCTCTCCTATTAAAAAGGCTGGCATCACTTATTAATGGGGAACACGCTTTGTGAACAGAGTACAACATTTGCCAAATTCTAATCTTGAGAAGGAAGCAGACCCAAAAAAGTATTGACAAGTGTGTGAGAAACAGGCAGGAACAGCAACAAAGATGAGGATAGGAGGAGGTAGCAGCCTGGAAGGAATAATATGCTGTTCTTTGAGATTTTTACTGTAAGCCTGGAGTGACCTCAAGTCCCACACTAAGAAGTATGAAAGAGTAAAGACAAGAATATGTTTTAGCAATGCAAAGGAAATAAAGCCAGAAGGGATGACTTTCACAGAAAAGAATGGGTACTTTCAGATTGGCACAGCTTCTCTAGTAGAACTGATTTTAAATTAGTAGTAGTTCAGTTAAAATAGCAGTTTAAATAGTAAAAATAGTAGTTTAAACCTGCTTCTCTCCCCATACCAACTTTCTAACGAGTTTGCATAATATAACCAAAGAGGGAAGCAAGTCCTTGCAGGGACATGTTGCAGTGAAGTGATCTAGCTAATTAAGAAATACACTCCAAATCTTTAAAATGAAAGTGAAAAAGTAGATGGAACTTCAGAGACAGGTTTCACTGGAGGAAAACAATGAACAATGCCCTGAAAGGGAGGATGGGGGTGTTACAGGTAGTGACAGAAGACAATGACATGCATCAGCAGTAATGATAATGCATAAGTGTGTGGAATTTGCAGAACTGGAAAGACAGCAGGCCTAAGGGTTTATCTACACAAACAGAAGGAAGTTAATCTATGTGACTAGAACTGTGCTAAATCCTTGTATAAGAACAAAATTAAAATTACCTGAACCTGTCTCAACTTAGTTTTCCTTGGAAGTGAATTAACTTAATATCCCTTAAGGTCCCTAGGTTAGAAATAAAATTTCCATGTTCATGGGCTTGAACAGTGCCTCTACTCACAATTGTTTCTAAAGCTGAAAGCAACATGCTATCAGTTTTAAGTTCTTCTTGCTTAACATAAGTATGTGACCATTTACACTTGGTCTGCGAGACTTTCTTGGGGAAGTCAAACCACATTAACTGAAATTGCAATTGGAAGGTGATCCAATGTATCTACTTCAAATTCACATCTTTTCTTATACTCTTCCTTGTGTTCTTGTGCAGATACATGTATAACTTAAAACAAAGTTTAACAAAAACCACATTTAGAATGAAGACCATAAAGAGAAATCAGTAATTTTCAGGGGCAATCCTGAAACACACAAGAACACCAACTATTCATAGGGCAGAGACAGCAAGGGGCAACCAACTGAGTCCTTGAGAACTGAAGCTATGTTTTTACTCCAATACTAACTCAATTCCATTTTCTTCACTTTTACCCACCAAGCCTGTGCTCCAACAATTCTAATGCTTCTCAATGTCTCCTAACATTCCTAATTGTTTGTTATAAATAGTCTTTATTTCAATTTCCATAATGTATATGTAAATTTGCCCTGTAAAAGCTGTAGAGCAAAACTAAAATTTAACCTTCTGTTTTATCTTTTACATTTGAATTTCAGATACTTGATTAGGGAAGAGGTAAGGAAAATATTAATGGATGGTTCAGCTCTATGGTCTTCCTCTTGCCTCTCCAAGTATCATCACGACAGTTTAGACACTGGCAATGTATTTCACAGGTTACCCAGCAATCTTAAGACAGACTTCATTCTCCTTGACGTCCCAAGACTAATAGCTGAAGCCACTAGGAGAACACTGGTGGTGAACACTGATTATAAGTGCAGAGAACTGGATTTTGTTTAATGCTACCCCAGCTTCAAAAAGTTGCAAGGAGCCATTCCCTTCCAACCAAGCAGAGCACATGAGGAGGCATTATGTACCTAGTTACAAGAAATGCTGCCATTGCCAATTTCTCATGTTAAGCCCACCAAAAAAAAGATACAAATGCTTAGTTATATCCTATAATGCTGAACTAAATCGTTACTTACCATAATACTATATATACTGATCGTAGAACTATAATGGAAACTAGTGTTCCATACATGACCTGGAAGTAAAAACAGATAAAATTCAGCAGTTGTATTAAAGAGCCTTTGTAAAACACTTATAGGAGTAAAAATATTTGCAGCCTCTGTTTTTATTTCTTAGTCTAAGGAAAATAGTAACGCTTCTACCTTCCTCTCCAGAAAGCCTTCCATAAAAGATTCAAATAAAAGTATGATTACAAACCATATTCTTTATGCAATTACAGGAAAAGTCAGTTTTGTAAAGCCAGTTTCACTTTTCTGAATTAGAAAGCAAACACTAGATGGCAGTCAGGAAGCATCCTGAAATCAAACTGCTAACTACCTTCCTATCACCTCTTCTGTACTGGTGCATTTCAGGATTGCATAAGCATCCGCCAAGACCATTTCTGAAAGCTATAATTCACTGATATTTGATTAATATTTTTTCCTGAAAGCAAACACCTGAATAGACTATGCACTATTCCCACACTGAACACTGGTCTGGAAGAAACTTTCCAGGAAGCATTTAAAACCTACTATTACAGATTGCTGGAATTCAATCTAATTATACAGTGAGAAGGCTGAAAAGATCCATGAGCAAATGCTGGCCCACTGTAGCCTTGATGAATTTGAATGTAATCACCTGACATATAAAAAGTCAAAGTAATAAATTATTTTCTGCCGTGTGATCTTTAAATCACTTTCTCTATTTTTTTTTCATTCACATGCTTAGGATCCATATAACACCATCTCCAAGACAAACAGACTAAAGAATAGAAGAAATGTGGTCAGCCATGCCTGAAAAGTAATGCAGAAGCCACTGCAGCAGGGAGGATTTTCAGACACTGGTGACATTAAATTATTCCCCATGCTTTTAATTCTCAATACTGTTTTCCTCTTGCCAAAAGATACTTTGTTCTAAGCATTGTGTCTTGCTGTTTGTCTCTGTTTGGCCCACAAGCCCCTCACTACTTTTTTGCTTTCCCGTTCACTGACTTTCCTTCCTCATTTTGCTTTTAGTTAACTCCGAATGCTGCTCTGTTTTACAAGAAACAGGAGAACGACAAGCCTTTACTGCCTATTTTTAAAAGCCACTTAAACCTCACAGAGCTGTTTACAAATCAGTGTCTTTACCATGTTTTACCGACATCCTCATACCTTGCCTTCTTTTGACTACATTGTTTTCAAGGCAAGGACTACCTCTTACTCTGCTGTGACCGGGGCATTAAGCTATTGCTATCCTGCAAGCATATGACATAAAACAGACCGCTGTAATAATGCAAAGCAAAACCTACCTTTCAAAAGTCCATAAAAGCAAATTTCCAAACTCCTTTTAGTGTTAAGGATGAGGTTAGTAACACACACCATATTATTAGTCCATATATACAGACTAAGACAGACAACAGAGCCCTCGTGTTTGACAACAGGTAAAAGTAAGCTCCAATATTGACTATGCAGTCATTCAGCACAGCAGCCCTTTGATCTTGCACTGAATGCAAATAAACAACTTCAGTAACTGAATTACTACTACTGTGTGTTCTCCTCTGTAGAGTAAAACTATTTGAAAGACTAATTAGTTCTGGTTTCTACTTTCTACAAAGCTGTTGGGTAATTCCAGTCCCCTTGCTGGAGAACATAAATCGGGGGGAAAAAAACACCATCAAAAACTGCTAGACACAGCCTGCATATCAAATGCTTATCAGTCCCAAGTGAAAGGTATAAAGGGGACTGTTCAGGTGTGCTTGGTGCCATACATTGTCGCAAATCATGATCACTGATATTTTGCATAAAAAAACCCCACATATAACAAATACAGACCACATTCAAAAGTTAAATGCTATTTTACTTCATCAGTCTCATTTAAAACAGCCTGCTTCATTTCCCTAATCAAATCCAGCTATTTATTCTGAGAGAGGGATGGCATAGAGGAAGAAACTTGCAGAAAGGCTCCTCTGGAACCCAAATCACAGTCTAACGCCCTTTCCTTGCTGATCTCCTCTTTCCTATAGTTTCCATTACTAAAATGCTCTTCTGCATCAGAGATGCAGGAAAAATCTAAACTTAAAGAGAAAACTATTACTATCTATCTGTTCTTGTTAGGAGTATGACCACCTTCATGCTTTTATCCAATTAGCTCTTGAGTTCTTTGTATACAAGAAATTAAATACTGTTCAGTCTATGACTATAAAAACATGACTTATAGGCAGCCCAAAGCCCAGGTAAAACACAGGTTAAAAATTGCTATGTTTTTGGCAGTAGCTGCTAAAACTAGGAAAGAGCAAAAGCTAAGAAAAGCTTTTTTTGTTGAGCCTCTGGCTTGGTATCTCCTAGCGAGTTGCTAAATCGTTTGCAGAAGAGGACAGTCTTAATGGAGGGAGGAAGGAAAAAAATAAGAAGAACCTTGCAGTGACTGAAGAAAAATATGCCTACAGTTGACACTTCAATTTCTTACCTTTTCCGCTCCCTTACACAAGCAGGTTGTTAGCAGTAAAACACATTTGTGTTTAAAAGCCTGTGAAAGACTGGAACAACAAACTGTTATGCTCTGCATGCTCCAATCCTCCTCTTCACACTAAAGGCAAGCATCAAGGAGGTGTTGCTGTGATGCACAGAGACTGTAGCTGCACATCTTGCTACAGCTGTTTCTTACTAGAGGCCTATAAACTGAGCTACACAACTTAGTTGATACTTCAGGGAGCAGTGCTTACTTTCACTCCTTTACCATCCATGGATTTACTATTTCATCACACCAAAAATCTGTGAGGCATTCTCTGTCCACCCAAATAAGGATAAAGTACACAATTAACAAAAAAAATCTACCTTATTCAAGTTGACTCAAATTTTTCAATTCCTTTAGCTCCCTTTGTTATTCTTCTTTAACACATCACTTTGGTGACAGAGGAAAACCCAAGCAAATTTTTGTGCTATTTTGTCTCACAGTGCCTTTAAATTGTAAGCCAAAGAACACCCCTGCACTACAATTAAAATAGAGCAGCAGAATTGCATCATCTTTTGTTATCACTTCACAGTTCCCTCTTTGCTGTTTAAGATACTAATAAAGCTGGATGCATTTCAGCTTTGAAGCCCACATCTTTGCAAATGAGGGAACCCCCAAAGTCTAATTAATACACAACAGATTACCTGATAAGGTGGCCAAATTCACAAATAGGAAGTAAGCAGTTTGAGGCTCAGTGTTTATCAGCATTTTTGATGTGAAGGCAGTTAAGTAAATCATATAGATTCTTAAGTAAGTCCAAGGTACAGATAGTACACCACACTGGGGGGGAGCATAAAAAACTGGTTCATCTACTCTTCTAAAACAGAAATCAGCAATAGCCTGTTATTTCCACTTCTGTTTCCTCTGCTCCTGGCCTTCTGCCCAACCTTGGTTAATGAAGTCAATTTATCAGCCTTAAATAATAGTGTATTGGGAACCACAATGACAGATTCTGGGTTCTTGGCAACCACTGCTTATCTATTAATATACCAAACAGCTATCAAAAGATAGTTAGCCTAAGTACTTGGAAAATGTATTTGCAATTTACAACAAAGAAAATGGACCTCTATATGTTCGTGTGTTTCTGGAAAAGAAATCTTAGCAGAGCTAAAAAGGAACGACAATCATCAAGATGATGCCGAAACGCCGAGCAATGCAGCATAGGGACGGCTGTTCAGCACTACCTGCTGCCTTGACAGTTCCCAAATGAACTAATTCAGATTCACGTGTTTTCATAGAATCATAGAATAACCAGGTTGGAAGAGACCCACCGGATCATCGAGTCCAACCATTCCTATCAAACACTAAACCATGCCCCTTAGCACCTCGTCCACCCGTGCCTTAAACACCTCCAGGGAAGGTGAATCAACCACCTCCCTGGGCAGCCTGTTCCAGTGCCCAATGACCCTTTCTGTGAAGATTTTTTTCCTAATGTCCAGCCTAAATCTCCCCTGGTGGAGCTTGAGGCCATTCCCTCTTGTCCTGACCCCCGTCACTTGGGAGAAGAGGCCAGCACCCTCCCCTCCACAACCTCCTTTCAGGTAGTTATAGAGACCAATGAGGTCTCCCCTCAGCCTCCTCTTCTCCAGGCTAAACAACCCCAGTTCTCTCAGCCGCTCCTCATAAGGCCTGCTCTCCAGCCCCCTCACCAGCTTTGTTGCCCTTCTCTGGACTCGCTCCAGAGCCTCAACATCCTTCTTGTGGTGAGGGGCCCAGAACCGAACACAGGATTCGAGAAGCAGTCTCACCAGTGCCGAGTACAGAGGGAGAATAACCTCCCTGGACCTGCTGGTCATGCCGTTTCTGATACAAGCCAAGATGCCATTGGCCTTCTTGGCCACCTGGGCACACTGCTGGCTCATATTCAGTCGGCTGTCAACCAACATCCCCAGCTCCCTCTCCTCCAGGCAGCTTTCTAGACAGACTTCTCCTAGTCTGTAGCACTGCATAGGGTTGTTGTGCCCCAAGTGCAGGACCCGGCACTTGGCCTCGTTAAATCTCATGCCATTGGACTCAGCCCAGCAGTCCAGCCTGTTCAGATCCCTTTGCAGAGCCTCCCGACCCTCCAGCAGATCAACACTTCCTCCCAGCTTAGTGTCGTCCGCAAACTTGCTCAGGGTGCACTCAATGCCTTCATCCAGGTCACTGATAGACATTGAACAGGGCTGGACCCAGCACTGAGCCCTGGGGAACCCCACTTGTCACTGGCCTCCAGCTGGATTTCACACCATTTCCCACCACTCTCTGGGCCCGGCCATCCAACCAGTTTTCCACCCAGGAGAGTGTGCGCCTGTCCAGGCCAGAGGCTGACAGTTTCTCAAGCAGAACGCTGTGAGAAACTGTGTCAAAGGCTTTACTGAAGTCCAGGAAGACCACATCCACAGCCTTTCCCTCATCCAGCAGCCGAGTCACTTTGTCATAGAAGGTGATCAGGTTAGTTTAGCAAGACCTACCTTTTGTGAACCCATGTTGACTGGGCCTGATCACCCGGTTCTCTTGCATGTGCTTCATGATAGCACTCAAGATCACCTGCTCCATGACTTTCCCTGGCACTGAGGTCAGACTGACAGGCCTGTAGTTCCCTGGGTCCTCCCTGTGACCCTTCTTGTAGATGGGCACAACATCATCCAGCCTCCAGTCCAGTGGGACTTCCCCAGTCTTCCAGGACTGTTGGAAGATGATGGAAAGGGGTTTGGCCAGCACATCCGCCAGCTCCTTCAATACCCTTGGATGAATCCCATCCGGCCCCATAGACTTGTGGGTGCCTAGTCGGGCTAGCAAGGCTCTGACCACCTCCTCTTGGATCATGGGAGCCTCATTTTGCTCCTCTAGCTCCTGGGTTTGTACACAGACAGAGGTCCTGTTTGGATGTACAGACATGATGGCAAAGTGACACACAAGTCACTGCTGCTGCATGGCATAGAACAGCTCTCCAGAGCTTCTGGGACACTGTCTACCACAGTAAATTGAATTTCCCCTTCAAAAACTTGTACAGCTGGTCCTTTGGAGAGCTTGAATACTATTCCATGTTCCCTCAGCTATTGTGCAGATAGAAGTACTAGCCAGAATGAAAGCTGTACTCACTTTCCAGAAGATATTCCTAAACAAGCTGTGTAATAGAGTGAAATGTCACTCGAATTAGCTTTATATATGGTCTTCATCAGGACAATAACCAAGCAGAAAAAGTACTGTGGTGAAGACATGCCCTGAAAAAGTTAATTTTTTAACCCACTGCTTGTCAACCTGAACATGTAGAAAGTAAGAGCACATTCCACTAGAAGGCATGATATATTAAGCCACAAGCCTACAACAAACTGTTGTCTTAGCAGCAGGAGGGAATCTGGTGAGCTGTAGGACATGGAGTGGGCCCACACAGATGCCTCAAAATGGGGAGTCCTGTAAGCTTGAACAGGCTGTGCCCTAACAGAGCATATTCTTCACACAGTTTCAGGCTCCCATATTTATACCTACATACACATTTCATGGCGATTTCACCCCCTCCTTTGCATTTGTATATTTAAACATCTGGGGAAGACAATTTTATTAATTTTTTCATTGAGACAAATGAAATACCTTTTTCTCCCATGCTCTCTCTCTTCCTCTTAGCCAGTCACCTTAATTGGTATATCCAACATTTGTATTTTACTTCTAGCACTGTTGCAGAAAATTCACTGGTCATATAATTATGCTGTGATCAAAGAAAACATCCAGGCACTCCCTCTCTCCCTCCTTTGGTGATCTGTGTGCAGTTTAGAACAAGAATAGTTGGTATTTGCCCATCAGTGCGTGATCTTCCATTCTGAATCACTTCACTTGTCATCCTAGTCCTCAAAGTCTACCAGTTCTCTCTTCATCTACTCCTCCATACCCAGTGATGCCTCTGAATTTTTTATCGCCACAAGTATCATCAGTACATAACTCACTTGTTCCTGCTACTGGTCATTAAATAAAAACAGCCCCACTACTGATCCCCAGGAAGTCCAGACTGAGAACACCTTCCATCATCTCCTTCAGTGATTTTCCAGTTGTCACTCTCTTATCCTATTTGCAGTTCTCATACTGATCCATTTCTCCAGTCTCTACTCAGTTTCTCATGGGACACTATAACAACATTCTGGAATGCCTTTTCAAGACATTTTTTAAATCATATTTTCTAATGTAGAAGAAGCAGTTACCAAAAAACCCTATCAGTTTAGCCTGAACATTTAATCTCTTTTGCTATTTACCTTTTAATTATTTGTTTGCTCAAAATTTGCTTCAACCCCTTCCAGATGACTGCTAAAACAGAACAGGTTTTTAGATCTATTTCATTATTCATATAACTTGCCTGCTAGCTGAATGATGTTTTTGATCTCTACAAGTCTATAGCCAGCATACAGTATACAGCCAGTAAACAAATCAGAATGGAAAGCAGTGCTTTGCAGGTGACGCCTTTCTAGGTCAGATATCAGAAAGAAGGCTCCTTCTAAGACTTGAGTCTAAAAATTTAACTGCCATGGTAATTTCTTCTACTTCCAGGGCTCTCTTATATTTGTCTGTCTGTGGATCACTTCAGACCAGCAGCCTATCTTCCCCCACCCCTTTCCTTGACCAAGCACAACAATACATGTGGTAAACAGGGATAAGCAATAATCTGATTTAAAACTAATTCTGGGGAGAGCTTTAACCTCTTCAGTTCCTCTATCAAATTCACAAGCAGAGAGTAAACTTGTGTGCCAGATGGGAAAGCGGAGAGGTGTAGCTGTTTCATTTGACAATGATGCTGTCTTAAAAACAACAAGGAAATTGGGATGTAGGCTTGTTTAGCACCATGGAAAACAGGTAATAATAATGCTCTAGCCTAAGAGATTTTGACATAAACATGACAATACATGTTTGTAAATGCCACTGCTATCTTTCACTTAACTGATGAGGCTGCAAAATATATCAGATCAGTTGTCAGGCAGGGAAGTGTTTTCTCCCTTCTAATGATTTGTAGCCTCCAACAACTGACCAAAACGTGTATCTCATCCCTCCTACAGTTAAAGCACTAAGACCCTTAAAGATCTGCAATACGTGGATAAAAAAGGAAAAAAAAAAGAGTTGGTCTCTGTTGCCACTGTGCCAAGAATAACAAACTAAAATCCCCTTCATGCCCTGCTGGTAGTAAGCAATTTATGAGGCTAAGTTGGGAAGGGAAGTAGAATGTAATTCACTGAAAAATGAGGCTTGGATCCCTGCTACTGAATATAATAGGTCCCCTTTCCTTTCTTATTGCTCTCCTTTCAGAGGAAAAAAACCTGAAACAATTAACAGTATAAAGCTGTCCATGTAGTTATTCCCGTTTTTGCAAGACTGACAAATTATGATGATCACAGATAAATACGTACAGGAATCAAATGCAGCTTTATGTCCTGATGCTATTTCTAACATAGCTAGGGACAGAGACAGATTTAAACTATGATTGCATGAGCATATTAACTTCAAGTCAGTGTGACCCATTCAGTTGGAAAATACTGAAATTATACTGAGGGGTTTTTTTGGTAAACTCTAAAGAACAATTATTAAGAAAATAATTTTGCTTAGCTGTGCAGTCAGAGAAATGTTTCCTTTGTATTTACAACATATTTGCCAAAGATTGTGAAAAAAATGTGGGCAGTACATGAACATTTGGAATTTGGCTGTAACTGCATGTTAGAATCATAGAATCATAGAATAACCAGGTTGGAAGAGACCCACTGGATCATTGAGTCCAACCATTCCTATCAAACACTAAACCATGCCCCTTAGCACCTCGTCCACCCATGCCTTAAACACCTCCAGGGAAGGTGAATCAACCACCTCCCTGGGCAGCCTGTTCCAGTGCCCAACAACCCTTTCTGTGAAGATTTTTTTCCTAATGTCCAGCCTAAATCTCCCCTGGTGGAGCTTGAGGCCATTCCCTCTTGTCCTGTCCCCCGTCACTTGGGAGAAGAGGCCACCACCCTCCTCTCCACAACCTCCTTTCAGGTAGTTATAGAGAGCAATGAGGTCTCCCCTCAGCCTCCTCTTCTCCAGGCTAAACAACCCCAGCTCTCTCAGCCATTCCTCATAAGGCCTGTTCTCCAGCCCCCTCACCAGCTTTGTTGCCCTTCTCTGCACTCACTCCAGAGCCTCAACATCCTTCTTGTGGTGAGGGGCCCAGAACTGAACACAGTACTCGAGGAGCGGTCTCACCAGTGCTGAGTACAGAGGGAGGATAACCTCCCTGGACCTGCTGGTCACGCCGTTTCTGATACAAGCCAAGATGCCATTGGCCTTCTTGGCCACCTGGGCACACTGCTGGCTCATGTTCAGTCACTGTCAACCAACACCCCCAGGTCCCTCTCCTCCAGGCAGCTTTCTAGACAGACTTCTCCTAGTCTGTAGCACTGCATAGGGTTGTTGTGCCCCAAGTGCAGGACCTGGCACTTGGCCTCGTTAAATCTCATGCCACTGGACTCAGCCCAGCGGTCCAGCCTGTTCAGATCCCTTTGCAGAGCCTCCCTACCCTCCAGCAGATCGACACTTCCTCCCAGCTTAGTGTCGTCCGCAAACTTGCTCAGGGTGCACTCGATGCCTTCATCCAGGTCATTGATAAAGACATTGAACGGGGCTGGACCCAGCACTGAGCCCTGGGGAACCCCACTTGTCACTGGCCTCCAGCTGGATTTCACACCATTTCCCACCACTCTCTGGGCCCGGCCATCCAACCAGTTTTCCACCCAGGAGAGTGTGTGCTTGTCCAGGCCAGAGGCTGACAGTTTCTCAAGCAGAACGCTGTGAGAAACTGTGTCAAAGGCTTTACTGAAGTCCAGGAAGACCACATCCACAGCCTTTCCCTCATCCAGCAGCCGAGTCACTTTGTCAGGTTTATGTTCCCCATAAAAATCAATTTAGTAAAAAGTCTAGCGCTTTTATGGGCCTACATCTTTTCTACATTGATTCTTTGTGTATAAATTAGAACAGAGAATTCATATTCTGAACCTAGGAGAAACCAGACGCAAAAAGGTCTGTGACAATAGTTTGAAGTTGCCCTATCTCCCTCTTTCCCAACAAGTCATAGAATTTATTGTCTTAGAATTTGAGACAAGGGACAATACCTAAGCCAATGCATCCAAATAGAATAAATGTAGTTTGAATAGAACATTGATAAAAGAAACAAAATTCCAAATTCTGCCCCTGCTGCCAACAAAACTACTTAAAGTAATTTAATTCAAAATCAGTTATAACCAGCTCAGTAAAAGCATCGGGAATTGCCTCTTTCACCCCCACCAGCATCTTCCTACTGGAAATGTAAGTAAGGGAAAAAAAAAAAGGAATTAATTAACATTGTAAAAAAAAAACCCACAAACCTGCATGTTTCTCTCTTTATCTACAGGTAGAGAAACAATTCATGTTTCTAGGAGAGATTATTTGGAGGAGCTGGGAATTTATTTTATTTATCAGTGTTTTACTAACCCACCAAAGGGAATCACATATCATTTTTACAGCTGCTGATGCGGCAGATACATTTTGACATCTGATGGCACTACCAATTTCAGAAATCAAAGCTTTAAAGCTCTGTCCTTCAAAGAGCTCAGGGCTTTTGCTTGGCAATTTTTCAGCTGTTGTCCCTAATCAAAATATCATAAATGAGGGAAAACTACTCATATCATGCTCATTTATGTATGCTTTGTAAGCTCCTTTGAAGAGGCAAGTGACATAAGTCCTACCCCCACAGGCAGTGAACGCATATTAATACTCTTGGGCTGCTGCAAAAGGAACCTGAACCAAATAGGCCAGATCATAATAACCAGTCTGGTACATAAGCCTAGAAGACATTGTGTTTAAATTCAGCTTGAATTTATACAAAGTAAAATTGAGTAGTTAGAAAAGTGCAAACTAATATGTTAAATTGGAGAGAAGAACATGATGCTATCACCCAAGCTATGTTATGATGTCAGGTCATAGTTTCACAGCAGCTGCTAAAGGAAAGGAGCCAACAAGGAGGACTCAGCAAGCTCTCCCCCCACCACGCCACCCCTTAACTGATAGCGAGGGTCAACTCATTACATTGATGAAAACCACATGAAATATTAGGTGAAATACTAAAACACAACATGCATTAAACCATTCCAGTTTTTCAGGTCACCAAGTAAGAAGATGGCAACATGAGAGGCAGCAATAACGCTTAACAAAAAAGCAAAAGGCAAATTGAGCTTCGTTTTCCATCTTCCTTCCAGCTATAAAATCCTGTAAAACATTCCATTAAAACAGCATAGTTTAAAAACAAGATTAGCTTCTCCAACAGAGCAAGATTTACCTGATGAAACACAGGCTCTTTCAAATTTAAGTAAACCTGAAAAGATTAAAAAAAAAAAATAGAGAAATAATTTGCAACAGAGAACGACCATAACATTGTTCATCTAAGTATTGCCAAGACTTGTTCTGTTAGAATAAAGATACAAGCTACAAGCGTCTATTCATGTACCATTAAAGCTGAGGAAATATTTGAAGTTTCCTCTGGCAAAATCTGAGGTTAACTATGGAACTACTTTAAACTGAGAAGCCCAAATAGATATATCTAAAATCTCCTCATTGCAACATATTAAAAAAACAGTTAAGATACACAAAATTACCAGATACATTTTCAATATGCAGTGCAAGAACACCTACTCTACTTTGATTTACTATTATTAATGTTTTTGACAATGTTTTAATATTTCAATTAATTTTACAAAAAGCAAGTAGTTCTTCCTATTGTTAATGCAGTTCATTTAATTTCTGCTTTTGAAGAAAGAAGGCCACCAGATCTTAGACATAACATGCAACAAGTATAAAACGTTTAGGAGGCACAGAAGAGAACTGCAAGTATTTTGAAGGGAGAAGATGACCTACAACACTTCTTGTCTTTATTAAGCAATGGCTATCAATAAAAATAATGAAGGAGATTCCACCTGCGCCTGACAGCCAGCACAGAACTTATTGTATTCATAAAGGAATGCACTCAGAAAGGGATCCAAGTTAGCAATGACACAGTTAAAATTCTTTTATAATTTTTCCTAACAGTTAAGTTCCTTTCTTATTCTGGCTGTTATTTTAAAACACCAGCCAATATCCTGGACTGTGTATCACAGCTCACTCTTTGCACTCTGTTAAACAGCATTATACTCTTTTCTGTAGATAAATTAAAGTGAGGGAAGATGAGATCTCATAACAAGTCAAAGGTGACTGTTTTTCTCACATTCCAACTAGCTAGCAACTAGATTACTGCTTTTATTCTTCATTTATTCTGTACAGTGGTGTAGATAGAAAGGTTTCAGGTTTCTCTGCTAGCACATAATTTTCGCAATAAAAGAATAATTTGTCCTCCTTGACTGGAAGTGAGTGAGATTCAGTACTGCCTGCGTAACGTTCCTTCACTGACAGAAAACTGTCCAACTGACAGGCAAAACTGCCGTATTAGAAAAAGTTACTTACTATGCTGACTACGAAGCTGTATGTTATTAACAAGAAAAGTAGTGGATAATTGACTGTGTTCTTGTACTTGAAACATTCATACCTGTAACAGAGCATAAAGGAGAGTGATAACATTCATCACTTACCACATAAAGGATGCATTTTTCAAGGTACACTACCACAAAATTTGTGAGAAAATAGATCCACATGAGTCTTAAGTCTTTCAAGAAATTGTAGCGCTTCCAACAGAGATGTGTTATTTTAATATAAAAAATTACCAATACATGTTTTTTTTTTTAAATCTAGTGGAAAAAAACCAATAAGCTCATGCATATGGAAAAAATAACCCAGTCAGTGAAAAGTTTGGGAAGCAGAAGAATTTTCAGAAGGTGCTTAAGGGGTGATAATCAATGGCAAATTAGAAATTAATTTAAAATGCAATGCAGCTACCAAAAAACATTACATCTGTGAGGTAAAGGCAGTGTAGGAAAGGGACAGCTGCCTTACAAACACTGAACAAGAGATCTGTTAAAATGCAGACTGTTTACAGCTTTAAGACAGTCAGAGTGCAGTAAATTTGCTAGACTAAGTACTGGTAGAAGTGGAAGGTAAGACCAGCTAATTGCTTCTAGTGTGTAAAACAACTAATTTAAATGAGCTTCAAAATCTCTACACTACACTTCAGTCACAGCTGTGATGAAATTACACAGACATATCCCAGACCATACCTCCATCAGAAAAAAGGTCAAATCAGCCCCAACAAAAATGAATTTTGAGAACCACAAAACAATTTGGACTAGAGGAAGTTGTTTATCTAATTCCAATTTACATCTGCCTAGTTCATTTCACAGAATCACAGAATAACCAGGTTGGAAGAGACCCACCGGATCATCGAGTCCAACCGTTCCCATCAAATACTAAACCATATCCCTCAGCACCTCATCCACCCGTGCCTTAAACACCTCCAGGGAAGGGGACTCAACCACCTCCCTGGGCAGCCTGTTCCAGTGCCCAATGACCCTTTCTGTAAAGAATTTTTTCCTAACGTCTAGCCTAAATCTCCCCTGGCGGAGCTTGAGGCCATTCCCTCTTGTCTCGTACCCTCCAGCAGATCAACACTTCCTCCCAGCTTAGTGTCGTCCGCAAACTTGCTCAGGGTGCACTCAATGCCTTCATCCAGATCATTGATGAAGACATTGAACAGGGCTGGACCCAGCATTGAGCCCTGGGGAACCCCACTTGTCACTGGCCTCCAGCTGGATTTCACACCATTTCCCACCACTCTCTGGGCCTGGCCATCCAACCAGTTTTCCACCCAGGAGAGTGTGCGCCTGTCCAGCCCAGAGGCTGACAGCTTCTCAAGCAGAACGCTGTGAGAAACTGTGTCAAAGGCTTTGCTGATGTCCAGGAAGACCACATCCACAGCCTTTCCCTCATCCAGCAGCCAAAACTGGCTTAAGTTTATTTATAAACTTTTGTAAACAAACAACATCATGGATGAATAAGAAGAAACAAAGAAGAAACATGTAGGAATATCTGGGGAAAAAAATTCTACAACACAGCCCGATGTGTTACATTGCAAACTGGCAGACCAAAGTAATTACACAGCTCCAGAGTCAGTAGGACTGAATACTAGGAAAGGGAATGTCCTGTGCAGAAACACTCCACCCCTGCTTCAAGAAAACCAAAACGATTATTAAACGCCTCCTAAATTAAACATTAACTCGTCCTTCTGAACAGTGCAATTACTATCAAACACACATACAGAGAATCTTATTAGAGCTTCAAATGCAGTAGCAGCCTTCAGTACTTTTGAAGATAACAGAGGAACCATTGCACAAAATAAGCGTGATTATTTTTTCAAACAGATTTTTATAGCCACTTCTCACTCTTTTCCCCAATCACATTTCAACTAGAAAAAGAAATGCAAAGGGAAATTCAATGGAAATATTTTTACTAACTGAGGCATTATGATTCTGGTCTTGAGTTTGCACAAATCATACTAATGTGGGAATGACGACCTGACGGCAATTTCCACAGATGGAGGTATAATCCTACAGAATCCCTTTTCCCTTGTAGGCTACTAGTACTCTTCAATAAATACATTGAAATTTGATATGTTCAAAAGCAAAAAGATTTTTTTTTTGTCTTTTTCTTTTCAACAAGTTGATTTATCACTTGGATTTTCCAACTGACAGAACAGATCATGTCCAATCCATGCCTTGCAGCAACAGGCAAGAAAAAGCCAACTTACAGTATCTTTACAATTGCCAAATGCTACATTGCTCCCAAAATAATATGGGAGAAAACATTATCTTGTTCCAAGACACTTTCCACAAAATATGCATTCATAAAATCTTCTTTCTTTAGTTTTCCAGATGAGTGGAAAGCAGGTTTAACCAGAAATCTGAACTTTGCATTTGGAGTCAGAATACACCATAAAAATACAACTCAAATAAATTACAATGTTGATAATTTTGTAAGCATTACTTCAGTTGACTTTATTATGTCTGCTGTTTACATACCAAGTAACACTGAGCTCTGATTGAGTACTACATAAAGTCTTTAACAAGTGTTGGGTTTTTTCCTGCTAAATACACACTGGTAAAATATCTCTGTATTAGTAAAAATGAGGACTAAAGCCAGCTTGGTGGCTCCAATGGCCAAGTCATGATTCTGCACTGCTAGCCAAACTGAGATTGTATTCAAATCAGTAGAAGCTTCAGAGTCAACTTCACTATACATTGGACTGAGCTTCACAGATTCTGTATTTCAAAAGTTAAAACTTCATAAATATTCAGAAAAAACATTTAACAATACTTACAGGCAGTAGACAAACACACAACAACTGTATATCATTGGCAGTTCATCCAACAGCTACAAAAAGCAGAGACATCAAAACATGAAAACTACTTTTAACTTACGCACTTGTGTAAGTTAATTAAGGTGATAGAAGTCTTAAGAAAACAGGAGTTTCAAAGTCATTTGGATAGCCACCTTCTTGACTACACTTCAGTATGCAGCAGTGTCAAATCCTATTCCACTACTGAAAGCTTACTGCATTAATAAGCTTGTTACTGCGAATCTTTTGAATATTACATTTCATGAAAAGCCTACACCTTCAGACTCATGCCATTTTCACTTTTCATGCTACCTGGAACATTTCTAAGAACTTTTGTAAAGACAGGTAAAATAAGACCACACCTTTTATGGCCTGCTCAACATAGGCAGTAGCATTTTCTTACCTCTGTACAAACTTCACAGAGAAACTGAAATAATGTTTTCCATGACATGAACTAGAACTTTGGCCCATTACTTTGCAATGTGCCTGCATGTTTGCTTACTGCTTTTGGAAATGTCTTACATTGTTTTATTTCAGAGACAGGTTTTCATTTTTATACTTTGGGAGAAGACTGGTACATTACTGCTAAACCAGTTATTTCTCCAGGAACTTGCCACCTTAATGGAGATAGAATTAAAATAATAATCACAAGAGAGATTTCTGAAGAGCAGGTACACTCAAAATTGCCACTTATTCATCATTAGAGGAGAGAAAATGATCAGAGCACCATTTTCTTCTAAAACTTCTCACTGAACAGCGTTAACAAATTTATGCTCATAAATACATAGTTAAACTTACCTCATCTTGTGAAGGACTGAAAATCATGAAAATGCAAAAGCATACAAATGGATCAATGAAGATCCTCTGCCTATGATTTCTAATATGTTAAGCAAACATTAACAGTTAGGCATCTTAGAATGGTTACATCAGCTTTGACTCCTTCCTAAGAAAAACAAGAACTGGATGCAGACAAGACTTTGAACTTGTTCCATCATCAATATGGAAGCTGTTGAAGGTCATGCCTGCACAGGAATTACCTTCCTTCTACTGGCACATGGTACTTAAGTTCACAACCATTTTATTCTGCATAATGAGATATATTAAGAGCAATAGCAGCTTACACAGACCCTTCTACAAAGCTCCCATGACTCTGCTTGGTTTGGGAGAATTTTTCTAACTGCAGAAGCAAAAACCTTTGACTAGTTTTGAAAGGCCATGTTATGAAAAATCGTGACCTGGTTTGTCACAGAAGGAGATATATCTATTATTCTTAGTGTGAGCTCTCAGCTTTTCATGGGTTTGGTCACAGAAACTTCAGGAAATGTTTCACAATACTGCTAAACAGATGTATGGACAAGCAGCCACTGAAAGGGCAGGTCTTGCTTCTTCACCCACATTCCACCTCTTCTCTCAAGTGAGCCAGTTTCAAAAGCTGATGCAGCACACAACTAACCTTGCAAAAAAAAGGTTAAAATCCCTGAATCTGTGGATTATAGGGTCAGGGACCACAATAGCTAGCACAAAGAATGTATCAGGAATGTAGATGGGAGCTGAAACTAACATGCTTTAGGTAGCACCTTGCCATCACATTGGTTTATCTTTGCTGCGATGTTTTACAGAGGAAAAAATAGCAGCAATAGCCGCATTCAGCTTTACACTAGTAATTATTATTTATAAGTTCAGTGATATGCTTTACCAAGTCTGACAGGAATTTTGATTATTTCATGCAGCTCTTTAAGAGTGTGAGTCATTTAAGACCTCATAAAAGCAAACGGGGAGGAAAAAAAAGAATAAGAAAGACAATATAGCAAAAATTTTTCAAATTTGGACAGCTGATTACACTCTTAAGCTCATATGCTGGCAGCATCTCAGGGGCAGAATGGTAACATCAAAGAGCCTCTCAAAAGATCCTACTCAGAATTTGCTTGCAGAAGACAATGCCTTCTATATCCAAAAGAATTAATGTTTCCAGAAATACTGTCAACAGCATATCTGAACAATGAAGAAACATGGATAGAAGGAAACTCGGTGAGCTAATTTCACTGGTTAAATAAACATTTTGGATTCTTGAGAAATGCACTATCAAGCAGCTTCCCATGAAAGTAAGAGAAAAAGAGGTGATAGCTTCAGACATATTCTAAATAACTGCTTCCAAGAACAGAAGCTTTCACATTTCTCTTAATTAAGCTATCTGAATTAACCATTTATGGTATTAAGATTGTAAAACAAATGTAAAAAAATATCTCTTCAAACAGCAGTCAATGCTGACTTTTAATCATAACAAGAAATAAAGTGAATGAGAAAAAATTATTTACTGGTTCAAATGCTTCCTCTGTGGTAACTCATGAGCTAATAATAAGAGTAATTATGGGCCACTTGCAGATTTCACTTGACTGCCAAAATAGTAAGTGTACTTTCTCTGCCTCAAATGAAACCTTTTACACCAGTTGGAAAGAAGAAGCAAGACATTCCTGTTCCCCTCTCATATCCTTCTGATCACCCCTTAGTTCACAGGTCCCTTGGACTAAGTTGTAAGCAGCATCAAAGTAACTTGGATTAAAATGGCGTCTACACCCCCCCCATCACATAAGAATGTTTTAAGCATGGATCATTTTAATGATCTGCGTTTCAGGGTGGCCTTGCTCAACCCTACATCAGTGTAAGAAAGAGGATCTGAAACACTGGCAGGGTTAAGAACAAGCAGCTCAGGGCAGAGAGATGAAAAGGTAGAAATCCAAGGCAGTTTCACCACTGAAGTGAATACAAGTAAATCACACTTCAGTTTGGGAAGGGGTGGATCTAGAAACCACCTTTTTCACGCCAAGAAAAGCACAAGATATTTTTACATGGTATTCTTATGCTCCATGGAGGCCGACAGTCTCCAGCACACACCAGAGATGTATAACAGCATTATGGATGCAAACATCAGTACAGATTGTAATTCAGTTCAAATTTAAGACATTTAAGTTTTGGTGTCCATATATGCAGTGTCTCAGGTCCCATTATGATCAGGAGAAATCCAGGACCCAGTTGCGATGACTTAAGCAGGTGCCTAATGCCATCTGAGATACTCCATCTCCAAAACACCCACCCAACATTGGCAGATGTGACGGGGGGCTAAGAGACCTGCACCCCAGTGGGACAGCAGCTGGAGGCCAGGCAGAATGCTCAAAGGGTCTAAAATTATACTGAACACCTAAACTAATATTATTTAGGCTAAGACTGCCAATGGAGCCTGGATTCAGCCCAGCTGACCAACTCCATGACTTAACTGTATTTCCATTAACTACGGTGGAAGAATAGACTTCCAGCATACAGTTTTAAATGCAGGTTTATTAACTTCAAACTGAATCCCACTTCACCCTGACTTTACTTCATAGATGATTTTCCTTAATCTTCTCTAACCTAAAACAAAGCAACAGGATAAGACTATGTACCTGTTCAGAAAATTAGAAATATAGGGCCAAATCCTTATGCTCAGTGATTTATTACTAAACACTTTCCACTTGAGAACATGAGAGAGAGGAATACTCAACTACTGCTACTCAGCAGATACTGATTTCAATATTAACACTACAGGTACATCTAGGCAAATAGAAAACATAATAGAAAATATTAAGTTAAAAAAAGATACAATAAATAATAATTCTAGACTATACTGCTTGCTATTGAGCCAAAGCTGTAGGAATTTTAAAATAACAACTTGTGAAAAAAAGATAGTCTGATTTCCCAAAGTCTTCTACCAACATAAGCAATTGATTATAGCTCTTGTTTTAGACGCAAGTATATATTCCTGTGCATCTATCAGTGGAAAACATTTAATGAAACAAGATCTGTGCTGCTCTTTTGTTAAGAACAGAAGTCATGTACAATGATACTTAATGTAGATTAACTCCCATGATATGAGTTTCATCTAGCCAAGAAATGGCAATCTAACTACACAATGAGATACATAAAAAGATTCACAGCTACTTATCAGTACTCACCTGCATTTCATACTTCAGGGTCATGTGAAAGCACCAAGATCCCAGTCCCACAGCTGAAAGCAAATCAAAACTATGGTTAATAAAGTCTACACGTAACACTGGCAGGTGCATTAATTTAAATGAACGAACCTTGCTGGGAAAAAAAATTAAGATCACTAGCATCCCACTTCAAGGACGAAACCCCATTTTTCCACAGCCTTCTACTTTATACTATAGTCATCAGTGAAGCCCTTGAATTTTATGGTTTTTGGAGAGCAGGTGTCCACTTTCTTCTCGTCTCAATACCGTCTCCTATGAACTGGTGCAGTCTCAATGAGGATAGGAGTGGGAACCCAGAAGTAACGGAACGTCACCATTCTATTTATTTTATTTAAGTACATTAAGATTTACCTGTCATTATCCTATAACACAAAGCATCCTTCAACTACTAATACCCCTGAAAGGCTGTGATATTTCTGCTTATTGTCCAATTTTAAGAGCTAAATTTTCTAAGGAGTTTTTTGTCATCTTTAGAAGCATAAATGAATTGCTATTAAAACTCAGAACTAGAAAGTCAGGATAAAGGAACAAAACCCACACAGTATGGATTTTTTTTTGTGAAACGAGATCCCCATGTCCAAGCCTTCTTGGAAGACCATCCTTCTATGTAACGATTTTTATTTCAAATACTTCATTTTTAAACTCTAAACTTACTTCTGAAATTAATTCATGAGACCTATACTTGACCTTTACACAGCTTTTTTTTCAGTTAGACAAGGACAACGTTTCTTGGAAGTCAGGTTCCACTGTTTAGAGCAAAGCTGGTATTCGTTTACTATGAAATGTTATCAGCCAACACTCTCATTAAGCACCAGTTCATTTCTATTTTGCAAGAATAAATACATTAATGTGATGTCTTGTCTTCTTTCAAGAAATTATGTTTTACCTCAGACTCTAGTTTCAGAGAAAGCCAACTAATTTGCACTGAAACCTTCATCACTGGGTAGTGCTGATGTGCTTTGCTGCAAGACTATAACCTTCCCTACATATAACCGCCAGATCTCATTGATGCATAAACATCTATCTAACAAACTGCATTCTGCAAAGGATTCCCAAGATGGGTGACAGACATGTCTGGAGGCATTTCTTTAGATGCTGTTAGACTGGAATTGTGATTACTGCACATATTCAATGAAATAAAATACTTTACCAAAGCACGTAACTTTATCAAAACATAGAACTGTAATACAGCTACATTTAAAAAAGTATTGTCAAATACTTTAATTAACTCTCTGAGAAAATTAAGCACGGCTGTCTACCAGAACATAAACAATCCTGTGCACTTCTGTAGGTTCCGATTAAACTGTTTTTTTCTAAAAAATCTTTCCAAACAATAAGCAACAACTGTTTTTCACCTTCATGCATATTTTAATGAGAAATTGCCAAGGCCATTTTTTTATGTATACAGAATATATTACAACTAGTGTTCACTCTGAAGAAAAAAAAAAAAGTAAGATCATCATTAGAAACAGTATCCCCCATGACTATCCTGGCTCTCACATTGATTTGAGCATCTTCATGATACAAACTATTACAATTTGTAACAAGTATAATTTTCAAATATGGGCAAAATCAATACACAAGAAATTTCAACTGAGTTTAAATTAACAAAACATGTTGTTAGGGTTTTTTTTTGTTAATGTTATTTGGGTTATTAATCTCAACAATTAGATCCTGAACTCCTCCCCTTCCTCCTATATGATTAGAAGTAGTTATTTCTAGATTATTTTTCCTTTCCACTCTTTGTAAAAATTGAGAATGCTGCAGACATTAGTGTTCCAGGTCATTAGTTCCATGTCTACAATTAATTTAAAAATATTTTAGAAAATCTTGCTCCTGTGCAATGAGCACACTTGGAGTTCCTTTAATTATGAAAGTTCACTATACGCTGGAGAACAAGGCGTTAGCCATATTATGTAGCAATAAAATAGTTATCTGAAACAAGGAAAGTACACAGGGAATCACCATACAGTCCTCAAAATAAAAACCTCTACCGGGAATGGCTGCAACACTGCTTGCTGCAATCTTCATGCAGCTCATGAACACGGTCAAGTCTGGTGTTTCAGTGCATTCAACAGAAAAGTCAGGATGTTACATGACTAGAAATTATATTACTACATTATTAATCACACGATACTCTCCCTTCTCAAGATTGGACATATATTTCCTCTAACACTATTGTGGTAACTATAGACAACATCACCTTTTCGAAGAGATGGCTTAGATCAATATTCAAGAACGAAGCATGATTCTTTATATATTCCATTTATACCTGCTTATTTCAGAGGCATTACTTAAAGTGTTATGTTTTACACTGCAGAGGGTTGACTTAAAAATGCTTTACATCTAGGCATTGAATGAGCTAAGAACCAAGTTTCTGGTTTGCTGCCTTTGGCATATGTTACGGCTTAACACAGAACTATGCAAAACGCTTCACAAATCTGTTCACAAAGGAGGAAGAAGGAAACTGCATTAAGAGATGATTAACTGAATGGCAGCAGCTGAAGCACAGTCATAGCCTGCTCCACCAACATCACTACATAACTGGTAAACTTCAGCAGAAGGGAATTAATATCTAATCCCACACTCACTGGGCCAAGAGTGTGCTAGCCAGAGTTAACGTCTCTTGGCTTAATGTGGAGTTAGTGTTCAGTGCTGAAAACATTGCAAAGTCAAAATAGGAGACAACTACTGCGTGTCAAGGATTGCAAGGAAATCTTTACCTCCTCGGCTATGCCTCCAGCAAGCCACCTTTCTGTCACATTTAAAGCATATGTAAACTTACATGGGGCTTGACATGCAGTTTAATACTTCAGCTCCAATGTCTTCATGTGTAGCTTCTACCTGCAGGTCTACTGTGATGCAGCTATCTTTAGATATGCTTCTCATCACATAACTTCAAGATCAAGACATTTGTAGGGAATACTGACTTCACAAAACCCATCACTGCAATGAGGTGTTCTACCAGCTTTGTAGTTTTCAAAATGAGTGAGCACAATCACTGCAATTACATTAGTTTTCATCAGAAGCAACTTTCCTATAGTGCCACTGACAAACAGAGCAATAGATTTACTGCTTCTCTTGTAGGCAAGGGTTACAGTTTTCATTTTAGGCATTTCCTTTTGCAAAGGAGCTTAACTCACTAAAAGCTGCATATCGGTTGGGAAGCTTTAACATCATCGGAAACAAGACCATTTCCTCTCTAACTACTGTAACTCACTTTCCACAGATACTATAAGTCACTCAGCATTTTTACATCAACGGACCTCTCAAGTTACAGGGGATGTATAAATTATGTATTAAACACAAAATATACATTAAGTCACAGTATTATGAGATCAGAATAGTACTTAAGAAGACTGGAAATGCAAAGTCAGGTTAGCTGCTGTATGTAGACTAACATGGTCTTTCTCATCCTGCAGCAAACACAATGTTACTGCTGGTTGATAAAATAGTTGTGTCAGTGATGATGTAAATGCAATGCATCTGCAGACTTTACTTCATACACAACTATTGCACTGTGGTTCGAAGGCTTCAAGACAATAAGCACACTAGAAATAACCTGCCATCATACACAAGATTCAGCTCCATATATGAACAACAAACTCTCAAGATCTGAACACTAGAGGGACATACATATCCCCTATAAATTTTTCAACAGTTTTAGGAAGAATGAGAAGTATCGCATAACCAGCGATAATTCATTTTGATATATATATTAATCAAAATTATTATCAGAAGCCTAAAGCCATTACAGAGAAAGCCATTACAGAGAAAGCAATTTAGCAGGATTTCATAGACCTCGTTTGAATTTAAACTGCATAGGCGCTGTATGAAAACATTCTGAAGGAAGGATGCTCCAGATACAAACACTTTTATTTAGGTATCTACACATGAACTAGATGTCAAAGGTTCCTCTAAAGAGAATGGTGTTACAAAGAGTAATTCAGTTGGCCAAATATGAAGACATATTTCAGGATAAGTCAAATGGCTCTCCAGACTTTACTGACTGCAATGGGAGATCGATGTCTCTGCAAAGGCAGACACACGTTTAAGTGTTTGAATCTGGAGCAGAATGCCTCATATGATTTCTACAATGACAGAACTTAACTAAAGATAAACAACATTCTGCATCATAAGCAGTCAAAGGATGGAAAAAGATGAAAAATTAGGATTAAATGAACAATTGTTATTGAATTATTTTGTTTTGCAATGATTTCCACCTGCAGCCTAAGAGACAGGAGAGATCCTGGTTACTCCGTGCGTACTGCTCTAGAAGAGAATTTGAGCATAGCTGGGACTGTTCCCAGACACTATTATGCAACCGTCTGAGCTACTCAGTTGGTGGAACAGTCTGTGGCAAGAACCCAGCCTGTTCCAACTAGCACTTTCCCTGAGCAGCCCCCAGGCACAGCCCAGCAGCCAGAAGAGTCCAGGGCTCCTGCCCAGCAGGAAATTTGTATGTAGTCACCTTCTTTCAGAGGCTAAGGCAAACAGACATGGGGTCTTCCAAGTTACTTGGCTTCAGCACTCAGGAACGTTGCCGAGCACATTTGATTTACTAACATGACACAGCCTAAGCACCTTCTCTATGGCTATTAGGTAAGAATAAAGGAGTTAGCTCTGACTGCAGGGCTTCTAACAACTCTTTTCACAGACAAACTTTCACTGGAAATTAAATTTAGGAGTTCTTCACAAGTTCCTATGGCTATGTCTAAGGTAGAAAACATTTTCCATGCCTTTTTCCCTCCACTTTGGCATAGCTTGAATGACTAAGCCCTATTAAACAGGCCACAAAACCACAGAACAATACTTGCAAAATCCTAGTAAAGCACCTAATAAAGTATATAACTCCACTGACTTTACTTTTTCTTGTTTTCTCAGGTCCAAACCTGTTACACTTTTTTTTTTAATATATATATATTTTTTTTTTTAATTGAGACCTTTTTAGAATATGAACCATTTAGGAATCATAGTTCCCCAGGAAGCATGAGGAAATGACACATGGCAGAACCTGATACTATACCACAGCATCAAAAGGAACTACCCAAAACCAACTGCAGAGATGCACGATTCTAAAGTAACTGCTTAAGATTATACTTCATAATTCATAGGGTGATTAAATTGTTCTTTGAAGCTTAAAAATCATATCTAGTTCCTTTTGAGTTCATTGACAAGTCCATTGAGCTTAAAGGCAGCAGAAATAGGGGCTGAGAACAGTGCGCTGTACCTCAAAACTTGCTGAAAAGTGCAACTCTGTCTCAGCACCAGCACAACAAGGAATTTGTTTAAATAGCTATTAAGAAATTCCCCTTCTTGTCCTGCTCATTTTGGATCTTAGCATATATGTGAAACAAACACCGCTTCCCTAATTCAGTTTGGTTCAAAGAGGAAATAAGTGTCAACAACATAAACTGTTGGCTATAAGTACTGAACATAGCATGATAAAACACAAAGGAAATTACAATTTTGATCTGGATCAAATTAATGTCTAGAAACAACATTTCTTATGTTCTCAAATGCTAACAAATTTAATTTTAATGTTCACTTTCACAGCTGTCCTTTAACATCTTTTAAAATCCCAGTTATGATTCTAGGTTCTTAAAACTCAACTAAAGTGCTCTCCCTTCCACCCCCACCTTCACAGTGGAATTCTTAAAGAATTTCTGCTTTAAGAAGACAATCCTTAGATGCCACTAGCCAGTTAGCAACTCTGTTACATGATCTTTAATGAAGCATAGTGCCTGAAATCAGCAGTGTTAAATTCACTATCCCTTTATAGTATACTTGTGTGTTACAAATTAATTAAATAGAGTGAAATCTGCTAACAAACAACATTGCTGTAAGGGAAAGAATTTTCTCTAGCATTTTCTTACAAAAAAATTCTGTACACATTGTCTCCACTTCAGTCTGCTTCTCATTCAGTCACGTGCACAGAAAGAATGCCAATGTTCCTGGCACATTTCAATAACATGCAAAATTCTGTTTATCTTCTCATTTGTTGCTTTTACCCTGTACTAGAACAAATGTTAAGAGGTTTGTGATTCCAAACCCTCTTGTTCCTGTTTCTCACTCAGAAACTCTAGAGTCTCCTATACTCCTTTATATCTTTCAATTCCTGTAAAACAGTGCAGTGTTACAAATACACTAGTAAAGAAAAAATGTTTTTTGAGAGTTAACTTTAATATTAAGTTCCAACACACAAGATAAAAATCAAGCCACGCAAGCATTATATCACTTCAGACAGGAGCCAAAGGCATCCCAGTTACAGATGAGCAGTGCCCAGCTGGAACTCAAGAGTGCCCTCCAGCACTGCTGTCAGATCCACAGGCTGAGCTCCACTTTTGCGAGCACCAAGAACCAGTGTAAAACTGAAGCCCACGGCAATCAAAGGCAGACTTGGGTGTTTTGGGTTTTTTGTTTGTTTTATTTTAAAAAACCTTAAACAGTGTATGAGAAATGTCCATTCAGGGCAGTCTTGGTGTGACAGTGACATTCTGGTCAGAGTGGCACAATGTGCATCATGAAGTGTCCCTGACAGGCAGCGGCAAACTATGGTGAAGAATTAATTTGAATTTTAGTTTAGAAAGAATAGCAGTATAGGACATTTTGATTCAAGAACACGCAGAGTCAACTTCAAACACTTACACAATGTTTCGTTCCCTGCCTTTTTAAAAGGAAACCCTGACCTTCAAGAATTCTTTCTATTTCATACCAAGACAAAAATGAAGAATTACTCAAACCCATAAAGAGCCTACAAAGGGGTATTTGGGAAGTGTTTGGGTAACATCCAAAGCTGTATATTGTTGCCGCTTACCTTTCACATCTATCAGCAAAGCTGATGTAACTGAAAATCCAGGAAGCTGTACCTAGTGTACATAAGTTTAAGTGGCATCAAGAATACATGTAGCATACAGACGCATGGTTTTCAACAGTTTTTATCTCAATACCTAAGTAAGCCAATCTTAAAAGTAACATTTACAATAAACCAATCTCTTAACACTGAGAAGATTGGGAAAGACAGCCTCCAGAGACAGGAGCTATAGCAAACATCAAAACGCTGTGAAACAGAAATTCTGTGACATCTACCTTGAGACTCAACTGCCAAATCTAACCCAACTTCAAAAACATCATCTTTTCTCATAAGAAACATGACTTCTAGTTGCATTGTTAACATTTAAAAGGAAATTGGTTCTTTTCTGGACTTTGCTATTTTTGAAAAACAGACTGGCCTTAAGTTCATCTATGCACCAATGTCACTTCATTCTCCCATTCCAAATATGGTGACATTGTTCGGTGATATGTGTCAAAAAAACTGAAAACAAATTCCAACTCATGAAAGAGTGCTTTTCCAGTTCCTCCAAGACCTTGGTCATTTCTCCTATTACTTTTCCATACAAATGTCATAAAAATATTAATATAGCGTGAAACTATTTGAAAGTAGGACACACAAGACATCTTCATAATCATCATAAAAGGACACAGTGAGCTAAGATGCACTGAAACAGGACTTAAAGCCAGGGAGGGATCCCTTTAAAACCTCACAAAGTTATTTAGTGAATTTTAACTTCTCATCACTCCAAACAAATATCCATTTTTTGTAAACAGTAACAAGTATAACAAACTGAGCTTTATTTTTCACAGAGTATTTGGATTTTACTGCTTGTTTTAACAGTACTTGGGTATTATTCACTGCCGATCTGAATTCTTTTTATAATGAAAGAACAAATTAAGTTTTACACATACCTGTAAGACACAAATATGCAGCTAAATACCGTTTTTCAAGGCCATCTTTATAGGTCTGAATCGCACCATAGATTGGAGGTAGAATGAAAATCAGGTTACTCACTGTGTTCCCTGTAGGACAGAAAAGAAAAGCAGAGACTTAGAACTGTGTACTATGCATTTCCAATAAAGCCGCAGTCTCTCAAAGGTTCACCAGTTCTCGTGCAGAAACTACAACTTTTCAGAAGTTGTCTTATGCTTTCATACACAGTTCAAAGTTAAATTTTAGTAGAACACAGTTAACTACTTGAATGCTGAGAATATTTTAATTATTTTGTCTTTTTTTATGAGTATGGACAGAAACAAAACACAAATTTAACTAAAAAATCTGGCTTAGATGGTGCTTACTTTCTTTGCAGGAGGCAGAAAATTGGGGTTACCTCAATTGCACAGCTCATTAATTGAAACTTGATTCCTTAGGGAGACATAAGCCCCAAATAGTTCAAGACTAGTATTTTCAAAGGACTGTTTGTTTTTCTTCTTTTCTTAAAGATGTTCTTGGAACCTTCTCCTCCACATTCCATTCACATACTTTAAGGTCACGAAGTGACTCCTTCCCAAATGAAACCACTTCAGTCCTTAGTATTAGTTTGCTGGTCACTGCGCACACACAGAACAAGCCAGACATGATGCTGCATTGCAGGTCACAACTTAAGACCCAAGACTGTAATACGGTACAAAAAGGAATAACAAAGTCAGAAGCTACAACTGATCAGCATGACGCGCAACTGTCAAAGCTTGTCAAGAGCCTGAACTTCCGGAAGGCACAGCTGCTCTCTATCCCTCCTGTTGAAATTGGGATGCAATGCAAAGAAGTTACATGTGTTATAGTGTTCTTTTTCTTTTCTTTAGACTACTCTCCCAGTCTGATTTAAATGTATTTTTCAAAATTGTCCTGGCCTATGCAAAAGCAAAATGAAATACTGAGAAGTTTAAGTGAAGCATAAGGAAATGGTACATTTCTCAGCAGAAGGTATGCAGATTCAGCTTTTTAGCCTAACCACAAACCATAATTTTGTGAATAAAGGTTATGTAATAAGAATAAAATGACATGTAATTTGAGAAAAAGAGCAAATCTATTTTAAAAGGCAGAATGTTGCTCACGTAAATTAAAACTGCACACTTTCACACAACATCAATTAAATATCTATAAAATTGAAACTCTAATTTCCAAATACTTCAATGAAAAGCACAATGTATGAGGCTATGGAGAGGCAACCCCGCTTCCCTCACCCCCTCCACTTCTGCCTTTTTTATTCAACAGAAAATCTCAGAGATTTTCATTTTCTAAAACAAAGAACAAAAGTGAGCAGGCATGTCTGAATTATTCCCCTCATCCAAGAACCTATTTTTCAAGAATCCTTCTTCCCACAATCGATCCCCAAAAAAACTGAAAACTAACAAACTGTGAGCATACAACCCCAAAGTATTATAGCACCTCTGGGCACAAAAATTCATGCTTCACAGGTTAACAGAAGATTCAAACCCAAATGGATAAAATGTTATTTCAGAACACATGGAACAGAAGTGTACCTAGTTAACAAATTAGCTCATCTAAATTCTCACAAAATAGATTCAAGTCTCAGTGAGACAGTCTTCTTGACCAGATAAAAATCACATCTGATTTTTTAATGAGAATTTATTTAAATCACTTCCTTGTTGATTTAAAATCATCTCCTGCACAAACATGAATGTTACCAAGTTACGACAAGCAAAACAGCAATATGCCTGAGATCTTACTCTTCTAGTCAGCTCTGTAGTAAGTTCCTCTATGTAAAAGAAGCCAGAATCAAAACAGCTCTGCAAAGACATGCAAGTTTATACCAATACAAAAGGCCTTTTCCATGCTTAAATTCTTTGGGAAACCATTAACCTTTCACTGCACTGCCACGGCGTTGCAATGGGTAGCAATTCACTTTCACTAGGTTTGGACGAAATCCACTAAAACTCAGTACTGTGTGATAAACTGACCATTACCACATCCTTCCATGAATCAAGCAAAGATTCAGCCTTGAAAAGTACAGTAAAGGTTATGTAGTGATTCTCCCACTTTCTAAAGCAGTTCTCAACTTTGCCCATTTTCAATAGAAGTTACTAGACATTATATAAATATCCCTCCCTGTTCAAGGCCACCTTGTTATGAAACTGTCAAAAACCTGGCAAAACATCAAATATGAAAATGCTGAACAAAAGAAATACCATGTTTACCTGCAACTAGGAAGGCTCATGAAGTTAGAAGAGAGTTGCAGTAGGATAACTTCAGATAGATGCCAAGAATGCAGATAAAAGATTGTTCTGTAGGAAAGCGAAGGTTTCAACACCTCCTGTAAAGCTATAATTATGTTAAATTATTGAGAATTTATGAGTGTTTAATCTAGGACCATCTTGCTGAGAAAGGAAATACCACAGACCTAATCTAGCTGTAAATTCCTGCCACTCCTCCTCTGCACTTTTTGGTCCATGTTATTCAGAACATTTATAGAATGGATTAGGCAAGCCCACTTGCAAAATGTACTTACGGAAAGTTGCGAAAATTTTTTAAAGAGGGAAACGGGGGCATAGGAACAATGCAGCCCTCTGGCCTGCTGCTAGCAAAATGACTTCTTTCAAGAACAGAAACTTCAGGGCCTCTTTCAAAATCCAACATCCTTAGGACTGTGAACGGCACAAGTCTAGCTAGTCTTTACAGGATTATCTTCACATAGAATAGCTTATAAATTCATTAAAAGGTCTTTTTACTAATTACATCAAACACTGGCAATGGGATATGCACAAAGGTTAGAAAGCAGTACCAAGAAAGAAGAAAAAGGTGATATAACCACAGAACCATAACTCTAAAGTTAATTAACAAACAAGAAAGTGAAACAAGTTTTGAAGGACATAAATATGGAAGTTGAAAATTGGAAAAAGCTAAATTGTCAAGAAATTGGATTTCATTACTGGTTTCCTTGAATACCGATCCAGACAGTGTTCTAATTTTTCTTTAGTGACCAAAGATTGCTTCCCACCATTTTATCTTCAGCATGTCTGTCAATAGAAAGGAGGACTATATTATCAAAGGAAGAAATGAATGAACTCACAGACTAAAATGACAGGAACAGGATTAAATACGATGGACAAGAACATGTTTTTCAATGTGAATATAAATCCTTATTCCAAGTGTAGGATTAATCTATTTGAAGAGGCTGAAAAGTGAATTAAGATTTCATGGTGACTGAACACAAGCTATCAGTGAAAAGCAAGCACCAAAGCCCCTAAACTTACTTCCAGCAAAGGCAAGGAGATAGTAATGCCCTGCCACAGGCCAAGAGTAGAATACAACTTTCTCTGGTTATACATAAAAGACAAGAGTAAGCACATCATGTGCAGAGAAGCATCACCTGCAGTGATCACTCGGAGTGATGAATGGGAGCTTACAACATCTGAAGGGACAAAAATTGCTTAGCTCACCTAGCCTAACAAAACAACAGCTAGAAGGAACAAAACTGCTCTGTAAATACAGCATGGGTAAATGCCAAGGATGAAAAGGAACTATTTGAAGCAAAGGATAATACTGACAAAGGAATAGATAGATATAAACAAACACTGAATTAGCGCAGGCTAGAAATTAACGGGAAAGTTTCATGCTGAAGAGGAGACATTTACACCTGCTGCCCAACAGAAATGGGCTGCATGATGACCCTACCAGCTTTCAGGGTGAAGCTCAGTAAGCTCAAAAGCCAGATTAGAGGATGTGATGGCCTATCACAGTGATAAAACAGACTATGGCCACAAAGATTATACACAGTGTTATGTAAAGTGCTAAATTAATGTCTAATCATGATAAACACAGACTGTATGACTGACCTTACAAATTTTCATAAACGTCTTTCAAGACAGTTTAATGCAAACCATTGTTTCAAAATTTTGTTTTAGTCATTGATAGAATGCCATACGGTACCAGAACAAAATGAAGTTTACGTAAAACATGATTTCAACAGGCTTCTGTCTATGGGACAGACAGCTGTAGAAGTGTTAAAGCACATCGGCACCCTGTTCTACAATTACAATAGCAAAACCTGACAAGTCTTTTTACAATGCCTGTACATTCAGAGTAATCTTCAGGTCCTAAAAAATATACAGATTATCATAAATCCACACAGATCTGTAAAAAGACTAACCAACCCAAAGACAAAAAAATATAAACTCAAAGAGCAAACAGTATTTACAGGCAAACATGGGAACAATATACTGAACTATACTTTTATAGACAGCTTGGTACAGAGCGCACACATTTGAAGGACCTAACTTCCATAAAGTTGCCATTTCCCCTATATATAGTTAGAAAGGTTAGGAAGTTCTACGTTAGGAAGTAATTTCTACAACAAATTTGGATGAGGAGTCAAAAGGATAAAACAAGTAAAGTTGTAAATAAGTTGTAACAGAAAGTATCATAAAGAAATAATACGCAGGATGTAAAAACATCAGCAACACAACACTGGGGAATTAGAATATAGGTGATGTTTACAGTGAGGAGGAAAAGTGCTATTATAAAAAAGAAGCAAAAATTATCAATCTTCAGCTTTGGCAAGTTGACTAATGTGGTTCACAGAGTGTTAAGAGAATTTCTCTTAAGCTCGTACAGAGATCGACTGCAGGATTTACCAACTGCAAGCACCTTTTCAAATATTAAGATGTTCTTTCTCTGTCAGACAAATGATGACTTTTCAACTTTTCACTCTGTAATGGTTCCTACAAGACTCAAAACCAACAGAAATATATGTTACCTTGAGAGAATAAAGAAGAAAATTTGATACTAAAAAAGCCGAATATACATAAAAAGATCACAAGTGCACCTCACTGTGAAACAGGAGAAAGGGAAGCGGCTGCTATTTTCTAAAACAGACATCCAATTTGCAATCAAGTGAAAATGTCCCTTTAAGTAAAACAAACAAGCAAATTTGAGGTTGAAATCATCCATTTAATTGTCTGGATACACAGGTGTTCTGCATAGTCACTTTTAGTGTACTCCCTGGATTGTGTAGCTTTTCTTTTTACTAATGTTAGATGAAGAACAGACAAATAATTAAAAAAACAAAGCCTCTCAGATGGCTTGATGACACACACAGAAACTGATTCATCCTTCGAGTTGCTTCCAGATACAATGAATTATAGCCCATGGCTTTTGTTTCTAGAATCATCTCAAGCAGCTCTGGAGCAAACTACAGCTCATTATTAGAGTTTACCAATTTCAAAGAAATTGCGAAGGCACCATTAGGTACCTTCTCTTCTAAAGAAATATTTTTCTCTTGGAAGGATCTCTAGGGATATGACACCAAAGATGAGCACACAGCGAGAACAACAATAGTAGTAGGGTAGCCCAGTGGCTCAGCAGCATCAGATAAGGTGAAACAATGAAGGACAAAAAGGATTCAAACTGGAGGAGCAGGTAGCTTAACAGTTTAAAGACTGAGGAGTATTTCCTTATAACAATAAGAAACTCATTCAAATCTAGTAAGGGACTCGACACTACAAGTACTTCATAGCTCATACTATCACAGCATTCTAAGTGTCAACAGAGGAATTACTTAGAATAAATTTTAACAAGTTTCCATATAGCAAATACTATACATTATCTGTCAATAATAACTAAGCCAGAGCACAGAGGAAGGTTTGTATTAATGACAGTTCAAATATAGACATTTTATGATTGTTCAGAAGACCCAACTACACAGAATCAGCTGCTTTGGCCACAAAATTAAATTCTGTGGTGTTCTCGCTTACAGCTTATCACCAGGAGATCAGTATAGCAATTAGATTATCATCAGCCATTTCTAATATCTTCCGCTTACATGTCTACAATAACTGCACTTCAGAGGGTCAGGAAATGAAAACTCCTGTCTCCATTTGTTATTTCAGAAAGACCTCAAGGGGAGAAAACAGAGACATCCCAACAAGAATTTTGCCAATATGTAATTATTAAAGTCCCTACTTGCTAATGTGCATGGAAGATCAATATAAACTTCTCGTTACTCAGTGAAACATAACACAGTTATTACTCCAGGCTGGAGCACAGGATGAATGCTGACTTAAAAAAAAAAAAAAAAAAAAAAATGGGGTCTTAGGTGTTCAGAGTGTTTATTTTTAAGTGACTCCATCCATTTCTTACCTCCTGTAACTCTCCTTCCCAAACACTAACCAAGCCTTGATTTTGTTTACCTGGACATGAATTGAAGGTGCAAGTTAGCAGTTCTGTGAGAATTTGTATTAGCTACCACGTTTCTAATAACAAATTGGGAAAAATGCAGAAGGAAACAAACAGTGAAACAATTACTGAACTGTATAAGCTATGTATGAAAACTTCCCGAAGAACTACAAAAAATAATACAGATAAATAACAACTCAAACTAGTGGGTTATTAGATGGACTACTAGAACTCCCTAGGTATTTAAAATAATATCAGAAATCTAAAAAGCAAGTTAATATGAATCATAAAATTAAAAGCTAGATAAAACACCATTGCAAAATATGATAACGTGAGTACATTACAAAGGAATACTGCTTTAATCTAGCTTTGTATAGATGCTGGCATACTAATATGAATAAAAAAAATGTAAGGGACAAATGAGAGGTCAGATTCAGCAACCATGAGTACTAGAAAGGGAAAGAAAGATCTTAAAAAAACCCCAACTACCTACACATTCACCAGGTAACAGCTCAGCTACAAGAAAGCAGCATGGAAGCCAACAGATTTACATAGCAGAATGACAGGAAAAAAAATTGTTTATCTGAAGAAGAGCATTCTCATCAGCATTAAGAGACCGAAAAAAAAGGAAATGGGAAGTTTTGGTAGAACATCTAGAAATCCAGTTTATTTGGCTGCAGCAACATCTCCCAAAAGAAGCCATGAACCCTGGAAAAGTTTTGAACAAGAGTGGACAAAAAGCTGCAAGATACACAAAAATACCAATCCACATGGGCAAAGAAAGGAAGAAAATGAGGAAGGAACACAGCCTTCTCCTCAATGCTAGCACCAATACAAACGCGTAACACCAGTGTGAGCACACTGAGTTCCAGCTGCACGTGTCTCAGCCCCAGCTGCAACAGAGCATTGCTCCAGTAAGTCGAAGTGCTGGGACATGGCCAAAAAAACTAAAGGCAGAATTGCTGCTACACAGCTGCTGGCCAGCTAGGAGGGATTAGTGCTTAAAGTCAGCACGCAGGGTAGTACTTCTAGATCTCCTTTGCTGCTTCTCCCTTGCTGGGCCTCCATTTCTCCAGGACATGCAAATGTATGATGAAATCCTTTGAACAAAAATTGCACAGGTAAACCATTTCATTTCAGTGATTTACTGGCTTGGGGAGGAGTAATGAGGTAATTTTAGGAAAAAAAAAGATTAATTATTAACAACACAATATGATTTTTATTCCCAGTGCTCATTTGCGAGCAGTTCCAACATGCCATGTCAAGTGATACATTCTGATTTATGGCCTTACACACTGCAGCTGCACAATTCCTTGCCTTGGCATTCACCATACTAGTTCAGGTAATATTTTGTAGGTTTTCTCACTGTTTACAGTATTTTGTGTTACAGTCGTGTTCTTAAAAATAAAATAAAATGTGTTCTTAAAACCAATCAAAAGGTAATTAGAAGAAAAAGCTCGACACTCCTGACTAACAAAGCACACAAGAAAGCTCAGCTTCAACATGTGAAGTGTGGGTGTATTTTTTAAGGCACAAGCCTCTCTTTGGTATGCACATCTTATAAAAGCACTTGCAATTAAACTACTTCTGAATTGCTCTAGGTCACAATTAAGCCACCCTTTTCTTTACCATCACCTCTCTGAAAAGTGCTTTGTTAGTGTGTAGTAGACACTAGAAAACTAGAATTTAACAGAAGACTGTATCAATGCTGACTTAATGTCTTATGTACATTATACTAAAAATAAACAGGTGACATTTAATACTACAGAAATCCAAATTTTAAAGCTTTACATGTTTCTTAATAAGAAACCCTTGAAGTCCCAGAAATCCAACATTTGTGTTCATCATGCAGATTTAAACTGAGACGGTATAACATTCACCGCTAGGCTAAGAAGTCCTTGCTTTTCCCACTAAAATCTAAAACATATTGGTTACCTATTTAGTCTCCATTACTGCAGTATTGGAGCAACCCCAGTCTTCCATGTACTTATTCTCAATATCCTTGCAAGAAGAGGACAGGCTGGAAGAGGGTGCCTGATTCACAAACAAACCTGCATAAAACCAAAGCCAGGACTTTCAAATACTAAAGTATTCCTCTTGCCACTAGACCATTCTTACATAAATTCACCACAATACTCCTCAAAAATAAAGCTTCAAAGTACATCAGAGTAAGAACCGGGTTACTTTCCAGAAACAACATTATTGTTACCAATTTTTATCACGTTTAGCATAATGGAGTCGTCCTCCTACTGGAATTGTTGAAGACCATCACAACTAAAGTGCCTAAAATCTCAGAACTTGGACTGATTTTTATTTTTTTTTTGAGGAAGAAGGACTAGTTTTTTTTTAAAGGGATGTCTTGAAGTCCGAGGTCTGCATGAAACGCTGTACCTCAGAAGAGGTTTAATAAGTCACACTACCAAACGAAGAGGAGCAACTGTGAAGTTTAACAAATAATTATCAATGCAATTGCAAGGGAAATATTCTGATGTGATGTATCAGAATAAAGATAGCTACAACAGCCACATTCCTTACTTTTGAAGCCAGTTTTGCTCTTTATCTTGCTGTGGCTCTAATTATGGCTATCACACATAGGCATGCCACAAGCACAGGACATTCTGAAGCACTAATAAACTTTTGTTGGGTTTTGAAAGGACTATTACATGAACAATAACACTATTTAAGGATTAAAAAAAGCGCCAGAATTTATATTTGGCCATTTTCTGAGAATGGAAGAAGCAGTCTGCACAAAACAGCTCCTTTACAGTAGATTTTATTCCCAATTCAAGATATCCACAACTAATTAGACTGCAAGGGATAAACTTGCATTGCAATTAGCTGGTATGCCATCCTATTTTATTTAAATGTTACTTTTCTAAAGTATGGTTAGTCTCACAGAAAAAAAAGCATTGCTTCCCTGACAAACGTGCACCTAATATGACTACTTTGAAGTACACCTGGAAGGATTTTGCAAGTAAATTTTAAAGCAAAAACAGTTGACATATGCAGATCATTTGAAATACCAATCTCGAAAGCTCACCAAAGCAAGTGCTTACAGCTGCAAAATGCAATCAAAGTCTAAAGAGATTAGGCTGAGATGATGTCAAGTTAGACTATTACATGCAATAAGCTCATTGCTGAAGGGCAGATTTGCTGCTATTAAAACTTTTACCAGAAAACAAACCAAAACATATTTTAAATGTTACTTTAAGACAGACTGGAAGGAAACAACCAAGACAGGGAAGCTTACTCTTCAGCCACTGCTAAAACTAAGCAGTGACCAATATATTTACTTTTCATCATACTTCTTCCAGTTCACCTTTCTTCTTCAATGCTGGTGTCAGCATCCTGGCTTCATGTTCAGTGTCTGCCCCAACTCCTCTAAATCCAACAGTCTGTATAGAACAGGAAGCACAAGTTTTTGGTAGCTCACAGTTTTGAGCTACCAGAGTGCATCCAGGCCAGCATATATCAGCTCTCACCACAAACAGTGATACCAACTTGAGACATAGCAAGGTGTGGGTATCTCTGAGGCTCTGTATGACTCTTGTAGGCACTGTGCAGTGGGATATGAGACCTAAGCATCTGGGGAGTCCAATATGCTCATTGGATAGTGGATAACAGAGAATAGTGTTATTTTCCAGACACTTGTAACTAGTTTGAGTAGTCTTCCTTCAAAATCCTCTTGCTTTCCTCCCTTTCTTACTATCAGTGTGGATTTCCACCAGGCGTTCAGAATGATCGAAGTCTCTCCTACTAACAACTCATGCCATTCTTTTTGCATTTTGCCCTACTTGTATGATATAAACTTAAAGGTGAGATGTTATGTGACAAATCTAAAACACAGCACACAGAGATAACAAACCTAGCCAGCAACCACAGCCTGATTCAGACATACAGCAACCATTCAAACAGTGATTGGTGACATTCCTTCTCTTATTAGCAGTTCTAACTGAAAATCCCATCTGTATTAATCTTATTTTTTTGCAGGACTGCCTTAAATGAAAAATCCTAAGGCTACCTGGAACATGTGATAAAAAAAGGTGCCTGACCTCAGAAATTCCTTGGACTCTTCTTTTTCACTCCTAAATACCCAACTTTCCCTTTATGTGGGCATTTCTTTACCCCAAAGTTTTCATAACCTTTTCAAGTTAACACAACAACCTCTGGTAAGGACTTTCAACAGTACCCAACTGATTCACTAACCCAGGACTCAAATGTTGTCAGTCCTGGGCCACAATTTCTAACTGCAACTCAACTGTTAAGGCATTGTCCAATTGTCATTTCAAAACAACTTTCTTGTTCTTGCTTGAAAAATGAAGGGAGAAAATTTGGCAGTTGCCTGTCCACCCACAAACCTTGACAAAAGCTATTTATCTAGGGAAAATTAATCATCTTCTCCACAAAGACAGTAAGATCAAAGTCCAAATCTTAAGTATCTCACAATCTTCCTTATAATAACTATGCAATAACAATTCATAAGGTGGGTGGCAAGCATATGGTAAGAAGTCAGTTTTACTGAATACAATATGAAACAGTCAAAAACTGTACACAGAACAAATCAAGTTCCCAGCACAAATGACAGCCCAAAGACTGGAAGAGGAAATCTTACACAGGACAGTTTTGAGTACAATAAAAGCATGGGAAAAAAATGTTAATACAAAAGCCATGCGGAAATCAGCATGGAAGAGTTTAAAAGCAGGAAAAGAACTGAAAAGCTTGGAAAAGAATGCATTATAGAAAAGGAAATAGTTTTAAAATATTTCTCTGCAGTCACAAACAGAGAAAGACAAAAAAGACAAGAAAAACTAAATTGGGATGGACTGAGCAGTTTTTGCATTTGAGTACTGTGCTGATATTAGATATTGCACTGAAGAATATATTCTGAGGGGCCTCACAGGATGTTAAAGCTCATACCTTGAAAGATTTAATGAGCCATGAAAGCCCAAACTTCTGAGTGAAAGCAACTGTGATATCACAGATCACAAAGCCATAGCAGTTTGTTTAAGTGAACGAAAACAACATCTGCTGTATGATTTCACTTGACCATGGTGCACTTCTCTGCTGCTTTCCAAGGCATCTACACAATTTAATTGAGCTGATTCTTACCAGAGACTGCACTCACTAGCTCAAAAGAGGCAGAAGCCCTACAAACTCGTAATGCTCATCTGGTTTTCACTCTGCTGCTCGGAAAGAAAGCCATGAACTTCCATGCTGATGCTAGCTGCAGCTTTAAGAGATGGCATTAAACTGGATGCACTTGCAGAAGTCAGATCTGCATGTACAAAGTGCTGTGAACAAAAGTGCATTGACAACCTTCTTCCCAAATTTCTGTGAGTAAATAGAAAAAAATGAAGAGAAATGTTCTGCCTCTCTGGTTTTCCAGGCTGTTTACTCATACACTGGTGAGCATTTAGTTAGTTCTCTCTGCTTACACGCGTAATTGTTTCAGGGAAACAAGTGAAAAGGACTCAGGGGGGAGGGAAATAAAAACTCAAAGGAAAACAAAAAAGATAAAGGGCTCAGTTTTCATTCATGACCAAAATATCACATGGACCAACTCTGAGTTTATATATCTTTTTAATTCATTAAGTCTACAAGAGTTAAGACTTGGAAAAAAAAAAATCTGTAACCTGTGGGAGGAATGCATGAATATAAGTAGGAACACATCCTGCAGCTCTCTTCCTGAGTGTAAGAGCCTGCAGAGTAAGTTCCGCAGTTTGCCTGCTAGAGTCTGGGGCCAGCACTACGTCTGGCAGTCTCTGGCAGGAGGAGTACTGGAAATTCCCTTCAAAAACAATCAAGTCTGTAATGAGAATGTCACAAACATACCCCTTCTTATACAGGAAACCCTGTTAAGGACTTTTAGAAGAAAACCACACCCATTTTACCTAGAAGAAACATGAATTTCAACCTGCGACAATAAAATAATTTCTTTGGGCTATCTTAGCTCCCTTTTGTAGGTGACCCATTTGATTACAGAGAAACCCACATCTGCAGATCCTGTTTCTCAAAGACATGTAAGTTATTTTCCAAGTAATCCTGGGTGTCCGCATTGTAAGGTCAAAACACCCATTAGAAAAAATCACAGCAACATGCTTCCATGTTTGAAGCAGGTCACTGCCAGAACAAACAAATGGTGTTGACCAAGGAAGATAAAAAAACCCAAAAAACCTGATTAACAAATTACAGGTCTAGTAACAGCATACAGGAATACTCTGTCCCAAGACTGTCAGCATCCAAACTATTTTTAAAGCTCAACTATGGTACATAGCTTTACAAGACTACTTTGATCTAATACTGCATGTGGTTCCTACATGCTGGATCTTATCCAAATGAAAATCCTTATCCAACTGGAATTAGCAATTACTCAAAATCCAGCCTATGGGGTAGTAGCATCTTTGCTGCAAATAATGAGCTCATCAAAGCACTGTATAAATCGGAGAGATTCCTAGGTCATGTTTTATGACCATAAAAAGCTGATACCTTGAAATCCTACTAGTTGGAATTCATACAAAACATACTCTAGTGTCCTGTGTCATGCATCCATCACTCTTAAGAAAACAAGATGTGAAGGAATGGATGGAGGGGGAGGCACAGCTGGTGTAAGTTATGTACACTGTCCTCGTTTCACTCACCTCATGCTGTTAGGTAAAGGCAGAAGTTCAGCTCCCATCAACACCACATCTTTTTTTCTCATTCTGCTTGTCTGCTTTCCTGCCTAAAATTGATCAAGCCTTGCCTTTGCCCCAAACCTGAAAGTCAAATCTCAAACACCCGAACTTTGTCCAGTTAAACCAGTGCACACACTTGTCCCCTTCCCAGCTTGTCTCGTTACAGAGGCAAATCAGAGCAATGTCACATGGACTAAGCTGCAAGGGAAAATACCACCTTGGGCACAAAGCCTGACGGAGATCCTTTAACAGACACACACCCTGCACACATATCATTCCTGGGTCACTCCACGGATACTGGATTCTGAAAGCAAGTCCAAAGGAACCAAGGAATAATGTCTCCAACAAAATCAAATCAAATAAAATAAAGCCACAGGACAAACAGATGGCAAACAGAGATGCTGCTGGACACTAATGTCAATTCTGAAATAAAGCTTGGAATTTCCCTCAGGAAAGCTTTGCAACGTGGCAGGCAGGTTGAGTCACCAGTTACTGGAAAGGGAAAGAACTGGAGAGGAACCTTTTAAGCCAGGGAAGGGGGGCATTAAGGGTGTATCTCTTTGATTGGTCTGACCTTCTGCCTCTCAGTCTCCAGACGCTCTGAGTACATACTCTGCCAGAGGTCAACGGACCTTACTGTAAAGGACATAATGATCCTGCAGATGCTGACTGCCCTGATCACTTACAAAAGGACAGTTTTTCAGTCACTGTTCACAGTGCATATGCAGCATATTTCTTCAAGGAAATTGATTTTTAAAAATAGATAGAAAAAAAACGTCCTGGCCAGACACTTCAGGTTTTTGGGTCTAGCACAAAACCCCCAAGTATTTTAGAGCTGCATTTTGAAGTGCACAAAAGGGTCTCTGCCTGAGACCTTCAACCTAGATGGCATTCAGCAAAATCACTGGGACTCGACCCAGAGCTTACCTATATGGGGATATTCAGATCAATTGACTGTAAGAGATCAACACTAAAGCAATGCTGCTCTGGGTTTTTTTCCCTTTGAGCTGAAGCATTCTCTAGAAGCTTCACTCTTCCTGACACCTTCCTGCCTTTCTTCTTTACGTTACTTCCACAACCACAGAATAACCAAGCATGTGCAATTCCTGCAGGAGTTCAGCTTCTCTGCTAACAGACTGAAAAATTGTAGTAATTAATGAGGCAGATGTAAAGAGACCCTTGCCTAGAAAACTCAAAGCAATCAATGGTAGGTAGATTCTTCCCTGATAACCACTTGCAAGTGGGTTCCCTTCTAACATTGTTTCATTTTTTAATACATATTTTTAATTAAAAGAACTCTTCACATTTTCTTAACCTTTTGCAATCCATAAACCTCCCTGTGAGCCTCTTTAGGCTTCTGTGATAGTCAGAGAAACAGCGAAGTCTGTTAGCACTTACATATATTGCAAGATAAAACAACCACATACTTCAGAGCTGTTGGAGCTAGAGACAACTCCCAGAGTTCCCCTGGACGTTTTTGCAGCAATTATTAAAACTTTCTCTTGTTTAAAAAACATCTTCCCACTGATCTGTGAAAGGCTCCAGTAAATATGGATAATGAATTACATAAATAGCATTTTCACACACAGACACAACAAACCCCAGACTAAATTTTTTTTTTCAATTATGACAACAGTCATTTTAATCTGTGACTAAAGGCTCATGTAAAGGCATTTCGAAGTCAGCAGTGTTCCTTTACCATCATTTATTTGACATTAATCTTCCTATTTCTAGCTACAAATATATATTCTGCAAATTTGTATCATGCAGCTCACAAGCCTCTGCCTTAGTCTGCACATAAGCAAAATTAAACTGTATAAATGCCACCGCTCTGTTACTATTTGGAGTGGCAGATGTCCAATTGCTAGTTGTACAAGTACTGAATATGAAGCACTAATTACAGAGTAATCAAATGCTTTGTCAAACCATATTTAAGAATTTCATTGTCACTTAATAACCATAGATGTATTAGTAGATAAACACACATGGTTCATTATCACAGCCTCAAGTTTTAAGCATATCCATAATGTGATGGATAAATGAGAACTGTTCACTGGACAAATGTAAACTTCCCAGAAGCCTTTGACCCTGTCTTTGAATGAAAGCTGTTGGGAAAAGAGAAAATAAAGCTGTCATGAGATGAAAAGTAGAGTTGCATCATAGATTAGAAAGTGACAATGAGACAAAAAAAAGGTGAAGAAATTAAAAAAAAACCAACCAAACCCATGAATTGTGGCAAAACTTATCAAAACAGTGAGCTCTTCTATAAACAACTGGGAGAAGTCTCAAGATCGTTAGCTCTTGTCCTTGTGGGAGACTTCAATCTTCTGGATATCTGCTGGAAGTACAATACAGCAGAAAGGAAGCAGTCTAGGATGTTCCTGGAGTGTGTGGAAGACAACTTCCTCACACAGCTGGTGAGTGAACCAACAAGGGAAGGTGCTCTCCTGGACCTGCTGTTTATGAACAGAGAAGGCCTCATGGGGGATGTGATGGTTGGAGGATGCCTGGGACAAAGTGATCATGAGATGGTAGAATTTTCAGTTCTAGGTGAGGTGAGGAAGGGGATTAGCAGTCACATTAAGCTTCCAGAGGGCAGACTCTGAACTGGTCAGAAAGCTGGTGGATAAAGTCCCATGGGAGACAGTTGTTAAGGGCAAGGGAGCCCACGAGGGCTGTGAGCTCTTCAAAATGGAAATCCTAACAGCTCAGGAGCAAGCCATCCCCATGTTCCGGAAAAGGAGTCGGTGGGAAAAAAAAACAGCTTGGTTGAGTAGGGAGATCTTGAGGGACATCAAAAAGAAGAGGAATGTCTATGAGCTTTGGGAGAAAGGACAGGCATCTCGGGTGGACTACAGGGAGGAAGTGAGATTGTGCAGAGAAAAAATCAGGAGGGCTAAAGCCCAACTAGAGTTCAGATTGGCCAAGTCTGTGAAAGATAACAAAAAGTCTTCCTATAAATACACTAACAATAAAAGGAGGACCAGGGAGAAAATCCAGTCCCTATTGGATGTAAATGGAACAACTGTGACAAAGGATGAGGACAAGGCTGAGGTACTTAATGCCTTCTTTGCCTCAGTCTTTAACAATAAGGAAAGTTGTTCCCTCTGTGTATGCATCCAGAAGTTAGAGGAGCAGAACAAAGCTCCCACGATCCAAGACGTGGTGGTTAGAGACTTGGTTGCCCAGCTAGACACCCACAAGTCTATGGGGCTGGATGGGAACCATACAAGAGTACTGAGGGAGCTGGTGGATGTGTTTGACAAACCCCTTTTCATCATCATCCAGCTGTCCTGGAAGACTGGGGAAGTTCCACCTGACTGGAGGCTGGCTGATGTGCCCATCTACAAGAAAGGTTGCAGGGAGGACCCAGGAAACTACAGGCCTGTCAGTCTGACCTCAGTGCCAGGGGAAGTCATGGAGCAGGTGATCTTGAGCGCTATCATGAAGCACATGCAAGAGAACTGGGTGGTCAGGCCCAGTCAACATGGGTACATGAAAGGCAGGTCTTGCCAAACTAACCTGATCGCCTTCTATGACAAAGTGACTCGGCTGCTGGATGAGGGAAAGGCTGTGGATGTGGTCTTCCTGGACTTCAGTAAAGCCTTTGACACAGTTTCTCACAGCGTTCTGCTTGAGAAACTGTCAGCCTCTGGCCTGGACAGGCGCACACTCTCCTGGGTGGAAAACCGGTTGGATGGCCGGGCCCAGAGAGTGGTGGGAAATGGTGTGAAATCCAGCTGGAGGCCAGTGACAAGTGGGGTTCCCCAGGGCTCAGTGCTGGGTCCAGCCCTGTTCAATGTCTTTATCAATGACCTGGATGAACGCATTGAGTGCACCCTTAGCAAGTTTGTGGATGTCACTAAGCTGGGTGGAAGTGTTGATCTGCTGGAGGGTAGGGAGGCTCTGCAAAGGGATCTGAACAGGCTGGACCACTGGGCTGAGTCCAGTGACATGAGGTTTAACAAGGCCAAATGCCGGGTCCTGCACTTGGGGTACAACAACCCTGTGCAGTGCTACAGACTAGGAGAAGTCTGTCTAGAAAGCTGCCTGGAGGAGAGGGACCTGGGGGTGTTGGTTGACAGCCGACTGAATATGAGGCAGCAGTGTGCCTAGGTGGCCAAGAAGGCCAATGGCATCTTGGCTTGTATCAGAAACGGCGTGACCAGCAGGTCCAGGGAGGTTATTCTCCCTCTGTACTCGGCACTGGTGAGACCGCTCTTTGAATACCGTGTTCAGTTCTGGGCCCCTCACCACAAGAAGGATGTTGAGGCTCTGCAGTGAGTGCAGAGAAGAGCAACAAAGCTGGTGAGGGGCCAGGAGAACAAGTCTTATGAGAAGCAGCTGAGAGAACTGGGGTTGTTTAGCCTGGAGAAGAGGAGGCTGAGGGGAGACCTCATTGCTCTCTATAACTACCTGAAAGGAGGTTGTAGAGAGGAGGGAGCTGGCCTCTTCTCCCAAGTGACAGGGGACAGGACAAGAGGGAATGGCCTCAAGCTCTGCCAGGGGAGGTTCAGGCTTGACATCAGGAAAAAAATATTTCATGGGAAGGGTCATTGGGCACTGGAACAGGCTGCCCAGGGAAGTGGTTGAGTCACCTTTCCTGGAGGTGCCTAAAGGACATGTGTATGAGTTGCTGAGGAGCATGGTTTAATGGTTGATAGGAATGTTTGAACTCGATGATTCAGTGGGTCTTTTCCAACCTAGTGATTCTGTGATTAATGAGGTATCTCACACCTAACACCACAAGTGACAGTGGCGTTCCCTTGTCTGAAGCAAAAATAGGAAGGACTTAAGAAAGAGCAGCAAAACTGGCTAGAAACATGGGTAGGGACTCATAATCTGTTTTGGGGTTTTTTTCTAAATAGGGGTCCCATAAGGAAAGCACATTAAAAAATTTTTCTTTACCAGATCTCTAATGAAAGGAAAAAACAATAGTCTTAACTCTCATAATAAACCCTGCCCACATTTTCTTATATGAATGAACTGAGGTGGGACCAAGCAAGAAACAGTTTCACCAGTTTCTTGAGAAGCCCAAAGCTATATTCCAGATGCTTGCTGCTGTAAATGCCAGCATAAGGATATACTATCTCAAAAGCAGTCATGTTGTAGATTATGCATATTACTCATGTGCAATGATAGCTCAAGGCAATATTTCACAAACCTGCAATCATCAATCAAGTGTGATCCAAACTGAAATGAAGCACTGAGTCAATAACAAGAAGTTCACCCCCGTGATTCTCCTGAGAATTATAAACACTTGCGTACCACCAAGGGTTCCTCTAAATTTAAAGTATCTGTTTAAATTGATCCTACTACTCTCTATATTTTTAACAAAGGAAATCTATGAAGATTAGTTATAACCACTCCTCATATTCTACAAGGCAAAACCTCCTTACAGGGATAACAGTGACTGCAAGAAGGGCAAGGCACTTGTCATACAGGCATTCACATCCAAATAGAACCTCAAAACTAAACACTACATGGGCCGAACTGGTCTGAAACATCAACTGAGTAAACTGTAACACTTAAGCATTCAGTGTTAAACACCACTACTTATATATGAACTGGTTCTGTTTGTGTGGGTGGGAGGATGCTATTTTGTTTCCTTTATTATTATTTTGCTTAGTCTGGTGTACAAAAGCTTGGGTAATTCAGCATACAAGCACTGGGAGCTGAAGATTATAAAAAAAAAAACAAAACAAGCATCTCTACTGCTTACCCTCCAGCACACAGGAATGAATCCAAAACTCCTGAGAAACTCTTTGGAAGGAATTACTAAACTATACAATAGATTTGATCAGTGATGGACATAAGAGTTGTTTAACAGTTAAGCTGGCAAAATTTTCAAAAAATTTTTCAACGTGTTTTCCATTTCAATTGGTTTAATACCCTACAGAAGGATGTAGAGCAGTCAGTCATCCACCTCCGCAGGGGAGGAAAACAGGCTAGGTGCAGGCTCAGAAAGGCAACCCCTTCCCATTTTTCATTATTAAAAAAAAAAAAGAATCTTTAAATGCAGGTCATTGTGTTTGGGGTACATCAAGAGAATGTAAATACGAAGTGCTACAAAAACACCATACCTCACCTTCACATCTCTGAATACATACAACTGATTAGCTGCCATAATTTACACTGGTTCTTTAAGGAGTGAATGGCAAAGAACTGCAGTAGGCTTCTGGAACACAATGTAGCAATTTGTACTAAAATTAGCATATTAAAAACAAATTGCTAAATGGCATAAAACCTAATTTGTACAACAAGCTTTCAGCTTGGCTCTTCAGCCTGCAACCTAAAGAAAACATAATATTTGATTTGGGCCTGCCAGTACCCTTTAAGTTTTGGGCTTCCAACTGTTTCTTATAAATTGTTTCTAACAAATATTTGCCATAAAGGCACAGCACCAGATAGAAGACTGCTGGGCCACACAGACCCCAAATATACTCTCAGCTCTTGCGCTAAAGCAGCTAGATTTCAAGGTAAGATCTCTCTGATATTCCAAAGTAATTAGCTTCACAGTAAGTCTTTTAGAGAAAGACTTCAGAGGAAAGTGGGAAAGACCTCTTTTTTTTTTTTTTTTTAATAGAAGATACACTGCTAACTAACTTTTACTGGCTAAGATTTAAATGCAGTGGGTTCATGTTCTCAAAAAAAAAAAAAAAATCTTCCTCTGAACCTGAAAGTGCAGATACAGAATTATTCCTAAATAAAATCTAAACCATCTTGACATCTCTGCTGAAATTATCTGCTGTTAAGGTGACTCTAAAATAAAGTGGCTTTTTTACTGTTTTACTTTTTAAACCTGAGCCAATTAAATACTTTTAATTACAGCACAGCCTTTATACACTTCTTTTCAGCATCACTGACAGACCAACAAACCACCATCCCAAACACTAAAAACAAAAGGGGGGGCCCAGGCCTTCTACAATTTGTCCCTTTTTCTTCAGGGCATGTGCCTTTCCACCTCCCACTATTAATTAATCTCATCCTTATCTTCAACTTCCTTCTCCTGCATAATCTAGAAGTGGACGAAAAGTATCAGTTCCCAAGGCCAACAATGCAGGGACTATTTAAAAAATTTACATGCTAGTCAAATTTATTTTTACATCGGTGAAGCAACAGAGCTTCCTCTTCCCTATGAGGATTATCTCACAAATTACTTTTGCCACAAGGAAAACACACAAATACCTACTCTGCAAAAGTCTTATTCTATTTAAAAATATCCGAGTTTGTCCTGTTTTAAGAGTACTCAATTCTGTTCCTTCTTCAGCCAGCCTGCCTCTTCTCAGTCATAAACCAACTTCCTTTTTCCTCCCAGCTCTTATGTCGCCTGTGCTACTGTTATTCAGCTCCTGTTCTCTTTCCCATTCCCACACTCTGAAACCTCTTTCATGACTATTCCTTTTGGTCCTTCACCCATGTCAGTGTTTGTAACCAGGAGTCACAGCCTGGCATTGGATGCCCATAATCCTCCATCTCCTGCATGCCAAGCCCTTCTAAAGCACTGCTGAAGCATCCCAGCTATGTGAAAGGCCTCCTCAGATTGCCCACTACAAGCACTTCAGGATAGGTGAGCCAGTTCACTTTAGTGCTTTTTCCTTAGGGTCTTAACACTTCAACAGCAGCTGTGTGCGAAAGTTTTTTGTAGGACATGGTGTCTGTCAGATGGCAGCACATAACTGCAACTACCATATCCTTTAAAGTCACTGCCCGGGACACAAAGGTATTTAATTTTTCAACAAAACATCAGTGACAAAGGGCTTGTTTCTTTACCTGCTACTGTAGGTAAAAGCCTATGGTATTTTTGATATCTTAAGAAAAAAAATAATCTTAGGATCACCAGCCAGGCAGGAGACTTACACAAGATAGGTCTCAGAAAATTACTGTATTTTGTAATTTTTTGTGGTGTGAGGGTAAAGTTTGTTCAGCTGTATGATTAAATAATGGTGTGATTTACTAGCACGAACTTTGAGAATAAAGAAGTTCCAAGCCAGCAGTTTAGAGATACTGCCAGTAACTGAGAGGAAACTGATAGTTTACCAGTGTGTGAACTTGGCAGGTAATTTCTGGGATGACAACCACCCAGCACCCCTAAAGACCCCTTTGGAGCACACGCAGAAGATGCACAGATAACTTAGCATTAATTGTAACTCTAGGTAAATATGTGATTGCATACTTGATGAATAATGTAAGGCTTTGGGTAACTTTGTGTATAAATGAAGGCAACAAACACCTTGGTGTGTGCTTTGATTCGAGAAAAAACTCCGAGCAAACAGGACACGTGCAAACCTGAATAAAATCTCTCTCTTGGTGATGTAGTTGCTGGCTTACTACACACTTACCAACAAATCCACAATTTGCACGACTACCACAATACACTCCCCTCCTCAAGCACGTGCAGGATGACCCTGTGGTCGAACCACTTCATTCTTCAGCCAAAATACACTTAAATATATCAAGGAGGAGACATTATAGCAACCTTCCAACACCTGAAGGGGGCCTACAAGAAAGCTGGGGAGGGACTGTTCACAAAGGCTTGTAGTGATAGGTTGAGGGTCAATGGCTATAAACTGGAAAGGGGCAGATTTAGACTAGACGTGAGGAATAATTTTTTCACTATGAGAGTGGTGAGGCACTGGAACAGGTTGCCCAGGGGAGCTGTGGCTGTCCCATCCCTGGAGGTGTTCAAGGCCAGGTTGGATGAGGCCTTGGACATCCTGATCCAGTGGGATGTATCCCATGGCAGGGGGCTTGGAACTAAATGATCTTTAAGGACCCTTCCAATTCAAACTATTCTATGATTCGACGATTCTAAATTCCTCATTGCCTCTGGATAATAGAGTTTTGAGGTTAAAAGAACAGCCTGTCCTGCTGTTGCTCTGAGCTACCCTAACAGGCTACACCTGTCACAGAGCAACTTTAACACCCACCACCTACAACAGAGCAACCTGGTGATGGCCAAGAACCACCAAAGTGCAGCTGGGTGAAGGCCTCTCTCCACCCATACAAAGACATCCTCTCCCTGAACAAGTTTGCCTGGTTTGATGGGCCGAGGCTGGCAAATGCTCCCTGGCAAATGCTCCTGTCTCTTCTCAAGGGGAGCAGAGCTGCAGACTGCTGGGGTTTTACATCACAGCACCCCAAGCAGGACTGGAGTGAAGGCTCCTCTTTGGACATCCCCTCCCGGAAGCCTCACACGTCAGTCACAAAATCATAGAATTATCAAGCTGGAAAAGACTTCTTGGATCATCGAGTCCAACCATTGCTATCTGCCACTAAACCATGTCCCTGAGAACCTCATCTACCCATCCTTTAAACACCTCCAGGGATGGACACTCGACTACCTCCCTGGGCAGCCTGTGCCAGTGCCCAATGAGCTTTTTTTTCTGATATCCAGTCTGAACCTCTCCCGGCAAAGCTTGAGGCCATTCCCCCTTGTCCTGTCCCCTGTCACTTCGGAGAAGAGGCCAGCTCCCTCCACACCACAACGTCCTTTCAGGTAGTTGTAGAGAGCAATGAGGTCTCCCCTCAGCCTCCTCCAGGCTAAACAACCCCAACTCCCTCAGCCGCTCCTCATAAGACTTGCTCTCCAGCCCCTTCACCAGCTCCGTCGCTCTTCCCTGGACACGCTCCAGAGCCTCAACATCCTTCTTGTGGCGAGGGGCCCCCACCGAGGGGTCTGGGGGCGCCCCTGCCCGCAGGGGGCTGGAGCGGGACGGGTTTTAAGGTCCCTCCCTCGGGGCTCGGGGGACAGGGCAGCCCGGCGGGGGGAGGCGGGGGGCGCCCCGCCGCGGGGCCTGCGCGAGGGGAGCGGGGCTGAGGCGTCGCGGCGGCCACTCACAGAATTCGGCGATGTGGTGGGAGACGGCGTAGTTCTCCTCGCACCACTCCAAGGTGGAGGTCGGCGGGCCCCAGTAACCCTCCCGATCGGCGACCGGAGCCATCGCGGCGCCGCTTCAGGCCGGAGCGGGCGGAGGGGTGGGGGCGGGTCGCGCCCGGCCGGGGCGGAGCCGCCGGAGCGCGGGGGGCGGGGCAGGGGGTGGGAGAGGCGGGAATTAAGGAAAACCGTGGGATCATAGAGCCGTAGAATCAAAGAATCAACGAATAGTTAGGGTTGGCAGGGTCCCTAAAGATGACCTAGTTCCAACCCCCTGCCATGGGCAGGGACACTTCCCACTAGATCAGGCCCAAGGCCCCATCCAGCCTGGCCTTGAACACCCCCAGGGATGGGGCAGCCACGGCTTCCCTGGGCAACCTGTGCCAGAGCCTCACCGCTCTCACAGTGAAGAAATTATTCCTGATGTGTAGTCTAAATCTGCCCCTCTCCAGTTTATAGCCATTGCCCCTAGTCCTATTACTACAAGTCTTTGTGAAAAGCCCCTCCCCAGCTTTCTTGTAGGCTCCTTTCAGGTACTGGAAGGTCGCTACAAGGTCTCCTTAGAGCCTTCTCTTCTCCAGGCTGAACAACCCCAACTCTCTCAGCCTTCCCTTATATGAGAGGTGCTGAAGCCCTCGGATCATCTTCGCAGCCCTCCTCTGGACCCGTTCCAACAGCTCCATATCCTTCTCATTTTGGAGATTCCAGAACTGGACACATTATTCCAGATGAGGTCCCACAAGACAGGAATAGAGGGGCGGAATCCCAGAGGGAAAGGCAGGCTGGGAGCACATTTGGCTCAGAGGGCCCTGCGTGGGGAATCATAAAATTCTTTGGGTTGGAATGGATCATGAAGGTCACCTCGTCCAAACCCCCTGCAGTGAGCAGGGACATCTCAAACCACATCAGGTTGCTCAGAGCCCCGTCCAACCTGGCCTTGAATGTTTCCAGGGATGGGGCATCCACCACTTCTCTGGGCAACCTGAGCTAGGATTTCACCACTCTCAGCGTAAAAATTTCTTCCTAATATCTAGTCTAAAACTTTCCTCTTTTAGTTTAAAACCATTACCCCTTGTCCTATTGCTACAGGTCCTGCTAAAGAGTTTTTCCCCATCTTTCTTATAAGCCTCTTTAAGTATTGGAAGGCCATAATAAGGTCTCCTTGGAGTCTTGTCCTAGCTGAACAGCCCCAACTCTCTCAGCCTCTCATAATAGGGGAGGTGTTCCAGCTCTCTGATCATTTTTGTGGCCTCCTCTGGACCGATTCCAACAGTTCCATACCCTTCTTATGTTGAGGATTCCAGAACTGGACACAATACTCTAGATGAGGTCTCACAAGAGAGGAATAGAGGGGCAGAATTACCTCCCTCAACCTGTTGGCCACACTTCTTTTGATGCAGCCCAGGACACAGTGGACCATCACAGCCTGTCTCTCCTGACCTGCTTTTTAGGCAAAATGCACATCCATAGGTTGTTGTGGTGGCACTGAGGAGGTTTTCCTTCTCTGTTTTCTCTGCAGGGAGGGTTTGTTCGACAAGCAAGGCAGAGTACTGGCTCTGTGTTTTTAAATTAAGAGGGAAGCATTGTGCTGGTGGGCTGGGAGGAGGAAGGAGGCTTTTATAGCACTGCCTACACACAGTTTTTTTTCTCATCTGATGCCTCATTTAGTTTCCTCCGTGCTTACTATGTGTACTATACCTAACACGCAGAATATGGAAAGTGGTTTTCAAACCAAGTTGGTAAGGCAAATTGAGTGAGTCCAAAAAGGGAAAGACTTGAAACAATGTGAAGAATAAAACACTCAAGCAGAGGCATCATAATATTGTGTGGGTTTTATGTTTCAGAAAAAAGATCCAAAGGCTTAATGAGAAGCTTCGGGCAGACCTTGAGGGCTGTACACAGTGCTTATACCCTGCTGGTCAGCAGAATTTGTTATACCTGCATATAAAGCCACAAACTTCTCTTTCTACTTCTTTTTTCTCATTTCCACTTCTGTAAGCTAAAAATCTCCAGTCTAAACGCAGAACTTTCCTAGTGTAAATGCTGATGTTTTGTGATGTATACATCCATCATGGTAACCTGCCTTCTGCAGTTCAACTGGTATATAATTGCTTTCAGCATCAGGTAGAGATGTATTTATCGTCTTTCATAGTGATAGAAGGCCTTCAAAACAAAACTAATTTTAGTGATGGCAATGGTAAAATACTAAGATTGTCAAATCTTCCTAATCATTGTGGATTTTTTATGCAGACCTGTCTTTTTTTTTTGCTATACATAGATTATCCTTCCCGGATTTAGACTTTCAGGAATGAGGTTTGGAAGAGAGACAGACTGAATCAGAAGCATAAAGATGGTCGTAAACAATGAAGAAGATTCTAGTGTGCTTGATGCATTTTAGCGTTTTGAACTTTTGAAGGTCCAGTTTATATAGTAAGGAAATCTGTAGGCCTCTGATCTATGTTTTGTCATCATGGTCAACCATTTTAAGATTAAAAGTTGTTAACAGAAAAATGATTAAAAGTTTGAAATTGCAGTAGTTCAGAAACTAAAGAAATAAATGTTGAATATCCTGTTTGCCCATGAAGAGCACAAAATGGGGACAGTATGAAACACCAAGCAATTTGTATAATATTCAATTCAGTTGGCTTTAAATAAATAAGCAACAATAAATGAGTATTGATATTCACTTCTTTTCTCATTTTTCTGCATGCTGGACATGAGATGTGTAACTGCAGCAGGACAAGAAGTCAGACATGAAATTGGCTTTAAAACTGGGCAAGATTAATGTAAGATTGTATAGTGTAGATAACAGCAACAATGTAGGTTGTTATCCATTCTGTTTCTTCTAGACAGAAACAAAAGTAAAAACATATAGCTACCATTTAATTTGAATCATCGGGGAATACTTTTTATTTGACATGTTTCTGTAGTATTCTATATCACAATATGCATTCACTTCTGACTTACTCTGTGGTTTGGTCCTCCCCTTTGAACTCTGGCAGACCTTACAGTCATTGTACTCAGAAGGACAGTATTGAAGAGGCAGCCACAGTACACATTTTTTTCATCTGAAACAACTTTGACCATTTCAGCTATTACAATAATAGATCTTAAAAGCAATGCTTTTCCTCTGTAACCTTGAGATACGCTCTGTAGTGTAGGTTACTGTACTGGAGATAATGTGACAGCCTGAAGTTATTTGCATCTAAACATGGTCTGCCTGACTAGACAGTCAAACCTACCTGTGTCCAGGTGTTGGATTTTCTTTGTGTGGTCTGTAGGACCTATTGAGGCAATGTCTTTTTTCTGAACTAGCAAGTAGAGAAACAAACACAGAGCTCCTGAAATGTTTATTTTTGGTATTACTATAAAGGTACTTGGCGTGCCAGTGGAGTAATTTCCTGTGGCCTCCGATTTCCTGTGGCAAAGGATCCTCTGTCCGTGCAGTTTTATGTTGCCTTGAAACCTCATGGCTTAACAGATCAGGCTGGCTGATTCCGTCATGTCAGTTGACACCACTAGAGGGATATGTCCTGTAAATTTAGTATGTGAATCCAGTAGCATTTTGCTTGGGAATGGGAAAGAGCTGCTATTAAAAACCTGCACATGGTTGATTGTTTCCCTTTGTATCCCTGAAATTCAGAAAATGACACTTTCTGCTCTATGCAAACACTTTATCCTGGCTTGTGCCGCTGATTGTTTAATTTCTGCATAATACGAGACCTAACAAACAGATTGATCACAACTCATTACAGCTACATATGTTGTAGAAGATTGTACATAATCCTTCTCATCAGTATGTGCATTCAAAGGGGGAGATGAAATAGACACAAAATCTTGAAGATGTTTTCACTAGTTTGTTCTAATAATGTTAAAAGAAAGGTATCAGTCATGTAAATAGAGCTGAATTTTATGCTACAAATTGCCTCTTCGAATTCTATTTTAATTATGAACCTTTGCCTCTTCTAGAATTTTCTTTTATTGGGTCACAGTGTATAAAACATCTTAGGCATGCGTTGAGGGTCTTGAGTCTAAAGTCTCACGTCCCGTGACAACGTTGCCTTCCAAATACAGCAGCTCAAAATGTCATAGTTGGCAGCTTTCTGGTAATAGCCTGGTCCATATTGGTTACAGAAAAAAGGTCTTCAACACCTCTAGATCTTGCAAGTCTGATCCTGTGTAACATGTAATTTATCCCATTGATTTATATGCAGATAGCGTGAGTAAGCAGGCTGAATCAGACTCTGAAAAGTACCTTGAAGTTTAAGGGCTTTTTATGAGCACTGTTGGAGTGATGATAATTATGCCTGAAGTAATATCACAGAAATTTATTGGCACTTGAATGAGTGAAAAAGAGAAGTAGGTTCCCAATGTGAAGAAGGATTTGATCCAAGAAACTTCAGCAGACTTTACCAGAACAAAGTTCCTATTCATAGTTAGTTAAAGCTGAAATTTCTGCACTGAAGTTAAATGGAGTCTTGCATTTGTAAAGCATCATCAAAGGGACTCAAGTTCTAGAGCCATATAAATATTCATAAACTCACCAGTGTAATGTGGCTGTTCTTAGTCATATTTTCAAGTTGTATTGTATGCATTTTGCTACATGGGTATGGTAGTGAATAACAGAGTCACAGATTTGAGCTTAGTGTATGCTTTGAGCATCCAGTGCTGAAGAGCTCAGATATAGAATCATAGAGTTGTTTAGATTGGAAAAGACCTTTAAGATTGTCAAGTCCAATCATAAATGTAACACTGCCAAGTCCACCACTAAACTATGTCCCTAAGCACCGCATCTTTATGTATCTCCAGGGATGGGGATTCTACCACTTCCCTGGGCAGACTGTTACAATACTTGACAACCCATCTGGTGAAGAAATTTTTCCTAATATCCAATATAAATCTCCCCGGCACGACTTGAGGCCATTTCCTCTCATCCTATCACTTTTTTGCTTGGGAGAAGAGATTAACACCTGCCTTACTACAACCAGGCACTCATAGAGAGCAATAAGGTTTCCCCTCAGCCTCTTTTTCTCCAGATTAAATAATCCCAGTTCCCTCAGCTGTTCCTCATAGCACTTGTGCTGCAGACCCTTCACCAGCTTTGTTGTCCTTCTTTGCACACACTCCAACACCTCAATGTCTTTCTTGTAGTAAGGGGCCCAAAACTGAGCGCAGGATTTGAGGTGCAACCAGTGCTGAATATGAATACAACAATCAGAATAGTGTTATAAAGAGTTGATGAAAACAGAGACTGCTGGCAACAGGCATTTATGAAAGGAGGTGTGACCTACCAAGGAGAGGATGTTCCCTCATGCAGAAGACAATTCAGTTCTACATCTAATACTCAAAGTAGATTTTAGGAAGGCATTTTTCTTCTCCACCTTTTTCCAAGTGCAGGCCTATCTGATCAGTTCTGTTGCAGATGTATCCCAAAGCCAGGCGAGTGATCCCATCCACAGCAGGTCCCATTTAGCCAAAATGAGGATGTTTGCTTTCTAGATTAAGCTGAAGTTTATCTGCACCCAATGGTGCAAAAGCAGACAGTATGTGTCGGTGTCTCGAAGCACCTGGAGCTTTCAACACATTGTATTAGCATGAAATAAAAGTGCTGTCAGTTTGCACTGATTTGCAGTGCTGAAATTGGTATAGGAGGAGATAAACATGCTGTTCAGCCATTCCTGAAGGAGAAGCAGCTGCCACTGGGAAAACTGTGGAAGGAGAGCTGAGTTTAGTAACTTCTCCAGTCATCTGAGCTTAATTCACCTTTGTCTGTGAATCAGAGCATTTATCAGCTGCAAAATGGTAAATGCATACCAGCTTAAGCTGAAATATCAAATAAAAATCTATCACAGGAGGGAGGCTTTCCAAAAGCACAAATGGCATATGCCTCCATCTCATTGACTTTCAAAGGAAACTGGGATTGGTCTGCCTTTGTACTTTGGAAGTCTTCTCATGCTTTAAAAAGCAAAAGCAAATGCCATAAGGATTCATTGTTTACACTTGTAAACAGCTTTCTCCTTAGGAAATATACAGCAAGCTGTCTTTTTCTGCCATCCAATTTGCATATACAGAGCTCAATGTGAAGAGACTTGCATGAATTTCATAACAATATTTAAGTCTGTTAGTATCAATTTGGATCCTGCCTTAAAGACTCAGTTCACTTCCTTAAATGCTGGCATCTTGTGTCATTTGAAGATTCTTTCAGAGCAGCAGCTGAGGGCCAGGCAGGATGCGCTGGGGTCACTGAGTCTTCCCTAGAATTGGTGTCATACCCCATATGGCTTTCAGAAGCTTTGTGTCCAACTGCAGTTAATGTCTATATTGTGGTAACTAAATTGAACTGAGGTGTCTGGCTTTTTTGATTGGATGCAGTTGGGTGAGGTCATGAATCCCAAAGCCTTACTCTCTTCTGCAAAGCATTCCACTCTGGTTTGAGGTCAATTAAGTTTCTGTTATGTTTTTTTATACTTGCAGCATTCATGGAAGTTACATACCTAATCAACTCTTGGATGTGCTTTGATCTCAGTTGGCTAGAATTGAGACATTTATGGGAAGCAGCCTTACTTCAGGTATTATACCACTCACTGAAGTCATCTATCCTTAGAACAAAGTATAAACTCCCTAGCCTGATCTAGTGGGAGGTGTCACTGCCCATCACAGTGGGGTTGGAACTAGATCATCTTTAAGGTCCCTTTCAACTCAGACTGTTCTATGATTCTATATGAAACCTTCGAGGAGAGGTATACTGGAGGATGAGAGCCACAAAACACTGGTTCTCTACAATGCTTGAAAATGCATGGTGAAAAGTGCTCCTTTCTTTTTGTTCCTATCCTAGCTCCCCTGTCATGAATTCAATGAGAAGGGGTTTGGAGGAGAACATATCACTAGTTCTCTTCTAGAACCAGCTACTTTTGGGGAGAGAAGGGCTGCTTGCAGTTTATGTAGTTGTACAAAAAACTCATATTTTCAACCTTATATGAATTTCTTTGAAGTCTCCACATTTTCTGTGACTTTACAGTCTGCCGAGCCATTGGGTGAATTAGACACTATTCTCCTTGTACATACATGTAGCTTTAAATAGCAAGCTTTTGAGTGTCAGCATCAGTTTGCTAACCTCTCCAGCTAAGGTCCTCAAGCTGGGGCCTTCTCCCATCTACACTCATGCTGCTAAGGTTTCTGACACCACAGGTTTGAAGTGCCAAGTCCTGTTGCACATGTATCATTCCCACTCACACCATTTTGGGTGTATGGTCAGATGGAGACTGGGTAAAGACTGATCAGTGACCATCTAATGAAGGAATGTAAGTCCAACAATATAAGGGTGACTAAAAGCAAATTTTGGAGTCAAAATATTGTCAAGAAACAACAAAACTGTCTGGAAAACAGGCTAATCTGAAGTCTGTGAGGCATGAGGGATGAACATTCTTTTACCCCAAAACCCCAGTGGGAATGGATTTAGAGGAACTAGCTATTGTAAGAGTCTCACCCTTTTCTTACGTTTTTCAGTGTAAGGAAGAAAGCATCCACAAGCCATTTGTGCACTGTGTTTTGTATAATGAATCAGTTACTGTCTGAAACTGGAAGGTGATATATCCCACCCCATGGTCTATGAAACCCTCCCCATCTAGTTGTGCACTGCTTGGAACCTGGCCTCATGGATAGGGAAAGCAGTTTTCTTGTATCACTGCCCTTGGAAATCTCTGCAACACAAAGGGGAATCCACCAGGAGCAAGCAGAAAGTCTCAGTGGTAAGCAGATACAGATATTTACCTGGGTAAGCTGGAGAAGTGGGCCTGTGTGGACCTCATGAGGTCCAAGAAAGCCAAGTGCAAAGCCCTACACCTTGGTCAAGGCAATCTGTGGTTTAAGTATAGGATGGGTGATGACATGATTGAAAGCAGCCATGTGGAGAAGGACTTGGGGGTGCTCATTGATGAGAAGCTTGACATGAGCCGGCAATGGGTGCTCATAGCCCGGAAGGCCAACCGTACCCTGGGCTGCATCAAAAGAAGTGTAACCAGCAGGTCGAGGGAGATGATTCTGCCCCTCTACTCTGCTCTGGTGAGACTCCACCTGGAGTACTGTGTCCGGTTCTGGAATCTCCAACACAAGAATGATATGGAACTGTTGGAACATGTTCAGAGGAGGGCTACAAAGATGATCAGAGGAATGGAGCAACTGAGGGACCTTTACAAAAGCATGGAGTGATAGGATGAGAGGGAATGGCTATAAATTGGAGGGGGCAAGATTTAGACTAGATGTTAGGAAGAAGTTCTTCATGATGAGGATGGTGAGACACTGGAACAGGTTTTCCAGGGAAGTTGTGGATGCTCCCTCCCTGGAAGTATTCAAGGACAGGTTGGATGTGTCCTTGAGCAGCCTGGTGTAGTGGGAGGTGTCCCTGCTGATGCCAGGGGTGCTGGAACTAGATGATCTTTAAAGTCCCTTCCAACCCAAGGCATTCTGTGATTCTGTGATTCTGTGATTCTGTGATTCATTCTATGAATTATTAAGATGTCAAATGTTAAAAGAATTTTTTAAAAAGTGAAAACTTGAAATATCTTCGGTTGCACTGCACTTTCCGTAGGGAAGACAGCTGCAGTTTTCCTCCTTGATCTCTTAGAAAATGGCATACTTACCCCCAGCATATGCAAATGCCTGGAAATGAAGCACATTCTGCTCATGTAAAGAAACCATTGTTATATTTCTCTCATTTACATTACTGCAGGAAGGAGGAGTAGAGGAAAGAGATCAAGTCGTTATTTACTTGGCAAAAATCCTTGGTTACATTTCTGGATATCAATTTATTATCAGTGAGCTAATCAACTTACACCTTAGCCAAACTCTTTCCTTTAACAAGTCAGTAATAAAGGAGAATGCTCAGACAGTTCCAATTTACTTTGTAAGCATAGCCTGAATATTTCCCACCAATAAACAAAAAGGAAAATAAAAAGAAACACAAGGAAACACGGTAATACATTTCCACTTGCAAATTCTGTGGTTACATGTGTCCTGTGGTAATTCCACAGTAAACATTTGATGATCAGCCTCAATAGGACAGCTTTTATTTGTAGACAGAAAAAGAAGGAAGTTTTCTAGAGCTTTTGTACCACTGAGCTTACTTTCTCAGTGGAATAAGTTTCTGAGAATAGAGTTACTTCAGCTTGTATTGTAGAAGGGCGTTGCTTTAGCCACCTTGATGAGATCCTCACACTACATGTACTTATATGAAAGAGGGCTGTCTCCTGGGCATGTTAGTGTCCAGGTGTTTGACACATCAGACTTCATACCTGTGTCATAATATGTTTAACAGGAGCCATAAAGCACCTGAATGCTTCATTATTTCTATGAACCAAATTAATGGCTTCGTAACTTTCTGGTAGAACTTGGAGTATGACTGTCTCAAGAAAGGGATGCAGTGACTCTCCCTTGTTGGGTATACTTCAAAAAACAAGACTAGGTTTGTGATCTGTAAACTGAGAAGAGGACCCATCGAATAAGTACTACTGGTCCCAGGGCTGGCCTTTCTCTAGAGCCATTACTGAATGAAGCTGGGGAACTATAGTTCCCTAGGACTGAAATGTCTGCTTTGCTTCTGCCCCATCCACAATCAAGCATGCCTAACATAGGTTTAGGGACTGCTGATGCTTGAAAAAATGAGGAACAAAATTCAACAAGAATCCCACTCAGATTGGCTGCTCTCTCATGCCAATTTTCCCAAAGAAAGCTGGAATGCTCTCAGAGGTCGGTGCTGTACATTGGCCCATTTGATCAGAGGCTAAGTGGTATTTCTGGATGAATTAATTTATTTATATTTCATCAGAGCAAAGATGCAGTATACTGTTTAGTGCTTTTGATACACCAGATCCAACCAGAAAGAGCTTAACACCTTCCTTCTTGTGCTCCTCTTTTAAAAGGAGCATTTCTACCCACTGCTTCCATTGCCAAAGACTGCACTATTCACATGACCATCTCCACTTTTGAAGCCAACACTTTCTGAAGGCTTTGGAGTCCAGACAGCTAATCTCTTGACAAGCAAGTGGATTTCTTGACAGTGTGATTGGTGTTGGCCCATTGCCCTTAATGGCTTGGCCCTCTGACAGCTGGCAGTGATTTTTCTGACGGCTGGAGCCCTAGTCACATGCCCCCTGGCAGTAGCAGGATAATATTCTTATGCCTACGACAATGGCAAATGCATTTGGAAAGCTCATGAATAAAATTCCCTTCTCTGTCTCTTTTTATAACTCTGACATGCTTTTCTATTGCCCAGTTTCTCCTTGTATCCCCTCCTTTTTTTTAGCCCTCCCTCCACAGTTATTTCTCCCTCTCTATTATTATTCCCTGTGTTACCAGAGTGGCAGAGAGAGACTATTCTAATTTCTTCCCTGCTCAGGGCTCAGTGCTCTTTCTTTTGGTCTGAGCAATATTCCCCAGATATTGTTGGCAGGAGGCTGAGTCCTGTGTGAAAGTGCCATGCAGAGCCCCTCTTATTTCGCTCCTACCAGTTTCTAACAATGCCAGTTCCTTCTTCCATCGCCCTTACTTGCCAGCTTTGATATTTATTTTCAAAACATGCCTTTGACTCTTCTGTTTTCTGAGAAAAGTTTGGGCTTGGTTCCACAAGCCTGACATGTCTCCTAATTCAAAGCACAGAGAGGAGCCTAGGGTAGAGGGAGGCAAGGGAAATGGGGAGCCACAGTATAAAAGCTGATTTTTGGTTTGTGGATGGTATGGTTGGCCCTTGGCTGAGCAGGCGGAGGTGGCTGGTGCTTATAGCTCAGCTACACATTGAAGCAGGAGGCAAGGAAGCAAAGTATGGGGATATTCTTAATGGAATTTACTTATTATCCCAGAGAAACTGGTCATAGGATCATAGGAGGGAAGGTATTGCTGCCAGCATGCAGGAAACCTCCTGTTTCAGCAATCTGAGATGAAAGATTAATGTCTAAATTCTTTAAAGGTTCTGGTAAGATAGGAAAAGAGATTATCTTGCTGTTTATAATACCCCCACAAAATGAACATGTGTCACTAGACAAACAGTCTTACTTCCTTTTCCAAGGTGGGACACCACTGCATGAAACAAACAGATACGGTTGTCTTTAACAACACCCCCACCTTGGTCACCCCCCGTGTTCCATGATACCTGCTTTCTGACTGTGTTCATTTAGCAGTGGTCAGAGGTATTTAACGAGTCTTTTTCCAAGGCTGAAGCAGTTCCTGAACTGTGCTTGCTCTGTGAAAAAGGATTCAGAATTTTAAGTCTTGCAGTGTGAGCACTTTGCTGGCTTTGAGCCTACCGGTAGCAGAAGTTCCACCCAGGGAGGTGGTTGACTCACCTTCCCTGGAGGTGTTTAAGGTGCGGGTGGATGAGGTACTGAGGGGCATGGTTTAGAGATTGGTGGGAATGGTTGGACTTGATGATCCGGTGGGTCTCTTCCAACCTGGTGGTTCTATGATTCTATGATAAGTTCAAAACCTCCATACCATGTTTAGGAACAGCTATGTGGAGAAAACTGGTCCTGTCCTCCTCTTGGTAATGGGAACAGCATCTGGGACCTACATGATTACCTACACCCAACATGAACTCTAGCCTTCCTTTCACAACTGTGTCTCAGGCTGTGTGCATGTGTGTAAAGAACATGAGCATCAACCTGGTCCTGAAAATGGGCTTAAACCCGACAGGTTTTGGGACGATTTATACACGGGACAAGGGTAATGAAAGTAGAGACAAGACCTTCAGTATTCTTAAATCTTCTCACAAAGGCGATCTGCAGCTGGAGCGCAAAATTCGTTTGGTACACTAAGATATGTCAGAAATAGCTAGTTTAGGTGTTAGCAGAATAACCTGAGCATGCACCCAGTGCAAGGAAAAGGACATGAGCCTCCTGCATTGAATGAGCTGTTCTAGGCTTGGCTGTGATTTCTCTTCATTTTTCCACTGCTTATTAGGGGCACTGGTTCCCATTGTTTGCTGCCGCTGAGTGAGAAAGATACAACAGTGTTATGTCTAGGTCAGCCTAGGAGCACTTCCTTGTGCTGCAAGACCTCTTTTCCTAGGGTTTTTGAGAAAAACCTGCAAGGTGCTATAGTCTGAGCTCTCCCAAAGGCAAGAATATGCTTTTTGGAAGTGTTTGGGGGAACTCCAGGAGAGCAGTTTCTTTTGGAGGCAAGGAAATTGCTGCAGCTACCTGTTCAGCCAGGCAGGCGAGCTGAAACAAGTGGTTCCCAGGAGCCCCTGTCGTTGTTCTCGGGAGTGTCGTTAGGACAAGCTTCTTTCTGTGCAGCGTGGGTGTCTCAAATTAGGAAAAATACACTGCTGCTAACAAGGGACTGCCATAGGGGATCTCACTTTATTTTATACGGTCTTTCACATGGGCTGTCTTCCAAAATGCTCAGAGTTACCTTAAGGGTGTTTTAACTGAGCATTTGTGAAATACTCTCTGGAGCACTCTCTAGTGGTCCAGGAAGACGATCTGGCTCATCATGGGGCCTTGGTCCACTTTGGTTATCTGTTCTCTGATACTGGGATGCTGCAGTATGAAGGAGACTAGAGCCTGCTTCTCTCCTGGACTCTGGGCATCATAATCCCACCAGGGTTTCTTCTGTGAAGTTTTACTGTGAGCTGGTATTGCCATTGGAAGTAACATAACATCAGCTTTATACTGAGTTTGCAAGATGTTAGTACTGAGTCTTACCAGATTTATTCTATCTGAAGTTTTCTTAACCTACCTAAGCATTGTTTTACTTGGTTTAGCCGTGATGGTGATTTCTCTGATTGACCAAGTGCTTGTGGCTATTTGCTGTATTTTTGTATAACCATGGTTTACATGGGTAGCAGTAATTCCATGAAGAATGAAATGCAGCTCTAACACAATGATGCAGTATAGAGAAATGTAGGACTGGTATGATAGCAGACACCTTGAGACGTGGAGATACAGGATGCTGCAGAGAAGAGTGTAGGTGTGGGATAAGAGAAGATGGAGCATGGCTATAAACAACTCCCTCATGGGTAGTTACAGAAATGCTGACCTTGAGCTGGACAAAACCAGTTTTGGGGTAAGTAAGAAAATAAAGAAATAAGATGTAACATACATAACACACGTAATGTACATTCAGATGTAACCTGGATCTGTAGATTAATGAAGAAAAGCATACTACCAAGCATATAATAACATCTCTAAGTGGATTTTAGAGTAAAGGAGGATAAAACAGTAACATAAGCAGCATATTCTGCCCAATGAAGTGCACCAGAGGCTGACAACTTATGGTATTACCCTCACCAGCAGTGCAAAGTTACTGATTTTAAGGCCCCATGGAGCAACAGAAGAGTGAGTGTCGCACCAGAAAAAGGGATAGAAGCTAAACGAATGCAATATTAATTGTATAATTGCTATTTTTGAAACTTCTATATAGAATTACTCTATATTGAATTATTATTCTTTCTTTAATAATTGGATGAAGACTATAATGATTCTTAAATTAGTTAAGTTTTCAGTTATACTGACAATAAGTTTTTGGCTTTACCTACATACATGATGTATGTAGATGTATGGCTCCTCTTTGCCTCTGTACAACATGTGGATTATACAACTTCAGAGGTTGATTTTTTGGATGAAATACAAATATCTACACAGTAGGTGTTTCCATCCCAGCTGGTTACCACAGATGCACATTATTGTCAGTGGAAGCTATAATTTAATCTTAAAGTAGATGTCTAAAAAGGGGTCAGGTTAATCATGCTGTAAGACTGTCTCCTTTTTTATCTCCTGTTAATTATACACAGAACCCAGGCTGACTAGCTTAAGCTGAATTGGTTTAAGACTTCAGATGTCTTGAAATGATGTGAATCTAGCCCAGATGCAAATGCTGTTATAACTTCACTGACTTTTGGCTGCAGACTGGATATGTTCTTGGGATGGATGACCCTAGAAATCCTTCTGAGAAGGATTCATTGATCATGTAGTGTTCCTGTAAGAAGCATACAGAAGCAACTGACCAGGCAGCTGACAAGTGGGGTTGAAACCCATTTGAGAAGCTAGGATTCCTCAAGTTTTCCTCAAGCCAATACCAGAGCACGATCTTGTATTTAAATAAATTAATTTGGATGTGAATGTGCCCTGCAGCTTACACCCCATGCAGTGAGTAGCAGAAGCATAGCTATACTCATGAACCACAGTGACAGCTACTCTTGCATTCACTCTCCTAATACCAGGGTGAATTTGTTAGAATGACTTTTCAGTTAGTTATCTAATCTGAGAGACCTAAAAAGATCTGATGATACTCAGAAAACTATTTCTTTCCAGGCCTATTGTGACATCGATGTTATAGAGAGCTGCCAAGTCAACAAACCAGCTTGTCTGTGTTAATGGATTCAATTCTAGGGAGGGATATGCATACAAGTTTTTCTAGACTGGAGTTCAGGCTTTGAAGATCATTTCCGACCAGTCTAAAGCATCGCTCACTGAACATATCAGTCTCTCACTATTGATTTATCATGTGTATTTACTTCACCAGAGTACTCCCCTTGCTGGCAGGTAAGACCTCCTGCTCTGGCCCTGGTCTTGTGCAGACCTTAGAGCCCTTCTCCAGGGGCCCTAGTGGACTGTGATTTATTATAGAAACATAGAATCGTTTAGAGTGGAAAAGACCCTTAAGATCATCAAGTCCAATCATTAACTAATCATTAACTAGGACTAAGCGACCATGAGATGATAGGGTTTTCTGTTCTAGGTGAAGTGAAGAGGGTAGTTAGCAAGACGATAGCATTAAATTTCCAGAGGGCAGACTTTGATTTCTTCAGAAGGCTGGTTGGCGAAGTCTCATGGGAGACAGTACTCAAGGGCAAGGGAGCCCAGGAGGGCTGGGAGCTCTTCAAAAGGGTGGTCCTAGCAGCTCAGGAGAAAGCCATCCCCGTGTTCCGGAAAAAAAGCCGGCAGGGGAGAAAGCCAGCTTGGTTGAATAGAGAGATCTTGAGGGATATCAAGAGGAAGAGAAATGTTTATGGGCTCTGGAAGAAGGGACAGGCCTCTTGGGTGGACTACAGGAGGGAAGTGAGATTGTGTAGGGAAAAAATCAGGAGGGCTAAGGCTCAGCTAGAAATTGGATTGGCCAAGTCTGTGAAAGATAGCAAAAAATCTTTCTACAAATATATAAATAATAAAAGGAGGACTAGGGAGACCATACAGTCCCTATTGGACACAGAAGGAACAACAGTAACAGGGGATGAGGAAAAGGCTGAGGTACTTAATGCCTTCTTTGCCTCAGTCTTTAGTTGTAAGGAGGGTCGTTCCGTCTGTGTACAAACCCAGGAGCTAGAGGAGCATAATGAGGCTCCCATGATCCAAGAGGAGGTGGTCAGAGCCTTCCTAGCCCAACTAGACAGCCACAAGTCTATGGGGCCGGACGGGATTCACCCTAGGGTACTGAAGGAGCTGGCGGATGTGCTGGCCAAACCCCTTTCCATCATCTTCCAACAGTCCTGGAAGACTGGGGAAATTCCACTGGACTGGAGGCTGGCTGATGTCGTGCCCATCTACAAGAAGGGTCGCAGGGAGGATCCAGGAAACTACAGGCCTGTCAGTCTGACCTCAGTGCCAGGGGAAGTCATGGAGCAGGTGATCTTGGGTGCTATCATGAAGCACATGCAAGAGAACCGGGTGATCAGGCCCAGTCAACATGGGTTCACAAAAGGCAGGTCTTGCCAAACTAACCTGATTGCCTTCTATGACAAAGTGACTCGGCTGCTGGATGAGGGAAAGGCTGTGGATGTGGTCTTCCTGGACTTCAGTAAAGCCTTTGACACAGTTTCTCACAACATTCTGCTTGAGAAGCTGTCAGCCTCTGGGCTGGACAGGCGCACACTCTCCTGGGTGGAAAACTGGTTGGATGGCCAGGCCCAGAGAGTGGTGGTAAATGGTGTGAAATCCAGCTGGAGGCCAGTGACAAGTGGGGTTCCCCAGGGCTCAGTGCTGGGTCCAGCCCTGTTCAATGTCTTTATCAATGACCTGGATGAAGGCATCGAGTGCACCCTTAGCAAGTTTGCAGACAACACTAAGTTGGGTGGAAGTGTGGATCTGCTGGAGGGTAGGGAGGCTCTGCAAAGGGATCTGAACAGGCTGGACCGCTGGGCTGAGTCCAGTGACATGAGGTTTAACAAGGCCAAATGCCGGGTCCTGCACTTGGGGCACAACAACCCTATGCAGTGCTACAGACTAGGAGAAGTCTGTCTAGAAAGCTGCCTGGAGGAGAGGGACCTGGGTGTGTTGGTTGACAGCCAACTGAATATGAGCCAGCAGTGTGCCCAGGTGGCCAAGAAGGCCAATGGCATCTTGGCTTGTATCAGAAACGGCGTGACCAGCAGGTCCAGGGAGGTTATCCTCCCTCTGTACTCGGCACTGGTGAGATTGCTCCTCGAATACTGTGTTCAGTTCTGGGCCCCTCACCACAAGAAGGATGTTGAGGCTCTGGAGCGAGTCCAGAGAAGAGCAACAAAGCTGGTGAAGGGGCTGGAGAACAGGCCTTATGAGAAGCGTCTGAGAGAGCTGGGGTTGTTTAGCCTGGAGAAGAGGAGGCTGAGGGGTGATCTCATTGCTCTCTACAACTACCTGAAAGGAGGTTGTAGAGAGGAGGGAGCTGGCCTCTTCTCCCAAGTGACAGGGGACAGAACAAGAGGGAATGGCCTCAAGCTCCGCCAGGGGAGATTTAGGCTGGACATTAGGAAAAAATTCTTCACAGAAAGGGTCATTGGGCACTGGCAGAGGCTGCCCAGGGAGGTGGTTGAGTCACCTTCCCTGGAGGTGTTTAAGGCACGGGTGGACGAGGTGCTGAGGGATATGGTTTAGTGTTTGATAGGAACGGTTGGACTCGATGATCCGGTGGGTCTCTTCCAACCTGGTTATTCTGTGATTCTGTGAACTTAGCACTGCCAAGTGCACTGCTAAACCACAACCCTAAGAACCACATCTACACATCTTTTACATACCTCCAGGGATGGTAACTCCACCATTTCACAGCGCAGACTGTTCCAATGTTTAATAAACCCTTTGGTGAAGGAATTTTTCCTAATATCCAATCTAAACCTCCCCTGGCGCAACTTGAGGCAGTTTCCTCTCATCCTATCACTTATTACCTGGGAAAATGTGTTCCTATTATAAGGGGCTTATCTTTCATGCTGGCACTCTAAGTGCCTTGTCAGAAGAAAGCATCATATTTCTGGAGGCCCCTGCCGCACGCATAAATGGAGCAGAGATAGTTGAGCTCAGAGATCAGGCTTTGAATTCTGGCATCTTCTGGATATCGGGACATCTTCCACATTCCAGGACATCTTCCAGGTCATTCTTTCTTTGCTCAATGGGGCTTCTACCCTGCATTCCTCCTGCCATTTATCTTCCCTTCCTGGCTTAGGGCTAGCATCAAGCAGAAACTCTTAGGATGACTTACATCTTCCATTTTCATTACCTTATGGATGGAGAATAGGTTCCAGTGCGCTGCAGCTGATAGCAAGGTTGGCGATTAAAAACAACCCTGATGAACATCTTTTACCAATGCAATCACAGCAGGGGGAACCAGAAGTCTGTCCTCCAAGAGAATTTACTTGTATGAAAAGGCAACTGTTTGCTGAAACAGGGAAACTTACAACTATTTCTTTGCTTTTTGATTTGAAATTGAAACTTGCAGTGGAGAACAGCCATTTTGCCATGCAACCTCTGTTAATCAATTGTCCCACATATGCCATTTTTTAATTAAACAGCGTGAATTAGGGCACGAGCAGATACACAGGGAAATTTGGATTACTGTGGAGTAATGCAGTGAATGCTGACAGCCAGGAGCTTTCAAGTTTGTTGCTGACTCACCTGCAAGACCTTCTGTTTGACCTTGGGTACATTCATAGTCTTTAGTCTTTACATATCCTTCACCTACACAATGTATTCCTCTGATCATCTTTGTAGCCCTCCTCTGGACCTGTTCCAACAGTTCCATATCCTTCTTATGCTGGGGATTCTAGAACCGGACACAGTACTCCAGATGGGGTCCAACAAGAGCAGAATAGAGGGGGAGAATCACCTCCCTCGATCTGCTGGCCATGCATCTTTTGATACAGCCCAGGCATCTGGTAATCAGTTTTATTCAATCTATGGCATATGTTCTTTTCCATGTTTCCTGTTCTGTTGCTTCAGATGTGCCTTCAGGATGGTCTGTTGGCGGCCACCATGTGAGCCTGAGGCCCTGGGACAGTTCTTCTCACTTACCATTTTAATCTTAAAGGAGCTGACACCAGTTTTCCAGCTTGCACAAGAGCTGGGTGAACTGAGGTTTTGCTGCCTACCGTATCTCAGCTCGATGGAGATGGTTGAAGCAGCTAACTGGTTCTCAGCTCAAGCCATGCTTTTACTTGTCATTTATGAGATTAAAATCCCAGTAAATTTTGTAGGAATTTTCTTCCTTTCTCCCTCCTCCCCATAATATGTGCAGTAGGTTCTTATTTTTCAGATTTTTTTTACAGCCAAGACAATTAGAAATATTCTTAAAAATCAAACTAAGAATCCCCTGTATTCACACAATCCCAAGACCTAGGGCTCACCCCCTTCCAGCCCTGCCTCCTCACCTTCCCACGCTGTAAAATGCACAGAGAGAAGCAGAAGCAGTGAAAGGCTCAACAGATGATTTTATGACTCATATTTGATGAATGCCTCACACCCAGCTTTATGTGGGTCTGCAGTAGTTTAGCTGCATCAGCCTGCTTTGCATCTAAGGCAGGGAGTCTACTGCCCCTTCTTCTGCTTTGTGGTAGCAATGCTTCCAGTGTCAAATGCTGTGCTTTGTTAATCCAAGTGCATCGAGACAACTGCCTTTTGCTATTTGCATCACGTAAAAATCAATATGCCAGTTACATATCCTCTCTGACTCTCATCCCAGACACTTCTGCTCTACTATTACGTGCAGAAAGTTTACCTCCTTCAAGCAGAATGCTTTCTATTTTCTGCATGAATGCAATAAATGCTCCATTATGACCCCCTCTAAATTACAGACACAAGAAAAGGATTTATGAAGGATATTAATGGAAAGGTGGTTTGTGAAAACAGTGTATTGGTCCCCATGAACAAAAATATCTTTTCTATTCCCACATCCCTAACCTTTTACTGAGAACTGAATTTTGACCATATACCTCGTCTGTAAGGTCTCTGTCTTGGAGGTGTGGTGGAACAGGTATGAACAAGTTGAGATCCAGAAGCCGAGAATCCCTCATCTAGACCTATCCTATCTGATCTGCATCACAGTAGACTATTTTGGGGCTAAATAGCCAAGCTGTTGTGCACAATATATGAAAGACACTGTGGCCTGTAGGATCATGGTCTTAGAAATTGGATAGAAAGGACAGGTGCATGGAGAGGGAGCAAAGGAGAGAAAAGATTGTTAAGGAAATGATTGAGAATGCCCTATGGAGAATGAGCAGCTTTGAAGAGTGTAATGGCCAAACCAGTACACATAGATACCTAACTTAGATGTGTAAATTTTGGAATGGGAAAATCTTGGAAGAGGAAAGCCAATGCAGATGGATACATAAGAGAGATGGCAGGTCCCCTTGGCACAGTGGGGAAACTGAGGTACCTGTGCAGTGGGAGGGCAGGCAGGTAGTACAATATGGAAGCCACCAAGCCAGGTAGTGGGCAGCACCACACCATGGACAAAATCCTCTGGTCTCTGGGATAGATGTGCCACACTGTGGTCTCCTTCACATGGCAGGTAGTGCCTGGGTCCTCTCCCAAAGTGGAACAGACAGAGAGATTGTTGCTTTTTTCCCCACCATTTCTCTACTGTCCCAGTGGTCAGAAACACCTCAGAAAGCCACAGGTTCAACTCCTCCTTCCAGAAAGGATTTCTACCCAGACCTGGGACATCTGCCTAGCAACAGCCTGCTGGTCCCAGGGATGGGGTTGAGGGTGTCTACCCTCATCCCAGTGATGCCCAGCAATTCAGCAATGCTAAATCATTGCTAGGACAGAGGGCTCTCCCAAACAAGCCTGTTCTGGCCCTCCCCACTGTGCAGGAATCATCATTCCTTGCTCTCTCTGCGGGATATGCGACACCCACCCCACCACAGTGCTTGTTCCAACTGCGGCATCAGAAGCGGATTTTGCCTGGTTTCTTTTGCTCCATTCCACCTTGGAGGCTCAGAGGAGACCTTGGGGTTTCTCCAGAGGCCCTTCCCTGCTCTCAGCAATGTCCCCTCTGCAGTCCTGACCATGGTGACTGCTGGCTCCAAGCCCACCTAGGCTTCTTCTGGGGGCAGGTGCCAGCAGATGGTGCTCTAAGACCCCAAATTTAGCTCTTCTGCCCCACATCCCTGGACAGGAGTACCTTGTCGCAAGCACTCCACAGCACCCTCTCTGCTCAGATTTTCCCCACAGTGGGACTGCACTTTAAAGTTTCTGTAGAGCCAAAGTTTCTCATGCTATAACACCTCCTAGCTCCATCCATCCCCCAAGGCATTTTGTACCAATAGCATTTTTCCCTGGCAGGGGAGTTTTCCAGGCTAAGACAAAAATGATATTAACTTCTTGCTTCAGAATCGATCTGTTTGAGAGTAGCTCAACTAATTCCTCTAGCTCACTCATAAGAAATTGTGGCATGCATCTTCCCAGCATATTCTCATCTAGTGGGTGCTGATAACTTGATGATGGTGCTTTGAGTACTCTGGTCCAGCTCAGAGATGTTCCCAGCAATCTTCAGAGATGGACAAAGCCATTTTTCTGATAAAAAAAGGACATTTTTCAAGGCAAAAAAAAATCTGTCAGTTTATGACAATATAACCTGGATTCAGACAGAAAAAGGCACTGCTGGTGAGAGTGAATTATAGCTGTGCTCTGTAGTTTATGCGGGAAGTAGGATCTGTGTTTACAAGGCAAGAAGAGGAGTGCAAGAAAGTGCTTTTAAGCTGTCAGCTATTTATGTCCCTTGCTTGTTTAATTATGGACTAAATATAACAGTGGTAGAGACCAGAGGTTGCAAGTGCTTGATGCCTTGGCACAAAAGCAGTGTAGAAAATTTAAATTCTTGCTGCGCTATTCACTTTACAATGAGGGATAGCAAGAGGTGAAGGTTTGCCTGCATTACCTGGGGCAAGGTTGCTTGGGTATTTGGGCTGGGAGGTCAGACAGTGAGTTTCACGCCCTTCCAGCTTCTGAGTCCTTCTCTTCAGTTGTTCCTATGAATAAATTTACTATGTTGTAGGAAAACCCCCAGGCTCCCATTTCAGTAACAACTCTTCCTGGAAATCAAGCTGCTGTTGCTCACTGAAGAAAAGCCAGTGCTATGGTGTTAGCTCCAAAACCTGTAACTGTTTTTTTGTGGCCAAATCTACAGAAATCACTTTTTCCTCTCACCAAAATGTAGCTGTCTCTGAGATAAACTACCACAGGGGTTTAATGCTGTGTGATTCCTTAGCAAGAAGTATTGCATGTCCTGCTGAAGGTGCAAGCAAGAAATTTGTTTAGCAGGATATAATTACCAGAGCTGGAGTTTTGCTGTGTGACTAGAGATAGCATGCTTTTACTCCAGAAAATTGCTGTCAATAAGAACAGTCCTGAGTCCCATTCTGGAGATGGCAGCTCCTGTGGTGGCTGTGGCATCCATTGTGGGAAAAGAAAGATGCTGGAATTGCTACTTAGGACGCTCTGCAGTCCTCCTGCACCTTTGCATTTGGGGAGAGACTGGGAGAAGAAACAAGCAATTTGATAGAAAACAGAGAAATACACCAGTAATCAGATAGCTGTCAGCATTCCCTGTGGATAACCTCATGGCAGCAGAATTATTTATAGACAGGAGTGTCTGAGAACTTATTTTCTTTGACACTGTGGCCCTGGCAGAGTAATGGATAGCTCTACAGGACGGGTTTTCAAAACCACTGAATTAGGAGCAATGAGGTGCAAAATTACATGTGCAAAGAGATGGAAACATAGATGTTTGAAACGAAAAGGGCCTTGCTGGCCTGCCAGCACCACCCAATTCCCAGTGGGGCAGAAAGAGAGCTCTTTGCTAAGCACTCCAGTATAAAATTGTTCTTTTTTTATGGGTATTTTTTAACATGTGACTATGAAATATGAAGCTCAAAATGTAGAAATGGCTGGATTATTGTTTGCTGCTCTGGATGCCTCTGTGTGTATAAATCCCTGTCTGTGGAGGGAAATTGGTTTCCTTCTCTCCAGAGGAAGACAGTTACAAAGAACTTGGTTAAAAATGAAGTTCCCGTTTAGATTCATTCCTTGAGATGAGGGTAAGGGTAGTTTTTTCCAAAGGAGCGTATCCATCTGAGGACGTCATCAAATGGAGAGCTGATCAGAAACTGCTCACTTTGAAGTGCAGTCAACAAGGTCTCCTTATTTTTATTCTTCCTTGCCACTGCTCACAACCCAAATTAAAAAAGACTTACTAGCCTGAAAATCAGCGGCCTACTACTTGGATACATTTAGCTTAGAGGAGGACAGGCATTTTTTTTTTCCTTGCTAAATTTAATTTTTTATTAGACTAAACTGATGTTTACTGACCTTTGGTATTTTGAGTGATCCAGGCTTTCAGATCACACTCAGTCACTGGGAAAAATCCATCTCCCATTCTGCTTTTTCTGATTACAGATGAACTTTGGTCCCAAGAGGAGAGTGCGTCTCACTGTTTATTTCAGTTGTTCTCAAGGCTTGTGCTGGTCTTCATTTCTGGAGAATGAAGGGAGGGAAACTGTTAGCCAGCATACCACTTGCAGTAGAGATATTTCCCTTACCGTGCTGCATCAGAAGGTGACATTATTTCATAGAATAAAGGGGCAACCACCTGTTAAAAGTCATAAAGATGCTCTGGTTCAATGATTTGAATGACAAAGTGCTCCAACTGCAGTCAGGGGGCTCATTGGGTCACCATGAGCACTGTATGCAGGCTGCTTGCTCTCTTCTCTTTCCTGCTTGACCATAGAATCATAGAATCATAGAATAACCAGGTTGGAAGAGACCCACCGGATCATCAAGTCGAACCATTCCTATCAAACACTAAACCATGCCCCTTAGCACCTCATCCACCCGTGCCTTAAACACCTCCAGGGAAGGTGAATCAACCACCTCCCTGGGCAGCCTGTTCCAGTGCTCAATGACCCTTTCTGTGAAGAATTTTTTCCTAATGTCCAGCCTAAACCTCCCCTGGCGGAGCTTGAGGCCATTCCCTCTTGTCCTGTCCCCTGTCACTTGGGAGAAGAGGCCAGCTCCCTCCTCTCCACAACCTCCTTTCAGGTAGTTATAGAGAGCAATGAGGTCTCCCCTCAGCCTCCTCTCCTCCATGCTAAACAACCCCAGCTCTCTCAGCCGCTTCTCATAAGGCCTGCTCTCCAGCCCCTTCACCAGCTTTGTTGCTCTTCTCTGGACTTGTTCCAGAGCCTCAACATCCTTCTTGTGGTGAGGGGCCTTCTACTTCCTTGATGCATCTTCTGTAACCTATACATGCAATACAAAAGTCCTTATTTTTGTCATTGTTTGCAGTAGTCATTACAACACAGAGGTCCATCAGCAGGGTAAAATCCAGCCAGCAAGTGCCAGCAGACCCAAGTACTGGCATTTGATCCCATTTTGAAGCTTCAGCCTTAGGAGTCAGGTGTGGTCTAACAGGCAGGGAGGAAAGGTCTGAGTGCTAGTTTGTATTCTTTTGAGGTGTGTTTCAGAGCCCTTGGGCATACAGAGTAAACAGCAACTCTGAGCACCAACTGTGTTCTGTGTGGTTGGTCACCTTATCCTGACCCTACTCAGCACCCTTGTGCTGCTATATACAAGCCACATCCATTTCTAGGTATGATTAACTTAAATTTCCTTCACATATCTAAATGCAAATGTCTCCAATTTGACTGAATCAACTCAGCTCCCTTTTTTAGCTGCAGACTAGAAATGGCCACTGTTAAAGCAATTCCCTGGCCCATTTTGGGTTCCTGCTGTAGGATAAATCAGATGACATATTGTACCTCTAAAATAAAACGAGACAACTCATCTCTGACTTCGATTGCCTACGCCAGTTGTAAAGGACTGAGATACTGCCTGACTGAAACTTCACCAAGCTTCATGTGCCTAATCAGCAACATTTTTTTCCCCTCCAAGCATTTAAGAATGTAAGTAAAGATCAATTTAACGTTACTATTAAGCTCAGATGTATTGGGCACTGCTTTGATTTTCTCGGAAAGTCACATTCCCATGCAGTGCACCAGGAGAGAAGTTTAATTTTCTGGTCTGTAGTTGCTTTGATTCTATGAGACTTTCCCAAAGGGTTGGTGGAAAATAAAAAAACCCCAGGCTTAGCCATTGCAGCTGTTATACATGAACCTGTAGCTTCATGGGGGAATTTGTCAAGTCCAGGCTGAAAATGACTGTCAAAGGATGCATCTCTTCTGGGCTGTCCTGATATCCGGGTTTACGTCAGTTGATGATGGCAAACCCTGTTCTTCATTATGATTCAGCCTTGAGGGTGCTGATTCTTGCCGTCATTGCAGTTGTATATCCAGGGCATGTTGATTTGTCCATCCGGGAGAAGCATGTGTGGAGTGCTGTTGTGTCCTCTTCTGTGTCGCCTGTGCCTGTTGCTGAAAGGTGCCATGGACCATGTGCCATCCCTGAGCTGTGGGACAAGACTCAATGTGATCAGAGAGTCCTGTCCCAGGAGAAATTTGTATTTGAGACCAGTGGTCTCAGTGGTGAAATGGCAGACAAGACCTCACTGGAGGGAATCGTGGGGGTGCTGGTTGACAGCTGACTGAACATAAGCCAGCAGTGTGCCCAGGTGGCCAAGAAGGCCGATGGCATCTTGGCTTGTATCAGAAATGGAGTGACCAGCAGGTCCAGGGAGGTTATTCTCCCTCTGTACTCGGCACTGGTGAGACCGCTCCTCGAGTGCTGTGTTCAGTTCTGGGCCCCTCCCCACAAGAAGGATGTTGAGGCTCTGGAGCGAGTCCAGAGAAGAGCAACAAAGCTGGTGGAGGGGCCTGGAGAACAAGTCTTACAAAGAATGGCTGAGAGAGCTGGGGTTGTTTAGTCTGGAGAAGAGGAGGCTGAGGGGAGACCTCATTGCTCTCTACAACTACCTGAAAGGAGGTTGTAGAGAGGAGGGAGCTGGCCTCTTCTCCCAAGTGACAGGGGACAGGACAAGAGTGAATAGCCTCAAGCTCCGCCAGGGGAGGTTCAGGCTTGACATCAGGAAAAAATATTTCATGGGAAGGGTCATTGGGCACTGGAACAGGCTGCCCAGGGAGGTGGTTGATTCACCTTCTCTGGAGGTGTCTAAAGGACGGGTAGATGATGTGCTCAGGGACATGGTTTAGTGATTGATGGAAATGTTTGGACTCAATGATCCAGTGGGTCCTTTCCAACCTAGTGATTCTATCATTCTATGAAGTCCTAATTTTCCCCTTCCCTTAATTTGCTGCTCTTGGCCCTTACTGATGGCAGACCCCAGGCTGGAGTAAAGAGCTCTTAGCAGGAAGACCCAACCCCTCAGGTACGCCCTGAGCTACAGCCTCTGGGTTCCTGCAAAGGAGCTGGGTGGCACCGCTGTGATCCATGTGCAGGCAGGCTGCCTGTGCCCCTGCCTCCTCTACCTACCACTGCTCCCATAAAATGAGCAGTGTTCAGCCATTATAGATGCGGAGTGTGTTGTCATGGAGGGAGTGCCATTCATCAGAGGGGTCTGGTCTCTACTCATTACGTACTGGCTACAATGAATCAATGTTAATGAGGCAATTTTTGGACATTTCTACATTGTATGCACAATAATTATTTTCCGCCCTTGCAAAATAGTCCCTAATTAAACTGATGGATTTCAACAAGGTCTTGCGAGACTAAGCCTTGTTCCTCTTTTATAGAGGCAGCGTGGCCTGTGAAAGCCATTGTGGCTGAGCTCTGCAAGGCACAACGGGGCTTTCAAATGCCTCCCTTTGCTGGATTTTAATAGGCTGAACAAATGGAAACCTTTGGTGAAATCAAAGTTAAAGAAAGAGGCAACATGTGTCTTTCTTGTGGAGAAAAAAAATAGCCACCCAACCTAATTGCTTTAAATGCCCTAGGACAATGTGATATCAAATGTACAGGAGAACAAGATGAAACTCATTAATTCACTCGAGTCAGAAATGCCTGCTCATGAAAATGCAGGCAGGAAGCTGCTCTCTTTTTATGGGTCTGAATTAAATAAGGGGCAACATTTCCATGTATTGCCTCCTGCTCTAGAAACAGCCCAGCTGTAAAGGGACCCTCTAAATGCAGCGTCTCCAAGCTGTATAACTGCACCAGAGTCCTGTTTCTTCTCAGTGATAGCTGTTGAACCAAATGGAGGTCAGCAGCACACTACAACTAGCCTTTAAGACAGCAGTGCTTTTTGAGCAGCCTGTGCAGCTAAATGGTCTCACTGTCAAACTGCATCTACTGTCCTTGGAGCAATTTGTTACAATGGCTTTGGAAATGGTTGGTGGTTGTTGCATGAGCAGATTACAGCAAATCAACTGAGCCACAGCAATTTCTTGGGTGTAAACTTGTTGCCGTACAAAAGCACTGTTATTTCCCTGAGCTTAGATCATGACCGGAGAGCATGAACATAAACTAGATTACCTCTCATTATCTACAGGATGTAAAGTGCACACAGGCAGCTGATGAGTAGTATCTCAACACAGAGTAATGTGACCTTGTGCTTGGGTCTTTAAGCATTAGGAACATGACATCTGTGGCTTTTGTTTATTTGGGGATTGAAAGCAAAACCGAAGTAGAAGTCTAAGGCATTGTGCAGAGGCTCCTAGCCCATAGACTTGTGCAAAGCATTTGACACTGTCCTGCACAACATCGTTGTCTTTAAATTGGAGAGACATGGATTTGGCAGATGAACAAGTTAATGGATAAGGAATTGGCTAGATGATCGCGCTCAAAAAGTTGTGGTCAACATCTCAATGTCTGAGTGCAGAATGGTAATGAGTGGCATTCCACAGGGGTTAGTACTGGGACTGGTGCTGTTAAACATCTTGGTCAGTGACATGGTCAGTAGGATTGAGTGCAGCCCCAGAAAGTCTGCCAATGGCACCAAGCTGGGTAGTATGGGTCAACATGCTGGAGGAAAGGGATGCCATCCAGAGGGATCTTGACAGGATTGATAGGTGGGCCTGTGCGAACCTCATGAAGTTCAAAATGACCAAATGCAAGGTCCTGCAAATGGGTCAGGGCAATCCCAAGCACAAAGAAAGGCTGGACAGAGAATGGACTAGAGCAGTCCTGAGGAGAAGGACTTGGAGGTGTTGGTTGATGAGAACCTCAACATGACCAGCTAATGTGCGCTTGTAGCCCAAAAAGGGTGGAAAACTGTTGGATGGCCGGGCCCAGAGAGTGGTGGTGAATGGTGTGAAATCCAGCTGGAGGCCAGTGACAAGTGGGGTTCCCCAGGGCTCAGTGCTGGGTCCAGCCCTGTTCAATGTCTTTATCAATGACCTGGATGAAGGCATCGAGTGCACCCTTAGCAAGTTTGCGGACGACACTAAGCTGGGTGGAAGTGTCGATCTGCTGGAGGGTAGGGAGGCTCTGCAAAGGGATCTGAACAGGCTGGACCACTGGGCAGAGTCCAATGGGATGAGGTTTAACAAGGCCAAATGCCGGGTCCTGCACTTGGGGCACAACAACCCTATGCAGTGCTACAGACTAGGAGAAGTCTGTCTAGAAAGCTGCCTGGAGGAGAGGGACCTGGGGGTGTTGGTTGACAGCCAATATGAGCCAGCAGTGTACCCAGGTGGCCAAGAAGGCCAATGGCATCTTGGCTTGTATCAGAAACGGCGTGACCAGCAGGTCCAGGGAGGTTATCCTCCCTCTGTACTCGGCACTGGTGAGACCGCTCCTCGAGTACTGTGTTCAGTTCTGGGCCCCTCACCACAAGAAGGATGTTGAGGCTCTGGAGTGAGTCCAGAGAAGAGCAACAAAGCTGGTGAGGGGGCTGGAGAGCAGGCCTTATGAGGATCGGCTGAGAGAGCTGGGGTTGTTTAGCCTGGAGAAGAGGAGGCTGAGGGGAGACCTCATTGCTCTCTATAACTACCTGAAAGGAGGTTGTAGAGAGGAGGGTGCTGGCCTCTTCTCCCAAGTGACAGGGGACAGAACAAGAGGGAATGGCCTCAAGCTCTTCCAGGGGAGATTTAAGCTGGACATTAGGAAAATATTTTTCATGGAAAGGGTCATTGGGCACTGGAACAGGCTGCCCAGGGAGGTGGTTGATTCACCTTCCCTGGAGGTATTTAAGGCACGGGTGGACGAGGTGCTAAGGGGCACGGTTTAGTGTTTGATAGGAATGGTTCGACTCGATGATCTGGTGGGTCTCTTCCAACCTGGTTATTCTATGATTCTATGATTCTATGATTCTATGATTCTATGATTCTATGATTCTATGATTCTATGATTCTATGAAAAAGCCAGCCATATCCTGGGCTGCATCAGAACAAGTGTGGCCAGCAAGTCAAGTGAACTGATTCTGCCCCTCTGTCCACTCTGCTGAGACCCCATGTGGCGTACTGCATCCAACTCTACAAGCCCCAACATACAGACATGGAACTGTTAGAGTGAATTCAGAGGAGGACCATGAAGATGATCTAAGAGCTGGAGCCCTTCAATGAAGACAGGCTGAAAAATTTTGGGTTGTTGAGCCTGGAGAAGAAAAGGCTCCAGGGAGACCTTATAGTGGCCTTTCAGTACCTGAAGGTAGCCTACAAGAAAGCTGGGGAGGGACTTTTTACAAGGGCATGAGTGATAGAACAAGGTTTCATTGCTTTAAACCAAAAGAGAGTAGATTCAGATTAGATATAAGAAACAAATTCTACACTATGAGAGTGGTGAGGAACTGAAATAGGTTGTCCAAAGAAGTTATGGATGCCTCTTTCCTGGAAGTGTTTCAGACCAGGCTGGATGAGGATTTTAGCAGCCTGATCTAGTGGAAGGTGTCCTTGCCCATGGCAGGGGCGTTGGAAAAAGATGGTCCTTGAGGTCCCTTCCGACCCAAACCATTCTATGATTCTATGTACTCTGAGCCCAAAAAGCACTTTGTGGGGAACCTGCATGGAAGACAGATGCAAGCACAAAGGCAGCAGCAAATTGGAGGTGACCTTTCCACACTTCATAGGAGCTAATCCCTTTTATGCCTAAGAGTCTTCTTCTCTTCCTAGGAGTAATATAATTAATGCAAACACTAAAAAGACAGAGGAACTCAAAGCTGAAATATGCAGGGCTCATTCAATGGCATCAATAATGATATAAACAACCTGTTCACCCCAAGGGCATCATCATGGTAAGTTGAGACATTACACACCAGGGCAGCCTGGGATAGAGGCTAAGTGCGGTGACTTTGAAATTCTCACATTGACCAACTGATGCCTGTTGCAGGCCAGTGCCTATTGCAGATTATTGCTGCCTCTCCCTCAGCCTACATACAGGGACCATGCCCTGTGGCTTTCCTTCTCTACATCTCAGCATCTTACATACTACCTTTCAGCCTGATGTTCCCCACTCCGCTTTTCAGTTGATGTGCAACCACCAAAGAGAAGACAAGAGAGAGAGAAAGACAACTGAGACCTTGAAAGCCATGCTGGCAAAATTGCACTTGGAGCAGAAGCATATCAGTTTGGATATGGAGTATTGATTTATTTTTATCACCCCGCTTGCTAACTCCACAGGATTTGCTCTTGAGGAAAAAAATATCAAAATGAGCCTAGAGGAACTGCAAGAGATAAGGGGAAGGATGTTTGCTCAAGTTATTTCTCATCAAAAAATGCTTTTAGCTCCAGATCTTAGGTAGGGAGCCTGTTCCCTACCTCCCTTTTTACTAATTAAAAGAAAAAAAAAACCTGGCAGTTTACCAGACATTCTTTACACACAGAATTTTTTTTTTATCTTCATGAGATAATACATTGAGCTGGAGGAGTCAGATCAGAACATGAATGTCTTTGTTGTAATTCCAACTCAAAGAAACATTTTTTTTCTGTAATAAAACCTTACAGTATTAAGTGGCCTTGATTTTCCATTGCAGGATTGTGGCTTGCTGCCTGAGTAGCATCTTATGGCTGGATCTGCAGATGGGGTAAGCTGCTTGGTTTACCAGTAAGGTAAAAACTAAAGCTATTGATTTAACTGGGACTCTATTGCTCTGTTCAAACAAAGAATCTAGTCCATCATTTTCAGTAAAGTTATCTTAAGGTGATGCAGCAGAGTATTTGTGCTAAAGTCAAGTTGCCTGGCACTGGGGACAATTAGTGCAAGAAACAATGCAAAGGTACCAGAAAGAAAAAGTAACCCAAGGAAAAAGAAGCAAATTCCTTAGGGGTAGAGATTCGGGAATACAAATGGAAAGTCAGTGCATTTACTATGAAAGGTGATGTTGAACAGAGAGCGTCCTTACACTAAAAATGTAGGAAACCCAAATCTCCTGCCTCAGACTAATTAGTGAGCAGCCTGAAGGAGACAAAGTAACCCTCTGCCTCCCTCCCAAATTCTTTCCTTTGATTGTTTACCTATTTTCATATCAAAGACTTGTCTTGGGTATCTTCCATCTTGGCTATCACCATCACCAAGGAATGAGCTTTAAATCAACCTTCTTGGAAGATGGTTTCTCAGGAAACCTTCTTCAATAACAGGTTTTGCATGTCTTTTTAAGATCCCTTTCTGAAGCATCAAAGTACCCACTAATTGCTGTGCTCTGCCTCACAAATACCTGGATCTGAATGGATCCTCTTAGACTGGTTGACTTTAAAATATTTCATTATTTCACTGTCAGGTAGACAATTAAGAGTCAGAAAAATGTTACTACAGTCAAGTGACTTCGACTGAGCCAAGCAACTGTGCATTTCTCCACACATCATAGCCTTCATGTTTTTCCAAGGTCTTCATGTCATTCCAGTCTTCACGTCATTCCTGAGAGATTCCTGAAGCTCTCATTTTCCTTTACCAGCTTAAATGAGGTCAAAGAATCAAGGAACTATTCACGTCCTAGAAGGAGGAGACTCCACAGTTTGATGGCTCTGTTTTGATGAGATCAGGTGTTGCTTCATCAGATGCAGCCTGGATTCCAAGACAAATTCACTCTGAATGCCTACTCAAAACAAAAGGAGAAGCCTCCCAAATGATCTCCATGTAGTCTGGATTCTGTGATTAAATCATGTGTGGTGACCCCATATGCAGTAATATCAAACCCTGTATTCATCAGCAGTGAAAACAGAGATGGACACAGGAAACTACCAGATATAATTAAATTTTAGCTGTTTAAGTTTCTCATACTCAAGGCTGTTTTATAAAGACCCAGGCCATGAGTGCCACACAAACAATCCAAGTGCCCACCTGGCAGAACGGCTTGGAGATAAAGCTCCTCTCTCTCAAAGATGCTAATGCTTTTTTTGTTTGGTTGGCTTTTTGTTTTTTTTCTTCCCTGTTATTTGCTTGGGAATTAATGTCGATTTAAAGTCCATTGCACTGATTCAACCTCAGCTGCGCTATGGAGCTGTCAAATTCCCAGAAGTTGCTCAGGCCTGCGTTCGCCACCAGATGTGCAGCAGTTTTCCTGGTGCTTTGATGTTCCTGAGGGGTGTATGTGCCTTCAGAGAGATAATTTAAATGCTACTAATAAGCAACATTGTTTAACGAGATTCCTCTCTTGTTCCTGCAAGCTTCATTTCCCCAGGGATCTTATGAAGTACAATTTGATCAAAAATCTGCTCCTATTCTTTAGGATTAATTAGTACTCTGGGGCCTGGAGTGTCCATTCAAGTACCTCCTGCTATGTTGCCAGGCTGATCTGTGGCTTTGCTCACGCCTCTGAATTTCTGAGCAGGTTTCAAGGGATAAAGTGGGGCAGGACCCATTCCTGATAGGCTGCTGAGTTCAGAAATATTCCTCCTTCAAGCTGCTGGCCATCAGGGAGCACAGACAGGTGTGTAGCGACCATATCACAGTGTCACAGGGTTTTGTATCTCTGGACCATATGTATCTGTCCTATTAAACAGCTTCCCCTGACTAGCTTTTTGCCATTTCCCCTGGTGCTCGCTTGGTGGCTGGGGCCACCAGGACATGGTTAGAACACTACTGAGTCCTGACACAACCCTGTGCAGGGACAGGAGCACAGCCCAGCACTGTGCTAGCACAGCTGCCCTGCTTGCAGCCCTGGAGCATAGGTGGAGAGGCTGACAGGAAGACACAGACTTCTGTGCAATGATTATTAGCAAAGTATGGGTAATAGCTTTATATTTTGTTCCATATCTGACTAGATTTATCATTTAAAACCAGCCACCTTCTCTGAAAAGCTGCATCGGAGGAGTTGAATGGCAGTGGGAGGTGGTCCTGTGTTTCTGGAAGAGAAATGACACTTTTGCATTGAGGAGACCCAGTTTCCCAGCCATTTCTACCTGCCTTGCTCTGTCAGCCTGCTGTCTCACCAAGTGACATACGTGGCAGCAGTCAGCATCCTCAGCTCATTCGGACAAGACGCAGCCCAACTCACTCACATGCACAGCTGGGGTTTGCAGGTCCTCCTTGTCTCCTGCACCTTCAGAGCTCCAGCTGTTGTGTCCATCTCTTGGCAGATGTCAAGTCCCATGTAGGGAATTGGCCTTGATGTAACGATCGTTGTCAGATAAAATTAACAGAGGTCATCTCATTCACCCAGAGGCTGGTCAGCGAAGCAGCATTGCGTGACAAGTTTTAATTAGATCCACAATGATTTCCCACTCCGGGAGAGTTGTTTGGTGTCTTACTGAACACATGCAACGTAAGTGGCTGGTTGCCACTGTGCACTGAAGGGCAGCTCCCAACTTGACCCTAACAACAACAGGGAGAAATTTGTGTGAAACAAACTAGGATGATGTTTTTGCAATTGCTGTCCTTCAAACACACACTTTTGTGCTGTTTCCTCCCACAACTGTGTTTGTTTTCATTTTTTTCCTCCTGCATAAGCAGAATTACACCTTTTTATGCTGGTGTCTTTCTCTCAGAACGATATGCTCTTTGGTCTTTCTCCATTCTGTTGCTCACGGGACCTGCCAGTTCATCTCCAGCACAACTGAGCTCTTTTTATGTCTCTCAGGAAGAAGTTTGGTGGCAGAAATTCTCACAGATGAGTGGGTTTAAGGGAAAAATTCCCCTTGTGCAAAGCTCTGCTGCTGGAGACCGATAGGGAGGTAAACTGATGTGACCAACCAGATGCAGCAGTAGTTAGGCAGAAGAGATGAAGAAGGGTGCAGAAAGAGGCATATAGGACCTTCAGGGGACACCAAGAAATGTCTTCTGCTAGCAGTTGCAATTGTGTCAACTGTCAATTAAGTTACTTTGAACTATGGCCCAAGCCTCCGAGGAGGCCTTATAGCAGCCCTTAAAGCCCTTAAAGGGCGCTTACAGGAAAGCTGGCTCTTTATCAGGGAGTGCAGGGACAGGATGAGGGGGAATAGTTTTAAGCCAAAGATGTTAGATTAGATTAGATATTAGGAAGAAATTTTTTTACTGTGAGGGTAGTGAAGCACTGGAACAGGTTGCCCAGAGAAGTCATGGATGCCCCATCCCTTGAGGTGTTCAAGACCAGGCTGGATGAGACCTTGAGCAACCTGGTCTAGTGGGAGGTGGTCCCTGCCCATCGCATGGGGATGGGGGGTTGGAACTAGAGGATCTTTAAAGTCCCTTCCAACCCAAACCATTCTATGAGTCTCTGATTCTTTTAGTCCAACCCAAAGCAGGAAGGAAACTGTACAATATGAATGAACTGGTCACAGGCTCAAAGTTCTCTCCGCTCCAGGCTCCTTCACTTTAGCTGATCATGTGTTTTCTGCTGTCACGTTCCTCCCTAAGCCTGGCAGAGATTATATTAATATTTTGGGCAAAGCTTTAGGCAAGTCTTACTGGGTCTTCACTGATCAGTTCAGTATTCTTACATCTGGCATCAGGAGCCTTTCCAGAGCAAGACTTAGGAGTTTTGAGACTTATGAGTTGGTATGAATGAAAGGGAAGGAGAAAGCTGGCATGCTCGCATTCCCACCGGGCCAAGCCTCATCCTGCATCCATGCTGCAGAACTTACCCTTAAGATAACCTCCCTATCCCATCAAACCTCCAATCTCCTTCACAAGCTTCATATAACTTAGTTTTGTTTAACCTTCCCTTTCCAGTTCTTAGCAAACTTCCTTTATACTTTATTTAGAGCCAGCAGTGGTGCCCACTGGGTTGTTGCCAGGCAAGGAATTAATTTGCCTGGATGAGCAGTCAGAGTGCATATCGCAAATTTAGACAAAGCTCAAATGTTGGACTGGCCAGTCATAGCATCTGGTTATAGCAGTCTGGAATGGATTTTTTCTTTAGAAAGCCTCTGTGACACAATTAGGGCAATCTAGAGGAAAATTAATAGAAGAGCAAGGATCTACCTGTTTTTACACACCTTTAACAACAGACTTTCCTATATCTCAAGTGTATTTGGCATTCAAACAGGGTTGTACATGACCCTGTTCCATCTTCTTTTAGCAGACATTGCTGCCATCAGAGTCTCAGCCTTTTACTGTGCTACCTAACTGCTGCCCAACTATTACAACTCATTTGTCTGGATGATATTTTAATGAACAGAGGTGACAGATGATGCTGAAGTCTGTCTCTTTTGCCAGGTGATATGCGAAAGAGCAAAACTTCAGTGTAACAAGCTGTCAAATGGCTCTTCTGGAGGAGAATTTCAGTCCTAACCATTAAAACACGAGTGACAGCATCCTTCTAACGCATCAGTCTCTGAATGAGGCAATGATACAATGAGACTCTGCACAGCGTCACTTCAATTCCTAAATTGTTCTGTTTCTGGACTCACACCTTTGGTAGCTATTGGCAAAATGAGACATTAAGAAGAAGAGAGATTGGCTTGGTTATATCTTTATTTCCTTTCCTATCTTTGCCTGCACTTTTGTTCCCTCAGGAAAAAAACGCAGCACTGCAAAAGGTCTGGAAATTAAGTAGAATCAGAAGGAAAATGAGGGTAAATTCTTCTCTGAACAGTCCTACAGTGGGACTTGTTTCACCTGTCTGGATTATCATAGTGCTGATCACCATAGGCTTCCTTAATAGTCAGTTAAGGGAAATAGGCTCTAAATCAGAAAGACCCCTGCTTGGTGTAAAGCAGCTCTGGGATTACATGATTTCACTGGATCAGGTTCAGAGGTGAACCTTGGGGAACTCTCTACTCTGCTTCATTGGGAAAACGCAGGTTTCCTACCTTTTTTGGGGAGGTCGTGGGAAACTGCTTTCTAGGAGTAGTTTGCTTTGGGGTCATAATTTCTTTAGCTCTGGGTTGTGCAGGTGTCACTGAAGCCCATTGGCTTCTGGATAAACTTTGAATGCAAAGACAGCTCAGAACCCAACCTTCACTCCATTGCATTTTCCTCTGCAAGAAGGGACGAGTAATCAAAGTCAAGGAGCCTAACTTATTGGAAAAAAAAAATAGATCAGGAAAACCAGGCACAAGAACAAACACTTAGGAGGTAGGAAAGGGACAAGACAACATAGAAAATGTCTGTTCTCTGGTTAGCTATTGGCTGTGTCAGTCTTCTGTAACATCACCCCTTGCTTAGCTGGCACTAGGCAATCCCTCATCATTTCCCTCCTCTGGCCCAAGGAGAATAATGCAATCACCTGGGTCAATGTAATTACCTGCTTCTTCTCATTAAAGGAATTGCCAAAGTATCCATTTAAAATCATTAGTCTCCCCACCTCTTTCATTGCTAATGATTTATTTATTCCCTCCTCTTTTCTCCTGAACACCTTTCTAATTAAGAGTGGCACACTGAGGTCCCCTGTTCTTTGGGGTGGACTCCTGTTTATTGTAAAAGGAAGAGCATGGCAAGCTGGAAAGTAAAGCAGGCACCTATTTGTTTAAAAAGGGATGAAGTCCATCTCATGGATGATACTAGAGAAACAGATCCAGCCCCCATCCCTCTGCTTACAGACCATGCGACAGAGCAAAAATCATCTGTATAGGGATGCATTTAATAGATACTGGTTCAACTCTTGGCCATGCAGGTGAGAGGACAACGGATTGGGTTCTTTAATCTCTTAGTTTCCCACACACCAAAAAGTCAATGGTTTTGGCACACATAAACTGCTTGAAGCTGTGTGTCTGGTTTCCCACTTTTAAGTCTTCCCAGCAACACACTTGGCTGCTGGCTGCTTTGAGCCAGCAGAACAGTCATGCTTGACCAGGCTATGGAAAACACTCTGTAGATCCCTAATAAATGGGAGAATTTGAAAATTTCAGCCCTGCGTGGCGATGCGGGGAGCTGCCAGAAGTGACAATACTCTTTTGTTGCAAGTGTTTGGAAACTACAGTGCTAATGTCATGACAGTGCAATTAGCTATAATTTTTTCAACCAATTTTAATGCCCTTTCCTCAGATCACAGCTATGAACCATCTAAGGTCAGCTGTCAACACTCAGCAGACCTTGTAGGCAACAGCATTATTCATTTAAACCTGATAGTCTGTGCGTCTTTATACTACAAGCCCTCTGTTAACTAACTGTAGGAACTAACTTTTTTCCTTTCTGGACAATCTTAGGAAAATCTTTGTAGAGAGGAATGAAGAAGCAGCTTCTGCGTCCTCTGGATTTTGTCTGGGGTTGTGATTGTGGTGTGAGGATCTCAAGAGCTGCACATGCAGCTAAGCAGCATAATTTGTACAGCAATTTCCCTGCTAAGGGCAATTGTTAACAAATTTGTCCAGATGATGGAAGAATAAGTGGGAAGCTTCACGATTTAGGGGATGGTGCTGACACACTGCTGCTGCCTCTTAAGTCATCACAAACACATGCAGGATAAATACCAAACACATGTAGAATAAATGTAACTGTGATAAAGAAGAGGAGCATAAGAGATGGAAAATCAGGTTAGAATTGATTATGTTCTGGTCGTGCATCAGTTTTGAGCTCCTGTTCCATGGGCATGAAAGAAATAAAAAAGCTCCCTGACTGTGTCTGAGCGGAAGCTCTTGGTGTAAGTATAGCTATTAGCATGTCATCTTTTAAAATTAAAGGAGTTAATTAAAATTAAAAGAGTTGCGTCTCTCTTCCTGGTCTCAGCACCCTGTCTTAGAAACCCAAGACCTACCATTTCCTCTGAGTGTCTTTTCCTGCCTGTAAATGAAGCCCACCTTAATTCACTCACCTCTAACATCTTTCCATTACCCTTGTAATTATAAGATTGTTCTTGCAGGGAGTCCTTTGGAAATGAACAGGCAGGAACTTATTCCTGCTACTGCTTTGTGTTGTGGAAGGTGTTATGGGTACATCTAGCTCTGTGCTTTCTGCCTCAGTTTCCCCATCAGAACAAGGAAGATAATAATTTGAAGAACATGGGGAATCAAGCACCTGGGATAACTGCCTCTGTGGACTCACTGGGCATGCTGGGATTCACAGTCTCCTTGAGCACTCTTGACTTAGGTCTTGTCCTGTACCAGAAACAAAATACCTGTGGCCAAAAGAACGGGGAAATCAGCTTCCCACTCGTGCTTTTCTGCAAACGCAGAGGAATCCTCTGAGAGGAGATGGAGTCTGTGATTGCCTCCTGAGTATTCCTCAGAGCCCTCCTCCATTTCTGAAGCCAGCCCTCCCAGCTCTCCTAGCCGTTTTGCCCTTTCCCCACCTGGCTGGATGTCTCAGAGCTGGTTCTCCCATGTCTGAAGCACGGAATTACCCCCTCACTTCATCCCAATTCACTGTGAAATGTTGAAAACTGGTGGCTTTTTGACATTGGGAGGAAATCTATCTCTCCCTGGGGAGAGAGGGCTGTGCCTTGTAAGACAGAGGACATGAATCTCGGTGATAGGATGATCTTCCCTCCATTATCATCTGGATTTTTTGGGACAGGGGATGTCTCCCTTGGTAGGTTTGTGCAGTGCACAGCATGACTAAGTTCTCCTGGAGGATCCGCTGCGGTCCTCCAGCCATGGACCCATCTGAGGGCCAAAGGAGCATCCCTGACCCCATGTCTTTGCTGGTGCACGTGCCCTCCCCTGGCTTGGCACCACAGGCAGGGACCAAACAGCCCAGTCTCTGTCCTCCATGCCCAGTCTGCACCTGGCAAGCCTGAGCAGTTTGGATCCGAGCTCCCTGGCACCAGAAGGAATGTTTTGATGCACAGACATGCTTGTTCGACACCACCCCAGCTCTGTGCTAATTAAATACAAAGGGTAATCATTATTTCATTGAGTTTCCTCCAGCATTGTAATTCCATCTCCTCTGTGGCAGAAAGCCCTGGACAGAGAGGGAGTTACAGGGGCGGTGCTTTAGGCTAGAGTATTTTTCTCCTCTCCTCGCCTCCCCTCCCCAGGGGGATTTTTGATTTGGCCAATACATGTTTTTATTTACCCATCCCCCCCCACCTCAAGCACACCTTTGGTCATGTGACATGGTCACCCCTAAACATTTGCAGGACTCCCCCCCAAAAAAACCCCAAACAAACCATATATCATTAAAGGAAAAAACAAAGGGGAAACACCAGTCTGGACTTCGGGCTACCGCACTTAATTTCTGACAGTGCCAGAATGGGATTTTTAATCATCCTCCTCAGCCAGCCAATGTAGGAGGCAAATCAAGCACCTGGTTTCACAGGCAATTTCAGCCCTCCTTAAATTCTCTTTTCTCATTAGACAAGTTCTAGATAATTCTAGGCAGATTATATCAAGAGTTCTGTTTCACAGCTGAGAAACTGAGTCAGAGAGAGCCCTTTGCCTTAGAGAAATATCTCTGTGCTGTGACTGCTTTGATCTGTGCCTTCCCTGGCTTTTTGGAGTTCTCATGTGACTTCCAATGTCTCAGGTGTTAATGTCTCCATCTGGGCCAATCACTCCTGGCTCCCTTTAAAGTCAACAGGGAGAAGCAAGACACTTCAAGAATTGCTTCATCTGGCATATTTTGACACTTCTCCATGTGGCTGGATGACTCCCAGCCTTTATTCTTGGTGGTTTTTAGCTGTTCTCTTCCCTGGGGATGACACTGTTCAAGAGTTTGCCTTGTTTGCATAGATCCCAACTTTGTCTGCATCCTGTTTGGGCTTGCACCCCTTTCTTGATCACAACCACTCCATCTGCACTCCCAAGTTTTGCTGCTTTTCTTCCTTTTATTTCTAGCGTGGAGAAATGGGTTACACAATTTCATTAAGTTGTTGGAGGTCTGTGTTTGCAGGCTGCTGCTGCCAGGTGGAAGTTAGTTCTTGTTTGCCTTGTGTCCTGAGCAAGATTTTAAGCCTTGTCGGGGCAGAGGACACCTTTCCATTCTCTATAAATTTAGCACAGTCAGGCTGCATCTCTTTATTGTTGTTGCAATACAGATACTAGGCAAAACCAGAAACCTCTAAGTAGTTCTATGATTCATATGAAGTTTGAAGAAATGTGGACGCTTATCTGTCTTCCAATAGACTAATGGGATAAGAGCCAGGAATTTCTGAGCTCTCTTTCCAGCACTGGATCTTGTGCTGGGATCTCATAACGTATTATGTGTTTCCCCTTGATTTGCCTGACACATCAGGTACCACATGAAGATGGATACTTACACAGGGGAGTTTACGCTTCCTACATGCACAGACTGCACAGTCAAAAGGCACCATGACGATCATTTTATCTGATCTTCTGTATACAGAAAATAGATTCTTCCAGAAATTGGATTAGAGCATCTCCTTTCATAGATACCTAATCTTTATTTCAGCATAAGAAGCACTGGTGACTTGGCAGTGTCTCTGATAAGCTGTTCCAATATTTAATTACCTTCAGAGCAGTAAGTTAATGTCCACTTCAAAGACTGAATTAATCTTGTGCTATCTTCCACCCATCATGTCTTCTTATTCCCCTTATCAGCATGACTGAAGAACCTCCCCTTCTTTGCCTTGCTATCAGACATTTTTTCCCCTATGTAAATACCCATATGCAATGGTCATTCTCAGCCTTCTCTTTGATGAACGAGGTTACATTCCTAAATCTTTATGCTGCAGGTTGTGCACCTAATCCTTGGCCCTCTGATGTTTCCCAGCCTCTTGTGTAGCCAGCAGAACTGACCCATCACCTCCTAGCAGCCCTAGCCTACTGTCCACTGAGGCAACAAGGTGTACCTTCTGTGGAACCTTTCATAATTTTGGTTGCCTAAGACCTTTGTGGGCCTCCCCTGGCACATCAGCTTGGCTGGCTCTCACCTATCCCCCAGTCGCTGGAGATCAGTGCAGTGTCTCACCCTTTAAATAGACTCTGATGGGGTATTTGCCCTCCAGATTGACATTCCTTTGATACTCTCTCCTTCTGTGGATGCATCTATATATCAGCCCGGTATCTTTCCCATCTCATAGATCCTTGAACTACTCCCACAAACCCTGTCCACTTCTCAGCACCCTTACAATCCTTCTGCAGCTCCTTCCAGTGCCTCCTCCCTGGCCCACCCCTCTGAGCCTGTCGATGGGCTTTGAGCCCTTTAATCCTCCGTGCCTGGACCTGCTTCTATCTGCTTCTCCACTGCTGTCTGCATTAAGCCATCTCTGTTAAGAAAAGGGATATAACCCCATCCCTTTACAGACACATTTCAAGATCTGTCAGGGGGGTAGTTCTGACACCATTTAATGCATGTTTTGTTAATCCCATCTAATTTGGTTTAGAAGGCAAAAAAGCAGAATGCCTTGGAGCAACTGCAGTGTATTGAGCCTCTACAGATGCTATGAGCAGAAGCTCATAGGCTGAAGCATGATGGATGCTGATGAAGGTTTTTTGCTCTGCCATCTGACTGTGTTTATAGACATATGTGTACTTGTCCAGATTACGAGCTCATTGATGAAATTCCAAATTAACTGCTGTCTTTTTTTTGTTAAGAACTGATGGTGCTCACCCTTGCGGTTATTCCCTTCTCCTCTGCCCATACTGCCATGACCCTGTGCCATCCTGTTCCTCTTCCCTGAGGTTCCCCAAGACTTGTTAGATTTAATATTAATGTCTCTTTAGGTAATTTCTTCATGGCTATTGGCAATGAGTTATCTAGGCCTATTGATTTGAAAGGTGTCATTGCAGTGGATAGTTCTCCCTTACTGCCGATGATTAGCTTTCTGCTCCATCCACCTTGTCATGGTGCCTTCTTCCAAACAGGGACTAGAGAGGTCTATCAGGGATTTCTGAGTAACAGGCTGTGATCCTGCTGAGCACATCCAGGGATCATTCTAGCCCTGACCTTCTGGTTTTTATGTATGTATGTAATTTTTAAAAGATGCCTCAGAACCTCAAACCTGGAGATTTTAGAGCGTGAACCAGACTCATGCCCCATCGAGGATCTGTTGAATGAGCTGAATGTCTAAACTGGTTTACATCGATGCTTACCTAAGCTTTTTTTCCAAGTTAACCTGAGCCAACGGCTGAATCTTAATTGCAACTCATTCTCTGTTGTCAGCAAAATCAGTCCACCTGAACAAAATAGATTGGGAAGAAAGGGCTTCTGCCTGCTGTCAGAGCAGAATGAGTGTGGGTGGTCCCCTTAGTTTCCCGGTGCCATTGTCTTTATACCCGATGGATGTGTTTTTCTTTGGTGAAGTACTGTTTCTTTGCATGGATGAATTTGGCAGCTATGCTACGTCTCTGGCAATCCAGCTGACTCATGTCAATACTCATGTCACAGGAAATTTGCTGGCACTGCCTGACAAAGTGATCTGCAGAATCACAAACTACATGTCCAGTCATTTGCTTCCGTAATGCCCAGAGACTTGCTGTACTTTGTGTTTTGTAATGACCTCCATGCCTGATGATGAAACACTGGACTCTTCTCCTCGCAGCTGAGTTGGTACCCACCTCCACAAGGAGGTACACTGGCATGTTCTGACAAAACTACCTCAAGGCCAGAGGACACATCAATACTGACAGGGAGTAGTGGCGTCTAATCACTTCTTTTCCCCCATGAATGTATGCAACTTCCAAATAGACAGTGATAAACTGTGTCACCCTGATATCCTCCTTGGCAGTTCAGTGTGTTGGCAGCACCGCTTTGCTGCAGTGGCTATGAAGGGGGCCAATACACAGGCTGCCACCCTAGCCAGATCGCAAGCCCGTTCTGAGCTTCACTTCTGCCTGTCCCAGTCCAAATTGATTCTGACTGGGGCTAGAAAAAGCTCTGCCTCTTGCCAGCACTATTAATCTGGTGATGGAGCAATTTCTGTCTTTATCTCCTCCCAACAGAGCATCCTTTTTGTTTTCGGTGCATGCTGTCGGCTCCCTGTTTAACTTGCAGTGTGTAACATTCCTGTTAATGTCTTGCAAAGCTGATAAAAAAAGCTATCTATCTATCTGCTGCGTCCCAGGCTGTGCCTGGTGCTGGAAGGTGGAAGCAAGCCTTCAGCAGGGGCTCAGCAGTTCGAACATAGCTGATATGCAGTTTAATTGCCTGTCACATACTAATTTCATCACTTTGTCACCACATCTGCGGGATTAAGGACAAGGAGTCACCTGCTCAGGCTGTAGCTAGCCAATATTCAGGTTAGGGTCTGGGGGCACAGACTTAGACTAGACATAAGGAAGACTTTTTTTATGATGAAATGGTGAGACACTGGCATAGGTTGCCCAAAGAAATTGTGGGTGTTCCATCACTGGAAGTGTTCAAGGTCATGTTGGACAGGGCTTTGAGCAACCTGATCTAGTGCAGAGTGTCCCTGCTCATTGCAGGGGAATTGGACTAGATGGTATTTAAAGGCCCCTTCCAACCCAACCCATTCTATGATTCTATAATTCTGTGATGAGAAAGGCAAAATAAAAGCTGAAATTTGCTTCTTTAGAGAGGATACGATGTCTCCATTGCTGCAGATCTGCAAGAGCCATGGAGGTATGCTCCTGTCAGAAAGGGTGGACCTGGCTGATGCCAAGCTGTTGCCATGGGTGTGTTGGCTGCTGAGGCCCCTGGTTCTAGGATATGAGCCAAGATGCTGGGCTTTATCTATACTGGAGCAATGCGGATGCAGCAAACAGCTTCAGGTATGCTGTTAGCTTCTAACCCCCCTGCTCCACAGAGCTCCCATGCCAAAAGCAAATGTTGTCGTGTAATTATGGCCTTTACACACCATATGCATGTGAACAGAGTCTAGGGCATAAGGGATAGGGAATATTCTCAGTGTCTTTGATGTATAGGGTGGAAGCAGCCCTGGAAAGAGTCTCTGCCTAGCCAGTTGCTGGCTCTGATGGAGACAGCGGTGGGACAGACGCTGTGATACGAGTAGCAATGTGTTACCTTGGTTTGGGGTCCTAGAGCAGAAAAAATCCTTTCTGCCACCCAAAGGGCACTTCTGCCTGTCACTACTCTGGTGGGAGAGGCCAGAAGAGAAAAGAAGCGGGTGTGCAGCAGGACTGCTGTGGGCACAGGCTGCCTTACTCTCTCCCTAGCAGTCATGAGGGAGGTTAAGGAATAGTTTAGATTTTTCAACCATTAGGGAAGATCTGCCATATACTGGATCTCCAGAGCCTGTCTGCCTCTGGGATGTACTCCCGTCTTCCAACTGCTTATGGTATCAGTTCAGTCCCTGGGAAGAGCCACGCAGCTTTCTTCTAGGCTTTCAAACATACCTTGAGTTTGAAGGCAGGAAGATAAGCAATAGGAGCAAATACTACAAATTGTTCATTCCTGCTTCTGCCCAGCTGCCTAGCACCACCTTTGTCAGATGGAGGAGACACCTCTGTTCATGGACAACCAAGTACTTTACAAAGAAACCTTTTAATCTCAGGAATTTTTTGATATACAAAGAAGAGGTTTGGAGTCTGAACACCCCTCTATCTCCCAAGCCCATAGCTATCTCCATTGTTCAGCTGTCCAGGCACACAAGCTTGCTCTGCCCATGCTAAATCAGGAGGGCAGGGAAGTGTGATGGGGAGAGACCCAAGCTGGTGGGATGCAAGCCAGGCAGGTCCAGCTGCAGCCAGAAAGCCTTGGCCAAGTGTCAGCTCAGCTCAGTGCCAAAGCTAATAAGCCTGCCAGGAGCCAAGACTTCCTTGCTTGGATGAAAAATTAGGCTAATGGTGCTTGGCTGGCTCCAGAGTCTCCTGAAAACTGCTCTGCCCTGTGAAACTGCTGCATCAGAGGGGACGGCCGGCTTCTCTGCTGCAGCAGGTAAGACAAGGATCTGTGGCACTGAAATGGGGACATGTGCTGACACGAGGGTTGTCCTGGACCCCTTGTCTTGTGCTGTGACTTGAAGAGAGAAAATGAAGAAATTTCCACCTCTTTTCCATCAGGCTTCTGGGGCTTTCACTGTAATTGTGATATTCATTTGGTGACTCTAGGAGGGGGGTCCTAACAGATGTGGTACTTCTGCTCTGCTATGGGATAGCAGCACGATGCACAATTCATAGCTCTGAGTTTAGATTCAGGAAGGAGGAAGCAGAAGCAATTCCAGACACAACTTTTCCTGCCTAAACTGGTTGCCAATGTACTGCTGGCTGTTACTGGGGGACGTTCCCCATGCATAGAGGACCTGGCACTGCTTTTCTGCGTCTGCTGAAACCCAGCAAACAGTATTTGCAGAGCCACCACAGAAAAGCACTATTTTCCTCCCAAAGCAATAAAACTCAAACCTCTTGTGATCCTGCTAGTGCTCTTTCCCAGAACAGTACCTCTTTCTTTGGCATCACCAAGTGTATATGTTCGTCCTCTGGAGCTGAGACTACTTATGTGTGAATGTAGAAATAGCAGAAAGGAAAAGTAGAGAAAAAAATATTCTTATGGGGAATATATTTGAGTGAAAAAAATGTCTCACTGGTGAATTCAAATCCAGCTGTGAAGTAGTTTCCAAAGGGAGAAACCCACTGGACTAGTCGAAAGGCTTGACATACCATTAGGGCAATATTACAGCAAGCCAAATATAGACTAGATGGAGTCAATGTGGATTCCTAAAATGGGAAAACTGATTGAAACACAGTCCTAGTCTTCATATATGTCTGTGATAATGCCCTCTCTGGGAATCTTCTCCGGTTTCAAGATCTCTGGGGTAGGATTCTTCCCAAATTAGCTGTGGACATGCACTGGTCTTGGGAGGCTGAGAATCCTGCCACAGGACATTTAAGAAACAACGGTAAAAACGGCATTGTGGTGCAATTGCCACCATGGATTATCCAGGTATTTCCAATGGGATATCACAGGGATGTGTTCTGTGTCCTCCTCCTTTGCTGCTTATTCAAGGGGATTTTCACCTCTGTGGTCTCTAGGATGTGGTCTCTAGGATGTGGTCTCTAGGATGTGAGTCTCAGTCGGCACTGTGACAAACAGACAACTGTTGGCTGGTTTGTTGCTTTTTTTTAGATGAGTAATCCTTTCACGAAATATTTAAATGAAAATCAATGAACAAATACTTCTGGGGAAAATGTAGAAATTTTATGCTGATGATAAGGATTAGTAGCAAAATAGGGACAAATATTGCCCATTGTGTTGATGCAAAAGAGACTGTGGGTAAGGATCAAACAGGAATCATTTTTTCCTTGGCATACCTCACAGGAAAAACCACCCCCTCTTCAGGAGTTTCTTATCTTAGAAAGAGATAGCAGATTAGCAGATCTGAGAATTACCTCCAGAGATGCCTAGTTCTTCCATAAAATAAATCTATCCATTATTTCAGGTTTTGTAATCAGTGAAGCGATAAAAGAAATGATGGCAGTGTGTACAGGTAAAGAAATAAAAGATGGTAATGTATTGTTCTTCAGAAATATCCTGAAGTTTATGGAGCCGCACAGATTGATTTATGCTTTAATAGCAGTTCTCAGATATTTGATCAATTAAATGAGTTTTTATGAATGCTGCTGTTCCTGTGGTAACTATGTATTCAGTTCATTGCAACCATGAGTTAGGGCATATTAGTGTAGATGTCTGACTGAAGTTTAACCTGACATGCTTTCCCTCACAACAGCTGAAGCTAAGAGCTTAGATTTGGTCAGTGAGCGGGGCTCAGTTGAAATCTCGGGATTTTCTGAGCTGTGATGAGAGTCGCTGAATTAGGGACAAGAGTGGAGTCATAAGGATGGGGAAGCCTTGCCTTCTAAATTCAAGGGCACCTGAAATGAAGTAAAAATTAGGTGAAAAACAACACTGGCTGGAAAGGGCTTTGAGATTTATAGCTTTCATCAGAGCCATAGAGGTGTGTGCCCCATGAAAGACCCCAAATTCAATTTGGGTCACGGCAGAGCTCTGTTCCATCCTTGACATTCTTCCTTCCCCTAACACCTGGTCCTGTCTCAGGTGGTGAGAATAAGGTGTTAAGATAATTCCTCTCAGACACAGATATTGAACTAACAGCATCTCTTCAGGGATGCTTGCTAGAGCATCTACCATGGGAGGATAGTTAATGTGAGCTGAAAAAGCATCATTAACAATGCATGGATGACCCCAGCTGTGAATGGAGACCTACCACTGCACGTGTCAGCTCTGGTGATGCACAGCTTGTCTTTCAGGCCATTTTCTTATCTAATAGTCCAATATCTCACAGTCCTACATACATTTATCTTCACAGCAGCCCAGTCAGGGCCAAGTTATGGGTTATGAGCAGGCAAGATGCTCAGAGTCTTCAGTACTTGGGAGCCTTCATCCACCTGTTTTGAACCTAAAATGGATGTAGACATTGCTCGTAGAGTCTGGGTACAATTGTGAAGAGGGACTCAGAGTGCTTATTTTGCAGGACACCATGTTTCCTGCGCATTTCTGATAGCAGCTGCATAGCCACCTGATGGGTTGGTTCAGCTCGTTGATCTGTCTGAAAACCAGACTTTTTTTTTTTTTTTGTTCTTTTTCTTGATACAGTGAAAGGCTGTGCAAATACTGGCTTTGATGTAATGGAAAGGAAGATTGGGACAAATTCTCTCTGCTGCCCTGCAGTCACAGAGGAACTTAAACAATCCATGAAACACAGTTTGGAAAAGCTCTCATTCATGTGTCTAAGCCCACTCAGAAAGAGAGGCTTGAACCTAGTTTTTGGGGGAGCAACACATAACCTGTGGGCCTTCCTTGGTCCTCTGTGGTCTGAGATCCTACCATGTGCTGCTGGGATAGTCATGTTATGTGCCTCTGCCAGTCCCTTAGGCATTTCTGGACCATTCCCTTACCTCCAATCCCCTCCAAAACCAAGGGGCAGCTTGATCCCACCAAAATGCATAATCACACGGTGCTTAACAGCTTGCCACCACCAACATAATTGCTGGTAAACTACCACTGGCTCTAAAATGCTGGGCTCCGATCAAAGGGGGCTCCAGGAGGAAGAAATCGTATGTTTCCTTTAACCTACAATAAAGTGAAGCAGTTCAAAGAGAAGGAAAATGAGGTTAACAATCTCTTTGACATGTAGGTTCAAATTCCCAGCACGGCCCCAGTCAATTACCAGCCAGCTCTGGGACACATCCACTGCTAACAAGGAAGAGGAGGGAGGCACGTGGCACAAAGGTCCAGACATGCAGCGGTGGGGGGTTAAAGGACTTCATCATGGTGGTGGGAAAGTTTCCAGGGGCAAAACTTTTTATTTTCAGGCTGATTCATCGCCCTGGGGTGCACCCGGTGTGGAGGCTGAACAACTGGGGGGGATGGATCTGGGCAAGGTGGCAGCACAACCCCCTATCCAAACCCCCTTGCAGCTCACAGGGGTTTATTGAAGGATGCACAGCACCTGGAACAGCAGGCTACTGCTTTCTCTGGGACAATCCTCTGTGGCAGAATGAACCACTTTTATTTTAATGCCATTAATGAAAGGCAGTGCAGGGTGGGGTTGGGATATAAGGGGGGTGGGTGGTAGGTTTGTTCTGGCACTGAGGGGCATACAAATGCTAGGAGACGAAGACTGTGATTAAGGACCAGTGCTCTGACTCTCTGCTCATCGCAGGAAAGGATTTATCTGATGGCCTAGTTTCAGCTCCGATTTTCCACCTTTTAATCAGGTTCCCAAGTCTTCTTGTCCACCCAAAAAGTGAACAAAGGGGATGTCTCAGGAATGATGGGGCAGGAATAATGCTGCCTCTAGAAACATACATGGGGCAGAGGGTTTTGCTGCCCCAAACCTTTCTCAGGAGGCACTTTTGCTACTTCTCTGGAGTGGCAAGAGTGCAGAGAATCTTTCCACCCTGACCAAGCCAGGGTGTGTGGAACAAACATGCTGGAAATAAAAACATCCTGTAAAATGGAAAATGTACAGAGGAGCAGCTATTTTTAAAAGGGATGGCACCTACTTCTGCTATCAAGTTAGTCACATAATCAGTCAGTGAGGGACTTCCGTAGGCTGGCAGTTGACAGCCAGAAGAAACAGCCCTAGCAGACTGGTGAGAAGTAAATGGGAGCTTTTGGGTACCAAGAGATAGAAGTTTTTAAATAAAGAGAAGAAAGTTGTCCTATGCTGCCCTGGCCATGAGGCAGATGGGGAGAAGCAACCCTTGGTGTCTTTTCAATATGTTGGAAAGTGGAGTGAGATGTGATAACCCTCCAGGAGACAGAGTGCTGCAAGCAAAGGCCAGCTAAGCCACTTATTTCCCCTTCCTAATTCCGCTTATCCTTATTGCCCAGCCTCCCCTGAGTAGTTATTCTACTCTAAAAATATTTAGCCTGTAATTAAAATGCCCATCTTTTTTTCCAGGGCAAACGTATGTGGCCACAGAGCTGAGCTGGTCCTGGAGACAGCCAGAGCTTGCAGCTGACCAGCCTGGCTCGTTTTCCTGGCATGGGTGGCTCGGGTGATGTCGGGAACCAGGGTTTATTCCATCACGCTGTGTTATCAAGCTGACAGCAGCTTTAGGAAGTTGGCATGAGAGCCTCCTCTGATTTACCAAGCCTGAAGCCACCATGTGCCTTTTTCTCCTCCATGGGGATAATTATTGCTGTGTTTCAGGTGTCTGAGTCCTGTGGTGGAGAGGGACACATGTGTGGGCAATGCGGGGGCTCATGCTGCTGGTGAAGGCTTGCATGCTTCTTCCGATGCAGAGGGCTTCAGAAAGGCTATTTAAATAATAAAAAATTACTCTCAAAATGAGAGGAAGGTAGGGCAAGGAGGCAAAGGAACACTGGGAGGGACAAAGTCCAGCATAGCTCTGGAGCATTATTTAAGTGGGGCATTCATATGGATGTGAGAGAAGCCAGCTTTGGACCTGTTTCTCCCTGGACGGTGTCCATCCCCTAGCAGACTGGAACAGCAGGACACTGACCACTGCTCCAGCTGAGCCTGTTGTCCCAGGTAAGAAGGGATCCATCCAGAAGGAGCATCATGGCATAGCCTTAATGTTCACAGCACACAATTGTAGACACCAGAGGACCAGTCATATCTAAGGACTGTTGACAACTGTTCTGCAGTCCACAAAAGTGGACTGGATATCTCTGGGATATCTCTGCCCCAAAGATACGGTCTAACCAAACCTGGTAGTGCTGGAGGACAAGGCAGTTTGGAAACACAGATGGAGAATCATCTTACAGGCAGTCTCTGCCTCCCTGGATGGAAGATGCAGTTCTTCCTTCAGGCTTGGCAGTACTGGGAATGCTACTGCTTCCCAGAGGTGGTTTACTCACTGGAGCTCTGTTTGCATCAGTTCTATTCACAGCACCGAAAAGTGTTTAAAATTAAATTTGCTCTTTAAGAGCAGGCAAAGCTCTCCCTAGATGTTTCTGTTTATTCTTTAGCTGCACTGGCTCTGCATGCACCTAGTAGCCCCCACTCCTCAGAGAGTTGCACCGAGGCTGGAATGCGTGTATCTCGCTGCCAAAAGCTCTGCTGTCCGGCAGTTTGTGGTTTGCCATGCTGTGGCATCGCTCCTGTGACCATTAAATTCCTCCCACTGCCATGGTCTTGCAAAACAGCTTGTGGCCTCTCCCCACATCACCCGCTCTGCAAATTCAGCCTTTCAACCCTAGCAGACCACGTCCCAGACTGTCCAAATCCATGAAGAGATCCCCACTATCTCTGACAAGCTTTGGAACAGATTCCGAGGCAGGAAATTTGCTCCAGATACTCCTGTACTGCTTCACTGCCACGTGTCCATAATTTCCTTAGAGTTAAGTCAGCGAAGGTCTCAAGCCTTTCTGTTAGTGAGGAGCCCAGAGAGCCAAACACAGTGGGAAAAATCCTGCTCCCAATCTGGAGATGCATACTCATGAGGCTGGTGGGGCAGAACAACACAAGGAAAGGACCTGTGCTGCACTTTGGATCCAACAGCTGTCACCCTCCCAGCACTAAGGCAATAAATCCGGGGCAATCTAGGTTTATTCTCCTCCAAATCACTTTTATTATATTGTGAGTAATCACAAAGCCTTACAATGCTGCAGAGGTTCTTTAAAAAAACAAACACAGTGATGGTGTCTGCCAGCTTTTGCTGAGATTTGTTTAGCTAGCAGCTAGCATGAGATTACACAAGGAAATCTTGCAGTCTTCAACTGGATTGTCACATTGTTTCAAACTTACCACAGTGGTGCAAAGACAGTAACTTTGACAGTATGTGTTACCCTAAACATTTAATCTACATACAGATTTACAAAATTAAACAACTTTTTAAAAAATTACATTTTCTGCCAGCAGGAAAGAATTCTTTTAAAAAGACAAGTTCCACTAAAAAACATCTCCTCCCCTCCAAACTGCCCCATCTTGCACTGCAGTTGGTTGCTGTTCCCCTCCAGATGTCAGCCTGTAGGCAATTCCATTGCCCTTTTAAGAAAATCAATGTTTCTTGTGACAGTGAAGGCTGGTTGAGCATTGCAAAGGCTCAGTAGAGAGGGAGAACCCCCAGCACTGAATGAAATGGTTAAAATCCTACTTTACAACCCAAAATTGAAAAGGAGATGGATGAAAGTGAGACATGGGTTTCAGTATCCACAGTGAGGTGTTGACTCTGCTTTCTATGGGCTGAGTGGGTTTCACCCACCCCTGGAGACAGCTGCTTTCAACAATAGGGTTTCAATTTGCAAAGAACTCTGGGAACGCAAGGATGAAGGCTGAGCTACTCTCAACACTCCTAAGGAAGGTTGTGGAATGGATTTATATCTGCATTGCCTTTGCACGGACCTCCCTAAACCAGCTTCAAACACTGAAGGTTGCCCTGAGGCAAGGCTGTGTTTAGAGACCAAGACCAATCCGAGCAGGAACCCCATCCACAATATCCCTTCCTATTCCCAGGACAGTGTGCCACGTGTGGACCAGATCTCAGCAGACACCTATTGTGCAGCAGCTCCTATAAGCAAGTTGAAGGCTTCACACACAGCATTGAGTTATACTGTGCTGCCTTCCCCCACTTTCATCTGGCCTGGAGAAGAAGAGGGATGAGAGGGGCTCCCCTTTGCTTTGCCAGCATTTCAGCAAAATGAGTAAATCTCCATTGACCAAGCTTTTTATCAATTTCAGTTGGCAGCCAAGGATCTGTGTGATAGAAGGGAAAGCCACAACTCTGTAAAAAAAAACCCTGAAGATCTTTCCTTTGATAGGCAAAGCACTCCAGGGTCACAGGCATCAGTGTTAATTCTTCCCCTGGCACGTTCCAGAGAGTGTTTCAGTGCTGGAAATTGCCTCACACGAGCCCAGCTGACTCACAGATGTTTTGTTCAACATGAGGGACGTCAGCATGGCAACAGCTTACTCTCACATCCCCTGGGTCTGCATCTTGGTTCGATAAGGTCATCAAGAAAAGAATCGAGAATCCTTGTCAAGGTTTTCTTCTAAGCTTCCCCAGAAGGGGAGGAGGGTTTGGGGTTTTTTTAAGGTAGGCTACATGATTTCTCCAGTTTGTAGCTCAGTTAATTTGCTTCATTGGAGGCTGGTTCCTAGATGCTTTGCATCATCTCTGAGCAATGGCTCCCTAAGGTTAGAAAGACAGGAGGCTGCCAAGGTTGGACCCGAAGTAATCTGATGTGACAAGGATTAAAATGGGAAAGTAAGGAGAAAATTGTGGAAAAAGTTATCAACTTACTCAGTGTTCATTGCACACCTATACAAATAACAAATATGTTAAAAGCAGCACGTTAGGAGCTCCCTGTATTCAGGTTTGTCTGGAAATGTTTCTTCAAGACCGAAAGTGCGTGATAGGGAACAGAGTGCTGCTAATGAAGGCAACATCCAGAAGGCACTTCTTGAGGAGTAATAATTAAAAAAAGGATGATGCATGAGTTTGTAAGCAAGCAGCTACAGAACTGGTATGTTTTGGTGTGTGCTCTGGAGAGATGTAGCTTTGCTCCTACAAACATGTCTGCGGCATGAAGTTTTGCTCCAGACTGACTGTTCTGCCCCAGGACCTGCAGAGCATCTTGGTCCCCGTTCAGCATCGCTGCTCTTGAGCTAATAGGCAGCATGCAGGAATTCAATGCACCAGGCAAAATCTGGAGCCTGCAGATAACGTGGGCCAGGATTTGAGAGTATAAAATCCACAAACAATCAAGTATTGTCATATACAAATATATAAATTATTGACAGTTTTACAAAAGGCACACTGCAAGCCATGTCAGTCCGACACCTGTACAAACCCCACAGCCCCCCGCCCTCCCTTCCCCACCCCTTCTCCCCAGCTTTCATCACAAAACGTAAGGTGCTGCTGCTACGGACCCATGGCTGTCGTGGCAACTGAGGACCTCTTTTTTGGTCAGCCCAATTTGTCGGTGGTACTGTCCTTCTTTGATAGTCTTAAGACACTGTATGTTCTTTCCCAAGGTGATGCTTTTGATGGAAGGCAGGTATTTCAGCACAGTCTTTGGCAAGGCTGACACGCCTGTCCCAGAGAGGTTGAGTTCTTGTAGGGAATTCAGACCAAAGATAACTTCAGCAGTCAGTGACTGCAGATCAGGATTGCTGGATAAATCCAGAACTTGGAGGGCTGGTAGTTCCTTAAAGCTATAAGGAGATAACACTCCAAAGCCATGCAAGCCACTGAGAGATAAATGAATCAAATCTTTCAACCCCATGAAGTCTCTTTTCTCAATTTTGACTATAGGGTTCCCATCAAGATTTAAGTATCGGAGAGGAATTCCTTGAAGGTTTGGCACAGATATTAGCCTGTTCCCAGAAAGATTTAAGTTCTGTATGTTGGGGATGCTCTTTTCACGGTGCCTCGTAATTGTGCTGAGCATATTATTGGACAGATCAACATTCAGGGGTTTTCCTTGACCTTTTGAAGCAAAAATGTCCATAGCTATATCCAAAAGCTTGTTATTGCTCAAATCTATGTCACTCAGAGAAGAACTGGAGAAACAGTCCTCTGGAAGGCTTTCCAAAGAGTTATGACTCAGATCCAAGGATTCCAGGTACCGAAGCCTGGAGAAGGTTGTGGAGGAAATCTTGGCTATTTTGTTGTAGCTCAGGTCAAGGCTCACCAAGGTTGTGTATCCAGGGCCAGTAAGCATTGATTCATTGATTGTTTCCAGTTTGTTTGATGACAGATCCAAGTAGGAGGTATCCAATGGGATTGGGACGGGAACAATATGTGAGCCTATTCCACTGCAGTCCACCTTGGTCAAGCTGAAGCTGTCAAAGAGACCAAAGCTTTCCACTTCACAGTGGCAGCCAGGGAAGCAGGTTTTGGTGGTACCAAAACAAGGAAGGAGAAGCAGGAAATTGAACCAGGCTAATTGCTGCATTGTTGACCTGGAAAACAAGACAATAAGAAAACACATATAATTGCTATGGAAATTACTTTACTGAAAATGTATAACCGTTCTAGTCATGCAGTTTTCTGCGTTCTTCCAAATGAATAAATATAGTACACCTACAAGTACAGATGTCCAAAACACTTTCCCTCTCACATTGTGAGCCCCACTGGGAACTTAATGGAGAAAAGGATATTCAGTTAATAGTCTTTGCAGGTATAACCAAGTTAAGATACAGCTGGAAGATAGCTGTAAGAACAGTAGGATGCCTTAAAGCAAGATCTATGCCACATACACCCGTTAGACTGCACCATGGAAGAGGTTAAATGACAGCTTAAACACTGAGTCATTTTACAGCCTGGCAAAATTCAGCACACAGAGGTATTTGTGTCAGGGCATCCTTGTGAAATTTGGGAGCACCAGGTTCAAGACTCAGCAGGTTGGAGAAATCATGTAGTCTATGCACTCAGTGGGAGCCTTAGGTGTCAAAAACACAAATCGGAGGAAAGAAAACAAAGCTCCATTCATACAAAGCTCCATCCTATAAATGACAGAGAGAACGACATCATCAGAACATCATCTGGGATGAACAGCTAGAAAGGCCAGCTGCCTACTGCCCAAATGGACAGCACACTTCCCTTACGTAGACTTTGGATAAAATTTAGACATGTTTAAGTAGGTAGGATCATTGCTTTCTATTAGAAGGCTAAAACTAGCCTTCCTCAGGCTGGTGGCAGGCAGGACAGACAAGGGCCACCTGGCTCCTCACCTGCCACAGTAGAAGAACCAAGAACTGCTCAGTCTAACCCAGACTCTGCTGTAACAGGCGCAGCCTCCTGGACAAGCATGGAGTAGAGAGACACAATTTGTTTCATATAGAGCCTCTAGGGGGTCTTTGCTAATTACATTAAGTATTCTCTCTGATTAACAATACCAACCAGTAAGCAAAGAGCTCTCTCCATCCCTCTGGTTTTGACTCTCCCCTAGCCGAGACATTTCTGTCCCTCTATTGTTGTAGCCAAGGGAGGAAGAGAACTGATCTGCACCTCACTAGCTTTGCTGGACCTCTTCAGATACTCTGTACAACTATGGGCAACAGCAGCTGTGTGATTTCAAGAGTCAGCCAGAAAAGCTTTAGCAGTGTATCTGTATATCTGGAGACGGTAAATTGAAGCATACCAGCATCCTGCAGGTCGGCAGAGGCAGCAAGGGCTATTCGTGTTGGTTCCGACTACAGTCACGGGTGATGGCTCCTCCTGCCTTACAAAGTCTCAGGGAAGCCAGCAACAAAAACTCCCACCAAACTAGGAAAGCAGATCCATCAGCACTGCTCTTTGGCTACGCTGTTGCTCATAAACAAAGGTTATGTGCTAAGTGCTCATTTAGCAAAAACCAAAAAATCCTTGCCTTTAAATGTGTGTTCCCATCCCCACCTCAGCCCCCCTTGTCTCTATTCTCACCTTTCCCACTACTGTTTAAAAGTAGTTTATTACTTTCCTTGCAGTATCATCTTTCGCATACACTCTTTGATCTGGTTGAGGCACCTTCCCAAGCCCTTGCACCTTCCCAGGACCATTTCCTAGAAGTTCACACTTCACCTTTCCTCACTCAACCCTTGGCATTAGTTTGTCTCCCTTTCCAGCATGGTCTTCCTGGCCTCACATCCTTTCCGAGAAGACTGACCAGGGACTACCTGCCAGTGTGCAAAGTAAGTGTAAAGGGGAAAAAGCGTTGCAAAAATATTGTCCTGATCAATAATATGACTTTTCTGGCGGTAACTTCTAGACCTCCTGCAAATATAGAGCAGAAATTTGGATTCTGGCCAAAGAGCCTGGAAACAAAGCATTGCTAAAGGCCAACACACAATCCTCTTGGGTCCATTATTCTATAGAAACAACAGAAAATTGGTTAAGATAAGCCCTAGTCCCAGTTCATCTTGACTGTTTCTTGAGAAAACACATATATGTGCAGAGGGGATGTAGAGGGTAGAGCTCCTTCCTGTAGACACATTTCCAGATATCCCTTTTCTAATGACATCAAGGCTGATCCCTTCTGGTTCTGCGCAGACAGACCATAGCTTGCTCCCTTCTGCAGTCCCTCCTAAAATAAAGACTACTCTTTTTTTTATGAAGCTGCGTTTGGAACACACTGAAATGTTTTATTACCTGAGGAAATTACAGCAGTGGGGAGCTCTTTGGAAACTTAAAAAGCAAAATCCAGGTGTTAAATTTCTCACGTCCAGGAAAGTGCCTGCATTAGTGTCTGCTCACTCTACGGGTATTTCTCCTCCCAAATCCCACCCACTGGCTATTCCCACTTGGTGTCTCAACAGAGAAAGTGCCTCCTAACTTCTCCTTCAAAAGCCAAGCTCAGTTCCTCATGGCATAATATTGGCTCCAGTAGGAGACTGATCAGACCCCAGCAAGTCCAAGGACACATCAGTGTGAGACTTAGCTTTCTGAGCACTGGTAGGACCTTAGTGCGCTCCTGCTGTGCCACCTGAAGAGAAGCAAGAGGGCAATCTCCAAATTCCTACTTTAACTGAGAGAACAATCAAAGCCAACACCGGGCTTTGAAATGTGGCTGCTCAAACCCCTTTTGACATGAAAATTCCTTTCCTAATCAGCCTCAAAAATGATCACTAGAAGTGGGCCGATACAGTGACTCTCACTGCAACATCCACGGCTCTAAACGGCAGCAAGCATGAAATGTTACCCAGCTGAAATGCAGTACACAAAGCTCAGCTCAGGTATTTGCACAGCATCTATTGTCTCTTTGCTCCTCGCAGCACTGCCTCAAATTCTCCCTTACTGGCTCTGCAATTGCTTTGCAGAAGGGATGCAATTCATTACTTCCAGCTAAAAGCTCCCTTATGGAGCAGCATGAAGCACTCATAGGCTAACAAGCCATTTGGCCAATAGCTCTGACAAAAGACAGGAGAAATAAAGATACTGGTCATCTTCCAGTCCAAGAAAGAGACTCCGGCACTGCCAGATAATCAATGAAGAGCTTAGTCAGGTACAGGCGTACTTCATTATCACACAGAGCAATCAATGGCATTCTTTGAAGTGGGGAAAGAAACATGCTGCAGGCATCTTCATCTGTGTACAGCGTGCATTTGAAACCACATCAAATTGCCTTTGGATTGCTGCCTATGAGCTGCTCTGTTGATAAAGGCAGGAAGCCAAAGTATCCCCTAGTAAAAGGAAGATGAATTATCCTCCTACCATGCGGGGGAGATTCACCTGGAGGAAACATCACAGGCAGAAACCAGCAGCCCCATCCCTTGGGATGGCAAGGAGAAAGCCATTGGGAGAAAACAGTCTGCTCTCAGGCTGTTTCAGCCATGACCTCTTAATTTCTATGGCTGTTGTGGTGTGGAGAGATCCCAGGGATAAATTTTGGCCACCTGATAGCTCTGAGAGGCTTGTTATACCCATTGATTTCAACAGGAGTTGCTAAAGGTGTGGCATCTTCCCCCATGTTCCAGGTGCCTGGAGTGGCTCCAGGGCTCTGGTCTTTGTATCTTGCTCATCCTTTCTGTGTGGCAAATATCCTGAGACAACCCCAAGAAGACCCAGGGGTGGGTATTGGAGCCAAGGTTGGACCAAGCTCCTAGCAGGGTGCTAGCCTTCTTCCGAAATCCCACATCTCTCCCTGAGTCTGCAGATGCCCTGACGTCTCTTCCCTGCTCTGCTCATCCCCTGCAATGTCACACAGCAGGACCAAGCAGAAACCTCACACTCAGATTTCCCTGCCAAAAAAAAGTTAAAAACTGATTTTGAAACCAGACTGCAGAAGAACTCCAGGTCTCAGCTGATGGTTCGAGGAGCAGGAGAGAGGAAAGCCCTGTTATGGTGTTGTCACAAATGCACTCTTCTCACTGCAATTGATTTCTTCCTTCTCCTCTTCCTTTCTCACTAGTCTCCCCCAAGGTGAGACTTTGCCACCTTCTTCCCACCCAAGGGAAATGTCCTAACACATCCTGCCCTGGGTGGATGCCCATTGCTTGGGGGACTGGTCCGCTCCTTGACAAACAAAGATGAAGAGGATGCTGCCTAGGCTGTCTCCAGTTGCCCTGGCAACCACTAAGTGGGAAATCCCTATAGACAAAAATGAAGGACTAATTAAAAAACAATACAAGGGAGAGGTGTTTGAAAGTTCATTGTTTGATGGAGTCAGGAAACAGCCCCCTCCATTCATGCTGCACCTCTTGACCTCCTCAAATGTGTCATTTGGCAAAGCACAGGTGAAATGCAGCTGGAGTCAGGGCTGAAGACCCAGAGTCACCCAATGAAGCCTAAGGTGCATAAGTGAGAAGCAAAAAAACCCCAGCTTGTCTCTACAGTAGGGTGAAGAGAAGGAGAAGTCCAGACCCATCCTTAGAGACACCCCATGTCTCCCTTGTCCATGGTGGAGCAGGCTGCCTGCTCTCCTTGAGCTGCTGCTTCCCACCCCATCCCTGGCTGCATCTTCCAAACCCGAGTCCCACCCACTAACCAGGTGTACCCAAGATAAACCAGTTCAGCTCAAGCATTCAACAAAAAAACTCTAATCTTCCTTTTCCCATCTCAGTGGGTCAGTTTTCCAGCAAAACGGGCTGCCCAGCCACCAGGTTCACCAGCTCTGACAGAGGAATGGGGAAAGCAGGACCCATCTTTTCAACAGCAGCCCACAACTACAGCAGAGCAGGTATGACACGAATCTGTGTGTCTAAGACATGGTGGACAGATCCCAGTAATTTCTTTTTTTTTTTTTTTGCCAACATGCTGCTGGATTAATTTTGAATTAACAGCGAACAGAGTAACCTTTAAAGGAAAGAGGCAAAAAGGAAGGGCTGGAGTCTGCCTATCCCAAAGAGAGTTGCTGCACTAGCAAAGCACGGAGGAGCTGGATTAGCAACAATATTTCATCAAGAGGAAAATTGTCTTCTGCCTCTTGTATCAGCCAAGTGAAGAAAAAGCAAAGTCTATAGCAAGGCCCAAAAGGCTCACTTGGCTACAATCACTAAATGGGGGCAGGAGAAAGGCAACATTATTGGAAAGCAAAACTGCATACAATATGATAGAAGTCTTAAATCCTCCAGACTGGAAAAAAGAAAAAAAAAAAAAGATAGCTGGCACTTTCCTGCTTTAAATATTTGGGGAGCTCTGACAGACAGCTGGGATGGTGGCTTCAGAGTACCAGGATGCTCCTGAATTCCTTCTCCAACAATAAAATTGCTCAGAGACCCTTTCCTCCTCCCTTTTCCCATGAATTAATCTGGAAAATAACAATAATTATCTAGTGAAGCGCAGCACTAGCAATGGCTACAATTTTCCAGTGTTGACTCTCCCTGGCTGAGTCCAGATGACGCCACAGATGCAATCACAGCCCAGTCTCCAGATCACACGCACCAGACAGCAAAACTGGCTCAAACCAGCCTACAATCAGAGACTATTAATCCCTTAACTCACAGGCACACACCCCTCACATGATAAAGAAACTGCTGCTGACAAGGTTACTGTTTTTTTTTTTCTTTTCTGTGTGAATCCATCAAAAGTAAAGGTCATCCAGGCTTTTGCTCTGCCTGCTTCAGACTGGCTCTTCCCTGCAGAGGGAGTTCCCACATGCATGCAGCTAAAAGCTTTGTTTACACCCTCTACAAAGCTTATTAAACCAATTAGTGTTTTTCATGTAAATGGAAACAGGGCTTTCTGATCCATATGTTAATTTTTGTTGTTTGCTGGTTTGGGCAAATACCTTAGTGTTTGTGGCTTCTTGAAAATAGAATCCAAGAAGTATCTGCTAATAAGGTTTGATCCTCCATTTGCTTAGATGGGTCTGGGGGAGTTCAGTGGAGTTACCCGAGGTGTCAGTCACAGCAGGATGAGAATGAGTCCCTTTGCTTTTCTAAATTCAGCTTGATTTCAGGCAACCCTCCATCACAAGCCATTGCACAAGTAGCTCTTAGGTGATAAATCACCACCCCTCACCCCACCTTGATGGTTCTATCAGTGGGAAGTACAAAGTCACTTAGCTAAATTCCCAATCATCCATCAGGTTATAAAGAAGGGGAAGTGCAACCCAGTCTTCTCTTCATCCTCACCCTATGTCACCCACCAACGCGTGCAAGCATCGAGGTGGGAGGAAACTCCGCCACTGAGATGGCAGCTTTAGCCCTTATGGCTCAATGTAAAGAGACATCAAGGGTCTAAACAGGAGTTAAAGTCATCATGCAGGTGCCCGAACATTTTTTGCTCCATCTTCCCATTCCCTGGGGAAAATCAGGATTAAATGCAGGGAAGGTAAAAGATATAAAGATTTCTTTATGAATTCCTTTCTGCTTTAATGATTTCTTATAATGGATGTAAAAGCACCTTCTTTGGATTCAGTTAAGAAACCCAGTGCCAAAGGGGGAGTTGTTAGCAAGTAATTAACCCAGTGGTCTCAGGAATCTACATTACCAGGCTATGGAAAAGTAGTATACAATAGGCATCAAACTAGGGATGGAAAGAAAAAGTCGTCTCTCCTCCAGCAATGCAAAGGTGGGTGGGTGGTGTGATGGGGATGGGTGGGTTCAGGATGGGATTTATCCTCTCTGACTTGTGGCTCCCCAGCGACTGCAGGCAGTAGCCAAGACAAGTAGATCTTGAGCCGATGATTTTTGCTCTGCGGGGAGCTTTGTTCACATCCAGCTGATTTCCAGAGGGGACAAATCTGCCGTAAACAGAGATGAGATGCCACTTCTAGATCTGGACAAGAACCCCATTGCTCTGCATCAAGTCTAGCTTTGCAAGGCTTGAACCTTACTAAAAAAACATGGAATCTGGGGGGTGGGCAGTGAGACAGGCTGAGGAAGGAAAAAACAAAGACACCATTCCTTATTTTCCCCATGTCTTGATTATCTCTTTGCTCAGCTCCACACATACAGAGACTGCTAAGACAAAACTGCAGTGAATAGCTAGCATCCCACTGATACTCTCCATCCTTCAGGGGGATTTTTGTAGATTGTACAGGGGATGTAAAATATAAGATTAGCTAGAGCAAAGACAAATTGTTAAGCATCAGGAACATTTCGTAACTGCAAAGCCAAAACTAAGTAGCCTTTTAAGCCACCACACAAGCCACAGAGAAGACATACAGGATTGATTGAGAGGGAACCCAGCACCTCCAAACCCTAAAGCTTCATACTATGAGTTTGTTTTCAAACATGTGGTGTCCCTTGCAGAGCTGAAACAGCCTCTGCTCTATTTTTCCTTTAACGTAAATAAATAAAATAAACCTCTCTTTATAAAAGGAGAGACCCAATAAAATAATCTTTGCTCCAACTGCTAATACAAATCCCATCTGCTTTGGAAGAAGCCATGGGTAATTTATCACCCTAGTGTTTAAACAGCTAATAATTCGTTCCACTTGCAATCTCCTTGCCACCCCGGCCCCAGCATCCCTCATCCCTCGCAAGGAGGAAATCAAGTTGCAGTGTGATGTATTTTGGGCTCTGACAAAAGGAAACCTGTGCAGGCAGGTCTACCAGCCCATACAACAAGTTTCAGCTGATTTGTATCTGCAGCTGAAATACAGACAATATCTGCCATCCCAAGAGCTGTGTGCATCTAAAACCGCATCTTGGAAGCAAACGACTCCTGGGAAATTTGCCTCAAGTGGGAAAAAGACAGTGCTACTTCCAGCATGGGTAAATTAGGAATTAAATCATAGCAGCATTAGAGTTTTGCACAAAAATTCCCCTTCCCTACTTAGACCAGGAAGCTGTCAGCTTAGTAGCAGTTTTATTCGGGGTGGAGAAATAGTCTCCCATGGCTTTTGAAAGCAATTTTGCTCACCAGGCTCATGCTGAACTGTACTTGTGCCCAGAGGAGGCGTTCCCGAAAGGAAATGATGTTTGCCAAGCCTCTGGAGTAGCTGCGGGTAGGGGAAGGCAGGCATTGCTGTGGCATGGCACCCCCTGGCAACATCAAAGGGGGATTCATGGAGCTCACGGGGTGCAGAAGGGACATGAGTATCCTGGCCCCACCATCGCCTCGACTTCCAAGGACATATGGGTTCAAACAAGATGCCTGCGAGGGATGCAGGAACTCAGGGCTTTCTCTTGCTCCAGCATAAACCCCCTGGGGTGATCACCCCAAATACTTTTACGCCTTGACAGCCTCTGCTTCCTGTCCTCCCCCTTGGCTTTTTAACCATGAACATTTCCAGGAATAGGAGGTCTTGCTATCCTGGCACTTGCTGAGTGTAACGGAGACCTCATCTCAGCTGGGAACACAAATATTTTCTTAAGTGTCTCAAACTCAGCTGGAACAGGATCTTTATGATAAACCCATTGACAAACCCCAGAACAGGAAGTCTCTGTTGCAGAGGAGTTTTTTAGGCACAAATAGGTTTACGAATCAGCCCTTCAGCATGGTTCTTCATAGCAAAGGAAGAGGTTTACACTTAGCTTTACACCACCTCTAATGCATTTTGCTGTACAGAGACGTGGTGAAGCTATCAACAGATTCCCCTGTCCTTTCATCTCCAGTGCTCAAGGGCTCACCATGGTGAAGGAGGCTGTGAGCACACAGGCTTTACTCAAATTACAGCAGTAAACCAGGGAGTTTTAAAGCCTCCTTCTTCCGGGCTGCATCCCTCTTTGCAAAAGATCAGTTTAAAAATGATGGATCACAGCTTCATCTGCAATGTTGGGGCTGCACACACTCCCCTCTCTCCAGCCATTCCTGGTGTCAGACTAAGAAAGCCAACAAGCTGACATGAATTTTTAAAGCATAAAACACCTGAGGCAGGACCTTACTTCTTAGCTGTTCGGTTATTGAAAGCAATAATGATTGTAGCAAGTTTCTCCTACAGCTTCAGTCCTCCATGATGCTCTCCCACATCCGACTCCAAACCCTAGCCAGTTCCTGTGTCAGTTCCTGCTACAACCATACTTTTGCATAGCACTCTGGTTCCCAGAGATGTGATATAGTTCAAGAGGAATGCACTCCAGGACGAACACCACATGCCAGGCCAGCAAGAAACGTTAAGAGGTGCAATACAGGGAGAGGAAACCTACCCACAATGGACGCTTCTTGGTTTTAACTGTTAATATTGTTGCTTGGCCATGTCATTATGCACAAGATGGGAAGTGCCACATGCCATGCATGTTCCTGGGATGGCCCATACAACCTTCCACCTCAGGAAAGCACAGGTTGCAAGGACCCATGAGCAGCTGTGTGGTCCAAGGGAGAGGCATGACATCTATTAATGTACCCTACTGCCCTGACCTGGTTTGCTTTCAACCACCCCAGTGGGCTGGCCTGAGCTGCAGAAGGACTATGCTGCATGGATGGACATGGATGGATTCCCCTGGAGAAGATAAGCTGGGCAGGAGGAAGGGAGTAAGAGAGAAGAGGGATGGTGCCAGGGGAAGGTGATATCTCCCACGATGGTGATTCTGCCCTTCCTGGTGAGACACAGCTCACCATCACCATCGTAAGAGATATCACTTTCCCCTGGCACCATCCCTCTTTTCTCTTCCTTCCTTCTTCCTCCGCAGCTTGTCTTCTGGTGAGACACAGCTCACCAGCACCCCCATCATCCTGTATCTCTAAGGGCTTTCCAGCTCTTTCTCCTTGAAGCAGAGGTGGCAGCAAATCAGTTGTCCAAATGATGCGTCTGTGCCTTGGTTTGTAGTGCTCTGCCCAGCTCCAACAAGCAGAGGTGGCCAGCATGACCCAAAATCATGCAAAACACAGAGGGAAAAGAAATTTGCACCAGTGGGACTCCAGCTGGGCAAGGCCTCCAGCCCTGGCAGAAGGATTATAAGAGATCTCCATGTGGCTTTAGTTCTCTGAAAGGCAGTAACTCCCAACATCCCTTCTCCTAAGAGCCCTGTGGGGCTGCTGGCTTCAATAAGAGAGCACAAAGCAAGGACGCGACATTAGTCTGGGTGCCCCTCAGTACTGCAACAGCCAGCCCAGGGCTTCTTTGTGGGCTTTTTATTTATTTTTGTGGTTGGTTTTATTTTTTTCACGCACAGTAATCTCCAGACCTCTTTGCTGCCTGTGGCTCTCAGCGTGCAGCTGCAGACCCTCCACCAAGGAGATAATAAATACAATCCTGGCCATTATTGTTGCAAACAGCACAGCTGGAGGCTCCTGTCTCACTCCCCTCCTGGCCTTTCTTCCCACCTCCCCCACTCAATAATTCTTGCAACGTGAGGCTGCAAACAATGAATGCCAGTGAAACTACTCAGTAGAGCATGAGCTGGGGCTTCAGGAGCTGCCTCCAACCCAACGAAGCACATGAGACATTTGCTACATCTAGCAGGACTCCTACAAGTTTTGAGGAGGGGAAGGGGATCTGGGTAAAGCTGGCAAAGAGTTTGGCAGCAGGACATTTTCCCCACCATAGTTCCCAGCTCAGATGCTTCCCTGCCGCAGTGATGTGGGGATGTGGTGTAGCATCTCCTTAACTATTTGCCTCCCCTCCCTGGCCCAAGGAACCTCCAGTCCCTCTTGGCTGCTGCAAGGCCTTGGAAAGAAGGGTTATCTGAAGTAGACTGGGAGGGTCACATCACCAGCATGATCTGTTTCTCACCTGTAACCATAAGTTCATGTGCCTGTTTCCCTCCTGACACCTTAAGGATGATTAACCCTAAGTCCAAGAGGTGTTCATTCCCATGTGGAGATGAGAATGCCATCCCCAAGTTCAAATCCCATCATTTAACTGGGAAGGGAGCATAAGCTAAGACGCCCTGGTCTTACCTCATGCAGAAGCCCCCATCCAACACTGCTGCTGCCAAAACTGATCCGGCCAAATGCCACCACTATCCTTGTGTACCATGTCGAGCTCCTGCTTTGCCTGGACGCTCTGGGGACATCAGCTCTGCTATACCCTCTGCAAAATGAGCAGCCAGGCTGGGGGACGGGGAAGGGGGCATCTGGGGAGACGGTAGTGGTGAAGTGGCGCCTCTCAAATCAGTGTTTATGGACTCCAGAGCACAGCTGCAGTCTTGGTGGCCAACAGCAGGCCTGCCTCTCCAGGAACCTCTGTCCATCATGCTGCTCACCTCCCCTGGTTCCATCCCGTCCCCATCCCCTTGATTTTTGTGCAGCCATGTGGCACTTCTACCATGCCATGGAGATGCCATGAGTGACTCAGAACGCACACACTCATCTTCTTTTACCATTTAACCTTGTATTAAGCTACCTCCTAACCCAATTTGACCTGATTTTGCTGACCAGAAGATGAAAGCTTCCCAGATTACAGCATCCTCATATGTGTCTCCCATATGAGCTCCATGGTGCTAGCCCCTTGCACACTGTTCCTCCCCCTAAAGCAAGGAGAGGCCACCATGCACCATGCTGCAAAGACAAGAGATTGGGACATAACCAAGGGACATTTGGGAACAGTCCAGAAGAATAATGCTCCCCCTGTGGATACTGGCCAGGTTCAGAATTACTCTGTGATCCTCTAATCCTTTGAGTTGGAGGTCTCTTGCAAGAGGTTGCAGTGCTCTGGTCCTGGGTAGATACAGGGGCTGAACGCTGGGTGGGAACAGAGCCTTTGCACCAGGATTAAAGGGCTCTGTGGGAAGGACCTCCTCCATCCTGCTATGTGAAACAGCCTTGCTGTGCCCCTTGCTGCAGACATCTCATTCCCAAAGACGGGAGGAAAAAGGGTGATTTTGGGGTCAGGGATGTGTCCTGCCTGACTTGGAGACCTCTGTGCATGTTTGTCACTTCAGAAATGATGGAGTTGAGGAATCACATCTGCTTTGACCCATCTGCCACAGCAGGACTTTGCCTTTAAGTTTCATTTTTTTCCTGATGAAGGATTCCTTATTGAAAGTGAAAAAAAAGAAACAAACAAAAAAACCCTCCAAACCCAAGTCCTTATTTCTCTCCCCACCCCAGAGTTTGAGCTGCCAGTCATGAACTAGGGGAGAGGAGTCAGCATCACAGATACACGGACAGCAAAAAAGAAGTAGGAGGGCGGAAAGAAAAGAAAACCCACAGATGTGGGCACTCAGATATTACACACAGCACATGGCCCTGCGCTCCGCTACAGCAAAGATAAAGTCCTTTTTTTTTCCTGTTTGTTATTGCTCCAACAGGCAGATTTCCAGCCTGGTTAAGACAACTCAGGAATGTCCCATGCTAAGGCAGCCAGGTTGGTTTAATCTCTTGCAGCTTTGCAAACGGGGTTGGGGGAAAGCTGGGATGATTTTCAGAGCACGTATTTCTTTCCCCCTGCTGCACATCATGAATACTCCAAGAGGCAATGATGGAAACTCCCAGGAAATACATTAAAAAAAAAAGAATTGCAATACAAATTAAAATCTGAAAGCTTCCGGGTAATGAACATCTGAGCCATTCATACGTTCCCCTTGATAGGTCCAGGTGCCAAGTTTTAAGACAAGAAACAGCTTGCTCAAGCCAGCCTTTATCTCTTCCCATCCCTCAACATCTCAGCATTCGGAAGTTTCTTTTGATAGCTTGCCAGGCGGCCCGTGCTGCGGCTACCGCTCAGGGCTGGGGGCAGTGCCGGGGGTCAGGAGGGCTGCCGGACAAGGATACCTTGTCTTATCTCACCCTCCAGCCTCTGCTTCTTCCCACCAACCAGCTGACAAGCGAGGAGGAGGAGGGAGAAGAGACTGAAAGAGGAGAAAAGAAGCAATTAGGGATAGAGGGAAAACTCTAAACCTTCAGAAGATGGTGGCTCACCTTTTATTCCCTTGCTGCGTCTTCCACTGGAGTGGCACACACTGCTCTTCACTGTGGGGCTGAGGGAGTACCAGATGCTTTTTCCTATGTCAAAAAAAGAAAAAAAAAAAAAAGGATGACTTAACGACTTATGCCTGTTTCTTGTTTTACAGCTCTTTTCTCCCAATTCCCTCCTACCCATTCAATGCTGGTTTATTCCCTGCACTCAGCCTTAAAGAATAGGGGTGCAGGAGACCCTCACCCTTACCTTGCAGCCTTCCTTTCCAGTCCACCTTCCTGTCAGAAATTAATGTCCCCTGGGATGTCTGTCACAACCTCGTTCCCTCCGAGCATTTTGTAAATGCTCCTCACTGCCTCTGCCAGCAGCTGCTCAAGTTCATTCACAACCCAGCAGCATCTCCCCGCAGCACGCCTGCTCCACGATACTGCAAAGGAAAACCCATCCGGAGGCTGCCAGCCAAGCTCCTGCCTACCCTAGTCCCCATCCCTAACTCCGCACACCCACCACTTTCGGAGAGGGAACCTGCACTGGAGCAAGAGACGGGCGATGGCTGAGCATAGGTCAGGGCCTCACCAGGCCATTTATATCACAAGCAAGCACCTCCCATGTCCTCTTCAGGACGGGGACTGGCTCCCGTGGGTGGAGAAGGGACACAAACTCTGCTCTGTGCCAGCACGCCGGCAGACACTACCCACTTTGCCTTTGCAGTGCCTGGCTGCTGATAGCAAGCAGCCAGCCAAGTTTCGACTGCCAGTTCTCCCAGGAACATACCAGGCTTGCTCTGGTCCTTTCAGCATCTAACACATCCAGCGTGCTCCTTATTCCTGGAGAGACTGGTGAGGTGTTGGACTAACCCTGCCCTTCCACAGTGCCTCTTCTCCCAGCATTTGCCCTGCTCTTTGTCGCTGCGATTAAGCCCCGCGCACCGCCAGGCAAGCTTAGCAGCGGCAATCAATGCAATATTTCAGCGCAATGCTAGCGATCGGCACCGGCTGCTTTCTGCAGAGTAAAGGCACAGTGTCCACCCAGACAAGTTTCCTACTGTAACTTCAGTGAATGCCGTTATTCAGGCTAACAGCAGCTGATTTATCACGGCAGACACCCGGAGAAATCTTTCGACTCAGTAGACTGGAGACTCCTTGCCCGGCTGCCGCGATGAATGCCGTGAGCTTGACTTGGTCGTGCTCTCATTACACCCAAGCTTGAATGCCTTTGCTGCCACCGAATTACACGAGTGAACCATGAGGGAGATTGTCGGTTAACGGAGGTGATGCCACTTCCCCATGAGAGAAGCCACCAGCTCCATCCTCACCACTCTCCTCCCAGCCTTCCCAAATCCCAAGCAGAGGAGTAAAGTTGACGGACCCTTTTGTTTCCACCGAGCTGGCACGTGTTGTGGTTTACTGGGCTAATAAATTTGCCGTAGTCTGCGCCTTTCAATGACTGCAGCATTAATAACAAGTTTCCATGGAGCTGCTTCAAAGTTTACAGGGTGTGTGTCTGTTATCAGGGGAACCCCGTGCTTTCTGACCTCCTGCTCCAAAATTCACAACCAGTAGCTTTTTTTTCATCCTTGCCTTTTCTTTTTTTTTTATCCTGGCCTTTTCTTTCCCCCCCTGCCCGCCCTAGAGAAGAGAACAAATAAATCCTGGTCTGCCCCCCAAACACACCTTCCCTTCCAGCTTAATCCACTTACAGGCATGGGAAATTCCCAGGCAGGGAGCTCTGCGCTGCCCTTATCTCTGCGAGCCGGGGGAGAGGAGCCCCTTCTCCACCTTCGAGCCTCTTCACTCCATCCAGGCGACCCCCTCTAAGCTTTATCCTCCACCCCTTCTCCTTTCTCACCTTACCTTGGGTGAGCTGCGAGCCTCACAGCACCAGAACCCGACTAAAAAGCCTCTTTTTTTGTTTCCCCCCCGCCCCGGCCGCCGTGCTGGGAAGGGAGGGCCAGAGAAAAGGAGGGGAGGAGGCGAGACAGGGAGCCCTGTGTGAAATCAAAGCCCCGCAGCCGGGCACGGGAGGCGGCGCGGAGCCTCCAGCTGCTGCTCGGGTTACTTTGCAGCCGTGGCAATCCCCAGCGCTCTGCTGAACCCCCCCAGCGCCGGGGGAAGGAGAGGGGGAGAGATCCCGGCTTGGAGAAGCTTCACCCCGCCCCGGCTGCAGCCCGGGGGCTTCTCTGCACCCCAAAACTCCCCCCTTTGGGAAAGCCAGCGGTGGGGATGAAGTAGTTCACCTCCACCCGAGCCCCCTGTCCTCTCCGAGCTGTTTTGCAGCCGATGCCCCAGCAAACTCATCCCACCAAAAATAAAGTTGGGGTGGGTTGCTCCCCCCCGCCCAGCAGACCCTCCCAGGGCTGGCCCTGCTCCCCCCAGCTCCCGGGGGGGCTCAGCCCAGCCCTGTACAGCGAGCTGCCCCCCGGAATGAACAGGAATAGGGGGGTGGGGACAGGGGGCAGGGGTGGGAGCGCCCCCAGCTCCGCGTCCCCAGCCCGGGAGGGACTCACCGGGGCCGGTTCCCACGGCGGGGAGCGATCGCCGGCAGCAGCAGCGAGTCTTGGGGCCGGGTGTCCCCTTCTTCCCTCCTCCTTCTCCTCCTCCTCCTCCTCCTTCTCCTCCTTCTCCTCGTCCAAGGCGTGCAGCTGGCCGGGCGAGCGGGCTGCCCCCTTCCCCGCAGGAGGAGGGAGGAGGGAGCTCAACAGATGGCTGCACACAAGGGAACATCTGGGAGGAGGAGGAGGAGGAGGAGGAGGAGGAGGAAGGAGGCAGGACTTGCGCTCTGCTGTGCCACTCCTGAGCCGGCAGACCCCCTTACGGGAGGAAAAGGGGGGGTGTCAAGCCGGCTAGACACACACGCGCCCCCTCCCTGCTGCTCTGCGTCCCCCCTTGGGTTAAATCCCTTGTCATCCCTTTGTTTTCTTGGGAATCACTCCGGTTACCCTCACAGGACAGACTTGTTTCCAGCCCTGAGTCCTGTTCCTGAACACTGCCTGTGCCCGGTTTTCCAGGGATATAGGGCCGAGGTCAGCTTCAGCACCCCAGGGTCCAGAGCAGGGCAAGGCAGCACCAAGATGTGAGCAATGCCAGCAGGCAGGAAGATGAGGCTTATAAATTTTATGGTGCAATCTCTGATACAGGATAAAGAAAAAAAAAAAAAGCAGGTAGTAACCCATCGTTTAGGAACAGAGAGTCTGGACCCCATCACTGCAAGATGAAGAGTCACCAGGTTGAAGAGACTCACCGGATCATTGAGTCCAACCATTCCTATCAAACACTAAACCATGCCCCTCAGCGCCTCGTCCACCCGTGCCTTAAACACCTCCAGGGAAGGTGAATCAACCACCTCCCTGGGCAGCCTCTGCCAGTGCCCAATGATCCTTTCTGTGAAAAACTTCTTCCTAATGTCCAGTCTAAATCTCCCCTGGCGGAGCTTGAGGCCATTCCCTCTTGTCCTGTCCCCTGTCACTTGGGAGAAGAGGCCAGCTCCCTCCTCTCTACAACCTCCTTTCAGGTAGTTGTAGAGAGCAATGAGGTTTCCCCTCAGCCTCCTTTTCTCCAGGCTAAACAACCCCAGCTCTCTCAGTCTTAAGGGCTTCTCCAAGGAGGCTGTGAAAGAGCAGCCACGCACCAGAATTTCTTGACTATTATGTGTAATGGCCTGTTGGTGGCTCGAGTGGTGATGCTTGTACTGGAAAAAGAATAAGGAGCCTACCTAGTGTGGTGCAGAGACACTGAACAAGGCAAAAAAGACCTCAAGGGTCCGTGAGTCAGTGAGGACTCATCCTGCGACTGGCTGCAGCTTCCCGCACCGCACCCCTCATGATAGACATGGTCAATGGCCTGTGACAGGTCCCAAGCTGTGTGGCTGCTTGTTTCTTAAAAAAGTCTAGGTTAAGAAGGCGCAATCAGGCTCCCCGTGTTTACTTTTAGTAGTGTTGATGCTTTGAAATATGCCTGATGCCCAATACCAATGATCAAAGTTTGCTTGGACCATGACCCTCACACAAGTGGTTCACTGAGATTTGCATTTAGCATCTCTTTGTGATGAAAAGATGGTGAAAAGGCAATTTTTCACTCAGCTCAGCTGCTTTCTCCAAGCACTTGAAGCCTGTCGATCCACAACCTGCCTGAAGGTTTGCAGGGTGACACCCCCCCCAACAAACACAGCTCTGATCAGAGGGGCTGAGGCTTGAGGCAGGGGATACTGGGGGCATTATGAGCAGATCACAATGTTTGTTTTCTGTGATTCCAAGCATGGCTTATCTGTATTATGTGCTCACTCCACACTCATGTCTCAGAATCTGCTTTTTGGGAATCACCATCAGACTCTGGAGAGCTCTGCCAAGGAGGGGACAAGCAGCCCCAGGGAGCCAGACAGAGGAAATCTGTGCTCAGGAATCACAGCTGAGCCAAATACTTTGCCAGGAAAACCCTGGGAAAACCCCTTAATCTGAGTCGTGATTTTCCATGTAAAGACGGAGGTGATATCTCCAGACATGAGCAGTCTGCTGTAAGGATCCTTTCACACAGGTCTTTGTACAGTTCATTTTTATAGCTCTGGGAAGGGGAAGTTGCTAAGCTGAAAGCTTTTGTTTAATTTTCCATTTTGTTCATTTTTCCATGCCTCACGCTAGGCCTTTGCCATGTCAAACTTGACCTTGGTAAAGCAAAATCCCAGTTTGAAGCTGGAGGAATTGGGAATTAAATTCTCTAGCTGAGATCAAGTCCAGCAGTCAGCACTGCTGGGTCTGATGATTTGAAAAGAAGAACTGAAAAATTGAAAAACCTATCTTAAAACCTCTGGATTTTGCTAAAGAAAGATCTTTTTTTTTTCCTTTATTTGAAGCCTAAAATGAGCATGTTTTGCAATAGCAGCTGGTAGATGGATAAAGGAAAATTATGCACTCAGAAATTTTGTTGCTCAGATGAAAAAAATAATCAGCTGAGAGGTGTTCTGGCTTGAACTTCTAAGGCTAAGACAGATTTTTCTAAAATTTCTCCAGTTTGATGGAATTGGCCAGAATCATGCTGGGAAGAGGGCTGACAATTTAATTCTGGGTGATCTGGGAGTAGAGATTAGCCCTGGTGTGATGCTAACACAGAATTTGTCATGGTGTGTGTCCATCTCTGTTTCTTAGCTCCTGCAGCCATCTCCCACTGAGATTCTAGAAGTGCAGTGTCCTCCTCCTGGTTCTCAGTCCATGCCCTGCGGAGATGGATGACAAAGTGATGCCTTGTACTGCCATGATCTGCAGCTCTGTACCATGAAACCCCCTATTGTAGAATACCTTGGCTGGACAGTCCACAGATGGGTGGTTCCCCCAGCGGATCGAACTCAGTTAATCATCATAATACCAAGGTTGTTATTAGAGGGCATTTAGTCTTAAGGTCTTGTTCCCTACCATTACTACTTCTATATTTTTGCCACATGGGAACACATTTTCTTAAAGTTAAAAAAGGTTTTTCCCAGAGCTGTGTAGTCCTATAGGCTGAACCTTCACATGCAAAGCCAGCCAAGCTGCTCTTGGACAAATTCCCCTACCTATCTCAGGCAGTTCTTTGCCTGAATACACCAGAGTAGGATGAAAGGTGGAAATAACAAGGGATTTGCTAGAGGTCATGCAGCACCAAATCATAGAATCATAGAATCATAGAATCATAGAATAACCAGGTTGGAAGAGACCCACCGGATCATTGAGTCCAACCATTCCTATAAAAAAAAAAATGATTCTAGGACAACTCTTGGGATTTTAGGCACTGCTGAAGCCGTGAGTTACCCTCCTTTTTCAATTTGGAAAAGTAAATGGGGTCAGTTCTGCTAAAATAACTTAATTTCACCCAGATTTTAAGGTCTACATATAATACAGTTTTGTGAGCACCATGTTTAAACATCAGAAAGCTGAGAGCTGGATCTTTATGCTGTCCATCAGCCTAGATTTTTTCCTCTCTTGCTATCTCCAAGTGTGAGGGTTTCAACTGCTTTTATGCCCCATTTTTCAGCTCAGCTCCACACCAGCACAGAGGGACCTTCAGTCTTGCCTCTGGCCCTGCGGCCCTGAACAAGCATCACTCCAAGTAGCCCTCATATACTGCTGTGGCAAAGACTGTAACAGGTCTGGAGACCATAAGATGTCTTCTCCCAGCTCACTTCCTCCAGGGCCATGCTGAGTTTGCTTCTGACCTTCCATTTCCACACCAGCTCAGTTCCTTGTTTTCTCAACATCTGATAACATCATGCTGGTTTGACATCTTAAAATTCAGACAACTCTTAAGCCAAAGGAACACTGAGTCACTCTGAGTTTCTCCTGAATAAGTTCTAATAGACGCATATCGGGTAAAAGTTGTTGAAGAGTGAATGAGGATGACATAAGCTGGATTAGTAAGAAGAGCTGCTGTTGGAGTTTTGCCCCATGGTGTTTCAGCCCCTCCCTGAGATCTCATTTCCCTTTTCTTATGCAATTCCAGGAAAGGAGATTTCTTAAACTGTTGGAAAAAACCCACAAAGCTTAATGGGTGCCTTGCAGTCTTCAGCTCTGGTCTTCTCCCTGACATGTCCCCTTCCCTGAGTGTTTCTCTGCAGTGGAAGGAGCCTTCCCTTTCTGCTGTGCAAAGGATTGCTCATGAACTCTCATGAACTCTCTCTTTTGTGGTAGATATAGAGCAGATGTCTTAGGAAGTTGTCCAAGCTCGGTTACATTTGATGGTATTTCTCAGAAGGAAGCACCCACAGCAGCAGCCAACACAATTACTTCTGGAGGAGTTTAGTTATTGAAAGTAGTTAGGAAAAAACAGCCGTCCACAATAATAACAAACAATCACCTCCAGTTCCTACTAGGGAAATACAAAAATGGTTGGTCTGTCTGCCTGCTCTGGGAATATTTCCTATCCTTGTGAGAGTCCTGTAGTAAGTTAGAACTAGAAATATATTTGTTTGTTTGTTTGTTTGTTTTTACCTCACGTAACAAGCAAAACTTAAAAAAACAAACCAAACACCTGAAGCTTTGACTGTGGCATTTAGGGAACTTAGCAAACTTGGGAACACATTCCACTTTACTTACTGTACACAGTCTTGGTCAAAAATACAGGTTATTCTGAAGGTCTACCATCACCCTTTGCCAGTGGGACATGTCTTATGGAAGTCCACCCATCAGTGAGTGACTGCGGTCAACTCACTTGGTCTATGCTGACCAATGGTTTTGTATGGAGAACTAGGCCAGCTCTTTGCTCACAGCATTGATTATATTTTTCTTGACTGAAAACCAAAGTGAAATGCATGAAGAATATTTGCTGCTGAAAGGAGGCAGAACTCAGCTTCTTCTGATGGAAGTCCCACGGTTGTTGGCAAGGGTCAAGGTTCCTCTTGATTGTTCTTCCTGCCTGGCCACATGAATTTTGCTCTCCTTAGTGGCTGGTGACCCAGCGTGAGCAAGAGGGACAGAAGAAACTTTCTTCCTCACTGTTTATCCCCTGTCCCTGCTGCCCCCTCACTCCAATTGCCCTGTAGCCTGGTGGTTTTGACACTGGTGGAAACCATGTTTTTTTGACACCAGTGGGAATTATGGTTTTTGGCTCCTGTGGTCTGAGGAGGCCTTTTTAAAGGCATTTTGACTAAAATTCAGCAGCAGGAAGGGAGTGCATCTCCCTTTTCTTGTTGTTCAGTAGCATGCTTCACATCATACCATACAGGAATGCTGAGCTTCCCATGGGATCACCAAGGTCTCATTCACTGAGGGAGGAAAAAAGGGTCTTATTCAGATCCATTGAATCACCCCTAGATTCTCTCTCTCCATGGACAGTGGAGGAGAACAGGGCACTTATGAAAGTTTTGTCACCACAATGGGGCCAAGCATCTACCTCTCAGTTATTGTGGAGCCTAAATCACTCAGCCAAGGAAAGTGTGCGCTTTGGTCCATCTGGCTGTATTAGCTATTCCAGGCAAGTGAGTGGTTGTTTCCCAGCAAGCTTCTCACTAGAATTTTGTTTTCTTTCTATATATTTTGAGCCTCTTCTTGCAGATATTGACTTCCCTTTGACATCAGTCAATATTTAGGTCTTGAGTTAATAAACATTTAGATTTACTTGGACAAAATCAATACGTCCTGAGATCTTTCTGCTATCACTCATGGTTGAGCCCTAGGGCCAGTGGGTGGGAAAATACTATCATGCTTTCAAGACCCATTTTTGCAATGGTGCTTATAGATGGAGTTTATTCTTTTCATGAGATATAACTTCCTCAGCTGTCTTGAATGCTACCTGGAGTCATCTTCATTCATAAAATCACAAAAGGAAGGAAGTAATCACAGGGATTTTTATTTTTTTTTCCTCAATTTTGTTTGAACACCTTCAGTTTGGCATCAGCAGGCCAAAATGTAAATTGAAGGGGTATTGACATCTTTCTAGCACCATGTTGGGGTTTCAACTCAGTTCCATGTCTTTAGATCCTCAAATTCTCAGAAGTTTCCTAATCTTTATTTCCCATATAAATTGGATGGAATCAGAATGTCTTTGAGAGTGCAGAAATCTTTGAAGGTCAAAGCCAGACTATTTACCCCATCAATCAATACTGAAACAGTCTGCATGGTGCATTTAGGGAGCCAGCACCCTACTTGAATGCTGCAAGATGCTTTGGTTATCTCATCCTGAATAAGATATTGAAGCATGGGATGAGACCCTATATCCAGACAATCAGAGACCTGAAAATCCTCTTGGAGGATTGTCTGGAAATTAAGACTCGATTACACTGACAAGGTGATAACTGTTGAGGTAAAAACTATATACTGTGCATGTAGACTACAGGGACAGCTCTCAAGATGCAAATTCAAAGAATGATTTAGGTTGGGAAGGACCTCTGGGGGTCTTTGATCAAAAACTCCAAAGTTATGTCTAGCTTTTATCCCAGGAAGATCTATAATACTCATTCAACATTCCACATTTGCTGAAGCTCCATTGATTTCACTTCTGCAGAGGATTATTGGTTTCACTAAACACCTGTGGCCTTTGTTAAATGCATGGTTACAAGTACGTTGTTGAAACAAACCCTGCAGCAATGTGTGTTTTGGAAAAATGGGAAACAATAGAAGATATTCAGCTATTTTTTTAAATGCTGTTGTTGGAGAAAGCTGTTGACACACTTTTCTTGCTGCCTAAGCAATGAAACATGTTTTCATAGTCCCCTGCACATTTGCATCCTGCAGTACTCCCAGTTCTTCCCAGTGTCCCTTATCATTGTGGTCAGCAAAGGGCAACCTACTGTATTGCTTGTAGGGCCTTGGGGTATCAGGTGACTGACCAGTAGGCATTTCTGACTAATCAGTTGACTGCTGCCTTGCAGGATGAATAAGGAATTGCCTTTCCATTAGTGGGCCCATTAACAAATTAATTCGCATTTTATTTTCCCTCAGTTTGCCTTCAGTTCTGCTTTCCCTGGTTACCGATATTAATGAAACTTGTAGGAACTTCGTAGCCCCACACAGGGGCAAAGACCCTTTTCTGTAAGTGGAGTGATACAGACCAACAGGCTTATAAATGTTGGTGGTTAATGGCTAGGCAAAGTGACCACCCAGGTGCTATTTTGCACAGGAACCAGGCTAACAGAGCAAAATAACTCCATGACAAATAAACCCAAGTATTTTTTCCATTCTTCTGCTTTTCTCAGTCTAAGATAAAATTGTTTGGAAAGTTTTTTCCTTCTTTTAACTTGAAAGATAAAATTCACCTGTGCACTTGGAAGCAAGGTTTTAGCCCAAAGCACAAAATCACTACTCGATGAAGGAAAAAAACATTGACTTGGGGTGGTTTTCTTGCCAGTTGAGAGAAGATTAAGCACCAAATAGTGGGAAACAAAGACAACAGGACACCAGATACTGGGAAAATCTTTCATCTGGTGGAATACCTGCTGAAGGAAGGAAAGGATGCCCCTGTTGCTGACACTTTTAAAGTCAGATTAGGGCAAGAATGAAAACACTTACTGTCTAATATCTAGGTCTTTTTTCTAGTAATCCTAATGAAAATACTCTGACTGAAGAGGGTGCAGCACAGTCTTCTCTCTCATCTGTCTGCTAATCAGTCTCTCCCTTCTCTGAAGCTACCTATAATATCCATTGCTATGGTAACCGAACATGGTATGTATCACAAGCAAGATGACATATGCATCTTTTCCTGCTTTAATAGCTCCTCTGTTTAGGCTGCAGTCTTCCCTCATTGTCAAGTTCCCCAAAGGACATATGTATGCTGACTTCATGGATTTGCATCTCTTTGCGGGCAGCTGCCACACTCACCCACTGAACCACTGGTGCCGTGAAGCTTGGTTGGTTGTCATTCAAACCAGCTTTGCATGGAACATAAATTTGTGATGCGTTCCTTTGTGGTATAATTACATATATTTTTAACTGAGTGGTAAGAAAATATTTTGAAAGAAACAACGTTCATTGAGCTTACAGTGTTATTAATTACCCAATAACTAAACATGCTTAGAGAAATGGGAGTTGTTACGTTCTTGACTTTGTCAAGCAGGTCAGTCATTAAACTTTAACAAATTAAGCCAATATTTTATCTCAGCAAGTTTGCATCAGTGGACATTGATCCATTGGCTGTTTGTTCATGCTCCAAAATACATTCCCATCAATATCCAGAAGCCTTGCGAACCCAAGGACATGGTCATAATGAAACAAGCAGACAGTTGTCAGCAGTGCTTAGAAGATTTACATCATCTTGTGAAGAGTCAGCTACAGAAAGAGCTCGATATTTAATGGTGAAGTTGGTCTTCATCAAGGAAGAATATGTGGAGTGATATTTGCTGCTAACACAGCCTGTCTCCTCCGTTGGAGTCCCTCAGAAACAAGTGCCCAGGATTATTCCTATTGCATGAGATGAGAGCACCAGAAGCCTTTGATGAGACAATGGCTGGATTAGTAAGAGATGATGATTTCTGCAAAGACCTTACATCTCAGTGGGGATAGACTGTTCCAAAGCTTGACCACTCTTTTGGTAAAGAAATTTTTTCTAATATCATATCTAAACCTCCCCTGGTGCAATTTAAGTCCATTTCCTCTTGTCCTATCATTTGTTACCTTGCAGAAGAGACTGGCATCTACTTCACTACAGCTTCCTTTCAGGTAGTTGTAGAGAGCAATGAGGTTTCTCCTCAGCCTCCTTTTCTCCAGACTAGATGACTCCAGTTCCCTCAGCTGCTCCTCATAAGATTCGTGCTCCAGACCCTTCACCATCTTGGACGCCTTCCTCTGGACACGCTCCAGCAACTCAACGTCCTTCTTGTAGTGAGGGACCCACAACAGTACAGTATTTGAGGTGCGGCCTCACCAGCACCGGCTACAGGGCCATGATCACTTCCCTACTCCTGCTGGCCACATTATCACAGGAGGCAGCTCCTTAGTCTGGTAGCAAAGGGTTTTGTTTTATTCTTCCTCCTGGTGTGAGTAAGCCACAGCTGGGACAGCCTGGGTTTTTTTTCCCACCATGTATCGTTCTCTGGTGTCAGTAATGAGAAAAAATAGCTATACTGGCACATTTTATTAAGCAATAGCCAGATACTTGGTGCTGCAGCTCTTAGAAGAGTGTGAATGTGTGTTGTCTCCTCAGGGTTTACATAGGTAGGCTCCAATCAGAATGATACATGAAAATTTATTTTTTAAACTCAATCAGGTGCATTTTCTTAAATACCTGGAAAAGTGCTAATGTTGCCCTTGTAGACAACACAGGTAAGTAAATGCCAAAGGAAGAGTGGAGCAGACCAAGAGTTCTCTGCTTCTTTATATACACTGGCATTTAGTCCACTCCCACCCAGTAGCCCATGTCACTTATAGCAGCTGGAGTGCATAATTGCTAGGAGGTTGATGACCTCTTGGCTAAGCCGCTTAGGTCAAACTTGAATGTATCTCTATGGTCTGCTGCCCTGTCTTTCCTTCACCATCTTTCCTTCATCACCTTTCTGTTCCAGTTTCCCTTGCTACTCTATTAATCTTAAAATTGCTCTGCTTTCCATGTGCTTTGACCCAAATACATTCATAGATCATTCTGTTTGATACCTACTCCACTGCAGGCAGGTGATCCAGTTGCTCAGGGTATGGTGAAGGTATCTCGGAGTGATACGGTTCCAGGAAGGTATCATTAGTCTCTGAGGCTGTGACTTTCTATGTAACAACATAACTGAAAGAATATGTCTTTAAAAACCCATTCTGGAGGAGGTACAGTATGCTTATATGCTTATGCTCCCTGAGAAATACAAGTTAACGTTTTTGTTTTCTTCCTGCATCTTCCTCTCTTCAGCTGCTACTCCTGCACCAGCTACTTCAGTGTTCCTCCAAAGTTTCTGTTAACAAACGTATTTTTACTGTGTGTGAAGACCATCATCACCAATTTAGATATGTCTGGCAACTGCTTAATCTCATTTACATAAAATAAGGATCTTAATAGTATAACATCTGTTGTCATGAGATTCATCTCAGCTTGGGCTGTTACTTTACTGTGCTGGAAGATGATGAAACGTTAACAGTTACTCTGTGCAGCCTTCTGACTTGAATTTGTTACTTAACATTCTCCCTGCTTTTATTGCTCCACAGAGCAATTATAGTTGCAATACTTTTAGCTGGAACATGGCTGATTTTGTTACTTTCTATGGTGATTCTCTCAAAATTAAAACATCCTCAAAAGCACTTTTAATTGTCATCCTCGCTATTTTTCTACCCATAGTCAGAGCACAAATATTTGATCTAACTTTCTCCCATACTTTAGTATTTTTCACCTGTTACTGCCTATGTAATTTACCTTAATCAGACAACAATCACTTCCCTTGTGATTTTCCTACTGCCCTGTATTGTATGTCTTTATAGTTTCACCGGCAGTAACATCTGCAATATTTTTAACCAATACCTCCTCTTTCCCTTAGGCATAGCGTGATCTCTAATGTTTCTGGTATATGCTGCTAAAAGTTTGGAAGGTGCTGTTGCTGCTATGCAGTCTTTCCTGTTTCATCATCTGACATTGTCTCAGAGTTGACAGCTTTTTTCTCTTTCAAGCTACTCTCTAGATGTTGGTATGGCATGAATATATCCAGGCAGATAAGTGTGTTCAGCCAGTGACTCCCTCCATGGCTCAATTTCTCATTCTCACTTGTGGTCAGGCCACTAAGAGTCCTCCAGATGCTCCTAGCACTGGCACGCTGGTGTTCCCATGGAATACGATCTTTTTCCATCTCAATACACATCTTGTTTTCCTGCCGCTTCTCTTAGTTGTTGGGCCCTTCTATAGCCTGAAAAGATTAACTTGCCTTTGGAATTTTTCCTCTGCTTTGTGTTGTTCTATTATTTCCACTCTCCCATAATCCTTGGCTCTGTTTGCATTTTCCCTCTAATGCTTTTGTTTTGATGTTTGTCCAGCTCCTCCTTGTTTGCTTAGGCCTCCCAATAAGCTCCCTACTGTGTTCTCTATTGCTTCCTTAAATATTTCCCATCTGGTACCTACTGAGATTTCTTTATCATTCCAGATTAATGGCCTGAAACACTCTCCAAGCATTACCTTCTCTGTCTCTCTCAAAGACTTGCTTTTGAACTTTGCAGGATTGAATTTAGCTCCACTGTCACCCATCTTTCCCTTGGGCTTTAATGCGTTCGTCATCTTTCCAGTAAGTAATTCATGATTGCTGCTGCCCTTCAGCATTGCTATAGACTTTCACATCCAGCAGTGACTCTGTTGCACCTTTTGCAGATAATCATGTGGTCCATCTGCTTTTGCATGTGACCATCTGGTGACCCATTGTAAATCCATGGGGGAGCCAAATGCCACCAGTGATGAGACTATGCACCTCACAGCAACTTCTCAACTTCTCACCAGTTCAAGTTCTCCCAGTCCCACATGGCCAAGCATAATATTTTGTTTGTTTCTGCCTTCATCCCTTATATTTTCATCTTTCACGTTCACAACTCCTTCATTATCCAGAGCCTTGTTTCAGATGCTGTATTGATAAAATTTATATTTTTCCTACTCTCCAACTTGTTTTGGTGCATAACAACAAATCACAACTAGGCAGAGATTACTGCAGGCTGCAGTAAATATTGCTGTGATCACACTCTCAGGCATTAGGCATTAGTTTCCTGTTGCTCACATAAGTCCTTATTCCTTTTGCATATGGAGGCGATATTATTCATCTGGAACATAATACCCAAATAACAGCTCTAATAACAACTCTACTGATTACCTGTACCTCCAGGGCATCTCCAGTTTGGCAGCTGCACATGTATAGCTCAGCTGTGCTGCTCACTCGCCTGGAGTGAGAGGCTGGTCTGGGAGCCCATCTCAGAAGCCATGTGGTGTGTTGAGCCATTCTTCAACCTCCATGACTGTTTCCTTGTGTTTGGGTTGTCAGTCAGATTGAATTGCAAAACCCCTTCTTCAACAAGTTCTCTATAGACTGACTGGTTATGACTGCCTAGTTTATGTGAAAGCCTTGCTGCCCTTTGCTGGGCTCATTGGCACAGGTTTCAGTGCCACCTTCTCAACTTGCCATCCACAACTGAAGTTGGGTCTGCTTTTATGTAAAATCTGAATTCTCCTCTGCCTATATAGACTGCCTAGATGAGGTGAAGTGAGCTTCTTCAGTAGAAGATGCAACTTTTTCTTTTGCCTTAGGTAAGATGAATTCACGACATTTTACTCTGTAATATTTGATATGACATTGCTGAGTCGTTCTCATCCATCACCTAAGTCTGGAGCTGCAAAGAGTCAGTATCCTGGTATAGGAGCGACCTGTCTTCCTTTAATTTTCAGGATATATGGTAAGATGTTTATTAAAATATCCTGAAGTAGAAGATGCAGTGAACAGAAAGGACATAAAAGAATGGGATTCAGTTTGAAACAATGGCACCTACATTTAGGTGTCTGCACTAGGTGCCTGCATGTAAGAGATGCACCTAAGCTCTCACAGCAGTGAATGGAAACATGGTTACTGCCTAAATACAATCATCCAGTGCTATCTGAGATGCTGGCCCAGCTTTCCTGCTGGCCTACAGCTGTCAGTCCCTTAGGGCACAGGAGTGAACAGGTCTTGTGTCATATCATCCAGCCCCATGCGGATGTGTCAGACACCTGATGCCACCTCAAAAGGCAGTCAGTGTTTTCATTTGCAGTAGCTGAGCCTCCAGTGAACACAGTCAATGTAGTTCAGATTCAGTTAAGCAAACACAGGTATTAGGTTTTAGAGGCAACTAAATCCCTTTGCAGCCCCATCAACTGAAACTCTGCTGTTTGTGATAGTTTCAGATGCCCACAAAGATACTTATGGTTATGTGCATCACCAAGGTGCAGCAGGGAAGTCAGCTACTTCAAGGAATGGTGTCATCACCTTAAATTAATCCTTCTATGACCACCTCAAAACATCCACAGTTTGGATCAATAGTGAACAGTCAATGTAAGTTTTTTTAGTAGTTAGTTGTAGAATCCTCCCAGAAACAGCCAAGCCTGAAGCACCATTGTTCTCAGTTTTGTCACTTAACCCACTGGAAAATAGTATCCGCTATGGCCAGAATGGAGTTCTTTGACACTCATTTTGTGGGGTACAAATAATAAGTCTAGGGCATTTCTTGAAGAGTTTCACTGGGAATTTCCTTCTAGCCACAGCTGGTGTCCCACAGACAGACACTCTGTAGGATTCCACACTGTAGGGTTCAACATGTAGAGCAAACTAGGAAAAGTAGCGCTCTCCAATGGCATTTCTGAACAACAGGAGCAAGCCAGAAAACACTGCATAGGCTTAGAGGGAATCACAGAATCACAGAATCACTAGGGTGGAAAAGACTCACTGGATCATTGAGTCCAACCATGAAGAGCTGAAATGTGATGAGCAGAGCAGCTCGGTGCATCCTTCATCATGTTCAGTAGAGAAAAAGTGACATGCAACTGGTGATTCTCCAGATAATACATCCAAGGTGAGTTGTGCAAATGCAGGTGAGTTGTGATCTTTCTGTGATCATGGAGTTCCTTCCCCTCTGTGAATCATTAATGCCAATATGTGTATTGATTGTGTATCACCTTCCCTCCTCAACAGCTAAAATATATAACACAGCTGGACCTAACCAGGGCTGGAATAGGACAACAAAGGACAAAATAATCTGGAACTGATATTTTTCCCTAACCTGCCATAGCCAAAGCCTCAACAATTATTCAGAGATCACAGAGCTGGAAGGAACCAGCATGATCATCTAAGCTTACCTGCTGCTTCATTACAGCAACAAGATTTCACTCACTATGAAGTTCACCAATATAAGACTGACTATGCCAGAGCACACCTTCTCAGGAGACCTCCACTCTTGACTCACAGCCTCCTACAGGAACAGTCAATACATAAATAGAAATACACACTTAGTTGTGAGAGAAAGTGATAGTTCTCAAAGATGCACATTTCAGAGGCTGCATTTAGGAAAATCAATGAAATGTATCTAATTGCTAACATTATTTTATAGGACATAATGATCAGTAAAACAATGGTCAGACCAGAGAGCTGTCAACATATCAGTTCCTTGTGCCTTGTGGCTTGAACTTCTGAGTGTCAACTTGCAGAGCCAAGATATAGATACATTTCACAGAATCACAGAATCACAGAATAACCAGGTTGGAAGAGACCCACCGGATCACCGAGTCCAACCGTTCCTACCAAACACTAAACCATATCCCTCAGCACCTCGTCCACCCGTGCCTTAAACACCTCCAGGGAAGGTGACTCAACCACCTCCCTGGGCAGCCTGTTCCAGTGCCCAATGACCCTTTCTGTAAAGAATTTTTTCCTAACGTCTAGCCTAAACCTCCCCTGGCGGAGCTTGAGGCCATTCCCTCTTGTCCTGTCCCCTGTCACTTGGGAGAAGAGGCCAGCACCCTCCTCTCTACAACCTCCTTTCAGGTAGTTGTAGAGAGCAATGAGGTCACCCCTCAGCCTCCTCTTCTCCAGGCTAAACAACCCCAGCTCTCTCAGCCGCTCCTCATAAGGCCTGTTCTCCAGCCCTTTCACCAGCTTTGTTGCTCTTCTCTGGACTCGCTCCAGAGCCTCAACATCCTTCTTGTGGTGAGGGGCCCAGAACTGAACACAGGATTCGAGGAGCGGTCTCACCAGTGCCGAGTACAGAGGGAGGATAACCTCCCTGGACCTGCTGGTCACGCCATTTCTGATACAAGCCAAGATGCCATTGGCCTTCTTGGCCACCTGGGCACACTGCTGGCTCATATTCAATCGGCTGTCAACCAACACACCCAGGTCCCTCTCCTCCAGGCAGCTTTCTAGACAGACTTCTCCCAGTCTGTAGCACTGCATAGGGTTGTTGTACCCCAAGTGCAGGACCCGGCATTTGGCCTTGTTAAACCTCATGCCATTGGACTCTGCCCAGCGGTCCAGCCTGTTCAGATCCCTTTGCAGAGCCTCCCGACCCTCCAGCAGATCGACACTTCCACCCAGCTTAGTGTTGTCCGCAAACTTGCTAAGGGTGCACTCGATGCCTTCATCCAGATCATTGATGAAGACATTGAACAGGGCTGGACCCAGCACTGAGCCCTGGGGAACCCCACTTGTCACTGGCCTCCAGCTGGATTTCACACCATTTACCACCACTCTCTGGGCCCGGCCATCCAACCAGTTTTCCACCCAGGAGAGTGTGCGCCTGGCCAGGCCAGAGGCTGACAGTTTCTCAAGCAGAACGCTGTGAGAAACTGTGTCAAAGGCTTTGCTGAAGTCCAGGAAGACCACATCCACAGCCTTTCCCTCATCCAGTAGCCGGGTCACTTTGTCATAGAAGGCGATCAGGTTAGTCTGGCAAGACCTGCCTTTGTTGGTTTAGACTCCAAGATGGTGCAGACCAGACCATGGTTTGCTTAGATTTGCCCTTCCCTAGACCAAGTCTTCTCTAATGAAACTGTGATTATTTTTCCAGATAAATTTACATCTTGTGATGATGTTTTAAGCAGACTTCTTTTCTCCTGGGCTGCAGTTCACAGACCTTAAAACTGAACCATCCCAACAGATGCAGGAGAGAGCTGAAGGTAGTGGTGGCATCCAGACCAGTGGGATTCCCATATACAAAGCACTGGCTGACAGACTTCAATATGCAGAGGACGCCTCATCACATTATAGGGAATGTTACTGAGAGACAGAACATAATTCAGCATTACTTGATGCTATTCTGTGATGTCTGTGACAGTGAGAAGAGGAAGGCTCATGGTTTCCAGTGGAAGTTGTTTCAGTGACACTTTCTGCTTCCTTTTTCCATCAAAACACATTACAAGTAATAAAGATTAGCACACACAGGAGAGATATTTTCAAACTGCCTCTGGGCATCTGGATGCATGTTTCCTATTAAAACCGACCTCCAAATACAAAAGCCACTTAGAAAATTCCAGCTTTTTGCAGAGATGCAAGGCAAATGATCTGAAGTCATATAAGGAGTTTCTTTCTCTGGGACGTGAGCACTTAAATCTCCTATCTCAGTTTCAGAACCCCTAGAACTGGCCCACATTTTTTATGCATTAAACCACTGTTCCAATTCTTGTCCCAGTGGCAAGATCCTACTAGTTGTTGGAAGAATAAAAGCATTAAATAATTGTGAGGACACATAATGGAGATTCTCTCCCCATGCTATGCTGCTCATAGCACATCACTCATCTGACTATGCAATGCCATCACCAATGGAGCATTGGGAGAGTCTCCAGGTGGTATGAGGGGAGTGGGCTATGGCAGAAAAAGTCTGAGAGACCAGAACTTGCTTTTCCATTGGATCTATTGCAACCAGAATTGTTAATCTGCTCAAATTGCAACCCTGGCTCTAATTCCTTCCAGCCTTAGGGGCAGAGGTGGAACGAGGAAGATGGATTACAGCTTTAGAAATAAGATACAAGCTTTCTTACAGTCACAGATTTTAAAACTGGAGAGGCATTAAATACTGCCTTTTTTACTTCTTCTGGGGTCCAGAAATTCCCTTACTTTGAGGGAAGCTTGTTACCAGAATCTAGGATGCTGTTGCATTCCAAACAAATAGACATGGCAAATGCATTTTAGAAATAGGCATAAAATCTCAGCAGCGACTGAACAGCTTTCTTTGTCTCTCAACCTCCCCCCTAAATGCTTATACAATTGAAAATGAAATTGCACCTCTAGGCAGAGCTGCAGCCGTGCTCCTCAGAGGCCCCTTCAGTCCAATTGGCAAAGGATGGGGTCTGGCAAGCCTTAGTCAGCTTGTGTTTGCAAAAAGCTTTGGAAAGGAAAAATGCTGCGCAGCACTGAGTCATGCAGCTGCCACTATGGAAAAGGGAAATCTGTGGAGGCTGGGAATACATCTGGAACACTTGTGGAAAGCAACTGGGGGCTGTGGATTAATTGTAGAGTTCATATTAGCAACAATAATTTAGAATTGAGCACTGGGGACCTCAGCACTATAGTCTGGTCTAGGAAAAGTGAAGCCTTGGCTGTTTCTACAGGCAGAGTGGCCTGTTTGGTACCAACAGGCATTGCGCTTTGGACACGGATTCTGTGCATCGTGCAGGAGAGCACTGCAGCTCTGGATTACTGCTAAACTTGCACAGAGAAAGGAATGAACTTGGTCAGCAGAACCAGGCATTCAGCCAAAGAGAAGCAAGACCAAAAGATGTTTCTGTATTCAGGACAGTCCTGGGCACCTGTATCATCTGACTTCTGTAGTAACTGGTGCCTTCCCTACCTCCTACGCCCAGTGTCGTGTGGTGATGATAACTCCTATCTGATAGGTGAGGAATTGGGTAAAAAAAGAGGCCATTTTAGATGCCCTTTTCTGTTGCCTCATGAGAGCAATGAGAAGCCATTCAACCATTCCAGGACTCACAACAACCCATAGTAACTGGATGCTGTAGATGTCTCTCAGATATCTTTTCCATTTCTTCTGAAGAACATGACCCAAATATGCTATAAGCCACAGGATTTGAATTTGCCTGTCAGGGGACCTGAAGGTCTGTCCCTCTGCTGCTTTTCTTCCAGTTACCTTTTTTTTTTTTGTTGAGAGAGACAGAAAGAAAAAGGCTAACTGGGTGAAAGAAAAAAAAAAGCACATTTCTGTTTAAAAAGCCTTTCTTTCTCTATTTTACTTTGGTATTGTGAATGAATCCAAGAGAACCTCCATCTGCAATATCAATTTAGGTTGCTGCTTCCCTCTGTCTGCAGGGAGAGATCTCTGTTAGCCAAATGATTATTCCTGGAATAATAAAAACTTGCAGCTGGAACCAAGAGCCTGGCCGATGCAGACAATAAAACCATGGAAAGGCATACAGAAAGATCACTTTGGTTTGCCAGGCTCAGAACTCTCCTTATCTGGAGGGCTGCTTGCTTTCATATCCCCCTGCAGATCAAACTCTTCAAAATTAACCCAACTGCTAACATAGAATAAAAATGGAGAATATGGAAGAAAAAGTCTGCCTGGAATCTCAGTGATACTTTCAGCAAGAGGAGAAGGTATGCAGACTGCAGCTTACAGCCCACATGTAACAGCTTGTGTAAGGAGGGAGGAATGGAAACAGAAAACCAGAAAGAAAATACCCGTTTTGTTACAGAGATCTCCTAAGTTTTGGACTGAATAATACAATGAATAATATTACAGCAGGTGCTGTAAAAGCAGACCTGCATGAAACCAACAAACCGGGCTGTCTTTAGGGTGCATTTAAGCCTAAAATTCCCTTAAGCATGGGCTTAAGTCCATTCCCTGCTCAGCAAATTGATATATGCACTGTGTACAATCTCTTGTTCCCAAACCCTTTTTACTCCTGAGTGTGTCCCAAGGGCTTTGCAAGCATTAACATGATAAAATATGACAGATGAACACATGCAGTACAATACAGGAGCTACCAACTAAAATATGCTAATGACCTGTGATCCTGTGATCCTGTGATGTGCTGCCATCTTGGCTCATCTCTAAATCTGATGGAAATGAGAGCTCTTGAACCACACGGCAGAAGATCTAATTCATCTCTGAAGAACCAGGATGCAGCCAGAAGACTCTGGCTGGGTTCTAGGAAACGATAGACTCACCTAAATGAATTAGGTACCTGACGTCTCTGACAGCATTTAGGCTCTGAATTTCATAAAGAGGGCATAGGGAGGGTCTTCTCTTAAATTTAATGATGCTCAAAGTTTCAGCAGATATTCTGGTTAAGATTTTGATCTGAAGGTGCTGTGAAACCTCATTATGAAAAGATGTCCACCTCATCAGGAAAATGCTTTTTTTTTCAGCTGCTCCTCAACATTTTCCAAACTGGCAGGGGCAAGTTTTCTCATTCTTCTTGGAGCTAGATGTCCTCAGAGACTGCTTGATGGTTAAGCATTTTGAGTCCCAGCAGTGCTTTCTGCCCTGCTGTGTGTCTGTGGCTCCCAGCCCACTGCAGGGTTTGGCAGAGGAGCCAGATTCCTTGGCCTGGCCCTTGACCACAAGTTCATCCTTGCATACCAGGAGCACTAATACTGCTCCCAGCTTTCACAGAGCCAGAGCTGCCACCGGACACCGAATCAGGAATAAAGGAGAAACAGTCATACAAATTTTGTTTGCAAGACAAAAGCAAACAAAGATGTTTTGCTTTTGAAACCACAAAATCCTGTGGTTTACAAAGAATTTCTTGCATGTCCCGTAACACTGCCTGTCCTCTTTTCTTCTTAGGCTCTTTTAGCTCATCTTGTGCTGCACCTTGTCCTACAAACCTTCTCCCATCATGCTCCAGAGAAAAGCAGCAGAAGTGAAACACATTCCCGCCAAAGCCCCAGAACCCTGTAGGAAAGGCAGATGGCTTTTTGGGGACATATATGGAGAAAAGCCCACATGAGCAGGGGTTATACATTATTAAATCCAGACCAGTCCTGTGTGCTAGAGAGGGCTGAAAGAACTTTAGCTTTTCAACTTCTCTCCCTCCTTGCTTCATCCCAGTAGTGATACCATTCTCACCATTGCTCTCCTCTACCTTCTCCATCCTTTGGTTTGGATTTAAGAAGAGATGGGAAGATCAGAGATGGGAATAGCTATTATGCCAATAGGACAGCAGAAGAGAGAAGAGAAATTCTCCCTCTGTACTCGGCACTGGTGAGACCGCTCCTTGAATGCTGTGTTCAGTTCTGGGCCCCTCACCACAAGAAGGATGTTGAGGCTCTGGAGCGAGTCCAGAGAAGAGCAACAAAGCTGGTGAAGGGGCTGGAGAACAGGCCTTATGAGGATCGGCTGAGGGAGCTGGGGTTGTTTAGCCTGGAGAAGAGGAAGCTGAGGGGTGACCTCATTGCTCTCTATAGCTACCTGAAAGGAGGTTGTAGAGAGGAGGGTGCTGGCCTCTTCTCCCAAGTGACAGGGGACAGGACAAGAGGGAATGGCCTCAAGCTCCGCCAGGGGAGATTTAGACTGGACATTAGGAAAATATTTTTCATGGAAAGGGTCATTGGGCACTGGAACAGGCTGCCCAGGGAGGTGGTTGATTCACCTTCCCTGGAGGTGTTTAAGGCACGGGTGGACGAGGTGCTAAGGGGCATGGTTTAGTGTTTGATAGGAATGGTTGGACTCGATGATCCGGTGGGTCTCTTCCAACCTGGTTATTCTATGATTCTATGATCTGTGATGGGGGTAGCTGCTGGAAGATCTCTTCGGTAGTTGCCATCCCTCCATGCAGCCCTAAGTGGTGGCTATATGAGAACTGAATCCCACTCCAAAACTGGACTCCAGATCCAAGCCACAGCTACAATCAGAGCCCAGGTAGAGCCCAGCTCCCTGAGATTGACCTCCTCAGCTTTGTTTCCAAATTTGGTGCAGCTCTCTGGGTCACATGTCCCCTGATTGATTCCTTCAAGTACCATTGCTCAGTTAGAGAAAGAAAAATAACCTGGTGTTCATCTTCCCTTCCAAGACCCTGCCTTGACCCCTCTCATGCATCAGTCCTGGTTGTTTCCAATGCTCCAAACAATGTGTGTCTCTTACCCCAGCACCTCTATGTAAAGTGATACCAGTCCCAGCAAGCTGTTTCTCTTGCTTAAGGAATTTAGTGAGCCAAACAGAAATTTAAGAAATTCAGACCAGAAAGAATTAAGAAGAGCTGTGGAAATTCCTAAGGGAACAGGATCACAGAGAGGAATGAGAGGTCTTTAAGAAGAGGACTAGAGGACTTCCCACCAGAGAGAACTTCATCCAACCAATAGCAGTGAGTTTGGTTTAGGACCTTGGATAAAATCCCCCAGGGATCTCTATGATGCGGAGGACTGACACAGTCTTTGTAAAAATCTCATGTACTATGCATGTTGATTTTACCCAATAAATACCTATCAAGAAGTGAAGAAAATTAAATCTCAAAATCCAAGCCCTGAACCTGACTACAGGAAGTGTTTTAACCTTGTCAGTCGTTCCACAGACTTTAGGAAGCTCACTAGGGAGCTCTCAATTGCCACTGAATTTGTGTGGAACGTATTCAGTTACTGCACAGGTAGCACAGTTGCTTGGTAGATACAGAGATGGATGGATGGAGGAAGGGAAGAAGAGTGGATTCATATATTTTTGGCTGTATAAACTACAGTTTGAGTAATACAGAATCAAAACGCTTCACTAATTTACAGAGCTCTACATGCACAGAAGCATTGTGAGAAGGACTGAAAACTCCTTACACCAGTCTTTTTTTCTTAATAGAAAATATATGAAAATCTTAAATTCTTATATCTGAAAAGAACCATGGTCGGTCCTTCCCAGCCCAAAAGGAAAGCTGTCTTGTTTGGGCAGTGGAGCAGACTCAGATAGCCAAGCTGAAACCATACACCACCAAATGCTGAAGGAGGAGTAGGATTTTTAGCCTGAAGGAATGAAATAACCTATGAATGAAATAAGGAAATAAATAGGTTAAATATGTCCTATTGGTAAAATGCTGCAAAGAAAGTATAAAGTTCTTTGCCTCCCATGTTTTGGGTACCTTGTGCTTTTCACCAGCAAATACTAATTGATGCAGCAATGATTAGCAAAAATGCTAAACTGCAGAGTTACGTTCTTCTTTTTATGAGAATGGTTTCCCCAAACCCCACCTCAAAGTGCATCTCGTGCAGACCAGCCCCGAAGAGCGTCTGCCCTGAAATGCAGGCTAAATCGAGCACAAATGGTAAGAAAACACCTACCCGGTGTATTAGAGTAGGCACAAGCTAAGAACACTGCTGCTCAGCTATACTTATAAATAGATTTTAAAGCATCAAAGGAACAATTTTCACCACATAGGGGCTCTGGCTGTGCTTGTGGCTGCCCTGGAGCTGAGAAGAGTTAAGCCATGTAACATTGGCAGCACTCTCTGGGCAGGAAAAATGAGCTGCAGCTGGTACTGCTTCTGGAGCCTCTGGATTCATTTTTAACACATCACTCAAGGCACAAGAAGGAGTCTCAGAAGGTAAAAATGGCCATAAGTAGCTGCAGCAGGTACCTAGATGGAGCTGGATGAGCAACTCTTTGTATGAAAAAAGTAAAGCAAGCCGCAGGTTTGGGGCTGTGGTTACTGAGCTACAAAGCCTGTCTGCTCTTCAGTCCCCCAGGACACAGTCTTTGAGGCCATAGGTGGAAAATATCTTCACCCTTGAACAGTTTGAATCAGGGTGGATAAGTGTGTGAGCTCCAGTTTAGCACCAAGAGAGCTAGTGTGGTCTGCTGGGTGGGTAGGCACCTCTTTCAACCACAATGGACTCTTGGTATGAGCACCTCTGGAGACTTTGGGACTCTCCAAACCACAGCAGACACTTCATCAGGGGTGCAGAGGCTGCTCTGAAGTGGTAGATGGACACTGTTCCTGCTGCTGGGGTGGGACACATGGCTCTGAGCCCATGGAGCAAAGACACAATGCACATGTTGGGAAAATATTCAACTCAGTAGTTTAGGCTTGAGCAGAGACCATTTCTTTCATGCCAATAGCCTTCCAGGTACGAGTTTAGCAAGTGCCTCCTGCCCATATCTTAACAGGAATTTCAGCTCTGGGAAGAAGCTCACTAGAAGAATGAAGGGGGCTTTCAGTCCTGCCAGCAGTCAGTAAATGGGAACTTGGGTGCTTTATTCAAGTGTATCCACTCCCTTTCTGGTCTTCTCCGTACAAGGCAAACCTGGCTATACACAGATCACACCGAATGCCCTGTAAAGCATGTCACTAAAAAAAACCCTTCTGCCTCTGTCTTCAAATCATATCCCTGGGAGGAGAGCTTTTGCTTCTGCTTGTATCAGAGATAAGCAGAATAAGTGTAGACTTAGATCCAAGGTCAGAAAATACTGCTTTGTTATACACCTGCTAGTCTCTCTTTCAGGTCCTGCTCCTGCCCACTTTTCATAGAACAGTTCAACATTACAACTCCTGTTAATTATTCATCATAGCCTGGGTTTGTTTAGGTTGCAGTTCATATCATGAACTCCCCTAACCTGCCCAATATAGCCTTCCTGGGTTGTAAATTAGCAAAAGCCAAGGCAGTGCTGGTGAAAGGGGGCCGTGATGAACAGGTGCATCCTGCTTCCTTCTGAAAGCAGTTTCAGGATGACTTCACAGCATTTCAAAGCACACATGAAGTTTGCTCTTCATTTTTGCCTAAACAGTGTCTTGTTGACCCATCATCATGCCCCAGACATTAGGGCTAGGCATATATTATGGGTGTCATATGAGTGAAATCAAACACAACTTTATGAGATAATGATTAAAGAACAACCTTAGGCCTTGCAGGCCCCTTTGTTCCACATAGAATGATGGGTTGTGTGGTGAGCTGAGGCACAGGAGAAATGGAGAGGCCACAGAAAGGAGGTATCTGGGGAGGCCCTTTGGACCTTTCATGCAGCCCACTCCTGGGTACCCCAGGCAGGGGATGGCATGGTCATGGGCAGGGGGGAGGCACCGGGACTGCATTGCACGTATGTTCCTTTTGAATCATAGAATCATAGAATCACCAGGTTGGAAGAGACCGGATCATTGAGTCCAACCATTCCTATCAAACACTAAACCATGCCCCTCAGCACCTCGTCCACCCGTGCCTTAAACACCTCCAGGGAAGGTGACTCAACCACCTCCCTGGGCAGCCTGTTCCAGTGCCCAATGACCCTTTCTGTGAATTTTTTTTTCCTAATGTTCAGCCTAAATCTCCCCTGGCAGAGCTTGAGGCCATTCCCTCTTGTCCTGCCCCTGTCACTTGGAAGAAGAGGCCAGCACCCTCCTCTCCACAATTTCCTTTTAGGTAGTTATAGAGAGCAATGAGGTCTCCTCTCAGCGTCCTCTTCTCCAGGCTAAACAACCCCAACTCTTTCAGCCCTTTGGTAAGGATTTTGAAGGGCTATGTGTGAGCTGAGCTCTGGTTGCCTGACATTTTACACTGGGGTGTTCAGCCTGCTATAACTCCACAGAAATCACATAATTCTTACTTGGCTGGATAGTTTAAAGAGGAGCAACATCACTGATTTCAAAACAAGCATGCCAGCAGAAAGCCAGCACAGACAAATTGAATTAATGCAGCCCCTGAAATAGCTAGGACTAAGGCACCCAAGAAGGAAACATCTGCTTTACAGGAAAAAAGATCAAAAGTGGGCTACTAGCCAGGAAAGGAATTTGGGATTATGGTAAAAATACCTCTGTAATGTCAGAACAAACCATAGTTAGGAGCAGAAGAGACAGCAGAGATGAAGTTGGTTTGCATTTCTAGGCTAGCATAGTGTACGTTAAATGCTTGGTGCAAGCTGCTCCAAACAGTGCTGGTTAGAATGTGCTTGGAGGAGCCATTCGACATCCCAGAAACTTTGGTGTGAGTGCACCATAGGTGGTGACAGTCTTCCAACATTTTCTAAGCTTGAGGGTGGAACGTAAAGGGGTGTCAGGACTGTGGGAAAGAGTATTTTCTGGAGTCAGACATGATCCACAGCCTGTAGCTGTTTAAACCACCACTGCTAGGAGTTGGGGAGATTAGTCTACTTCAACCTGAAGGTTGCCTAAATACAGCCTCCAAGCATACAGGGAGAATTTTACCCCAATCTTTGGATGCTACTGCACAAAAATTTCAGCAGCGTAGTGCCTCAGTCTGAGACTGTTTTCACAGCTGACTCTGCTTCAAATAAATTAATATAAAAACCTGCCAAAATATGTTAGTTGAACAACTTAAATGACTTAACTAGATGTTCTCCCTGGTTTACATTGTAGCAGAATGGGGCAAGCATGGTCTCTGTCCTCCTGGTAGAGTTGGAAGCCCAGGAAGGTCCTGCATAAGAATCATAGAATCATAGAATAACCAGGTTGGAAGAGACCCACCGGATCATGGAGTCCAACCATTCCTATCAAACACTAAACCATGCCCCTTAGCACCTCGTCCACCCGTGCCTTAAACACCTCCAGGTAGCTGTAGAGAGCAATGAGGTCTCCCCTCAGCCTCCTCTTCTCCAGGCTAAACAACCCCAGCTCTCTCAGCCACTCCTTGTAAGGCCTGTTCTCCAGCCCCTTCACCAGCTTTGTTGCTCTTCTCTGGACTCGCTCCAGAGCCTCAACATCCTTCTTGTGGTGAGGGGTCCAGAACTGAACACAGTATTCAAGGAGCAGTCTCACCAGTGCCGAGTACAGAGGGAGAATAACCTCCCTGGACCTGGGGAACCCTCACCAAGACAAGGAGCCAATCCACTCATGTGGCTTGAGGACATATGTTGGTGCTCCTGGGAGGATTTTTACCCTGTATTTCCTGGTATGGTTCCTGGAAGGACCTGGTGGAGAGCTGGAACATCTGGTACAAGTAAGACTCCTGCCAACCAACAGAGACTGGCATGGACAATGGCAGTTCTGTGACTTCTTGGTCTGCCTGCAAAGCTCAGCCTGCATTGCAACGCTGAGAGCTGTGCTGCTGCGTCCTTTAGCCTCCCTGGCCCATCTGGTGTGCAAAGCAGGTGAGGGTAACTGGGCAGCAGCAGGAAGAGCGTAGGCACCATTCTGTGCCGCATTGGGGAGAGGATGCTCTTTGGGCAGGCATGGTCCTCACTTTGCCCTTCTGGGGGAAAACTCAAGGGGGCAACTGTGCTGCAGCCTCCTGTGTGTATTTATCTCTCCAGCCACATCTGGGCTTCAGCTGCTCTGCTTCCTGACTCCATGTCAGACATGAAGGGATAAAGGCAGGGTGGTGCTAAGCTGCCTGTGTCCTGGGCTGCTCTGCACTTTGTGTTGATATGGGCAGGCAGGCTTCATGGTGAGTGTGAATATTATTTTAAGGTCTCTGTCCCTTATGTGTTAGTGCATACATCACTACATGGAAAAGTGGCTTTTTCCACTTTGGAGGAGTTTACCTAAAACCAGCAGCGGTAGTTGTGAAGGGTGGTTGCTTTCTGTCCCCTCCCTGAAAAGGGCTGCAACTATTTAAAGAGATAAATAAATATTGAACTTTTCTTGACCATACAGTGGGTAAGTACACTGCTATAAACTTTGGACAGCACAGCAGTTTGACTAAGTATCCTAATTTGTAGCGTAAAGCACCTGACACTATACTGCATTATTGAGATCAGCTGGCAGATAAAAACCGGGGCTGAGACTAGGCATTGCTCTGCTCTCATCCTTGCAGTACAACAATTGTCAGATTTCCTACACCTGCGTGCCCCCCTCTGTCTTTCATACTGTCTTATGGCCACATTTTTAAGGCTGGGACAACCTCTAACTGAGTTATATCACAGTGAGGTCAAGGGATGCCCCAGTAACAGAGTAGCTCCTGCAAAAATGGAGCTACTGATGCCCCTCTGGGACTTCCCAGGGACACCTACAGAATCACTAGGTTGGAAAAGACCCACAGGATCATCAAGTCCAACCATTCCTATCAAATACTAATCCATGCCCCTCAGTACCTCATCCACCTGTCCTTTAAACACCTCCAGGGAAGGTGACCCAACCACCTCCCTGGGCAGTCTGACAGGTATTAAAGGCAGTCCTGCCCTGTCAGGAAATAATTTCAATAACATTATCTTCTGGGTATTTTCATTTTGATGTAGAAACCCAGCTATTATAGAGGTGAAGCAGAGAGAGTGTGTCCAAATTGTGAGATCTGTAAGTTTTGTTTTGTTATATGTGTCAGGGGTGGAATGTGCTGGTGTTGATATGGGCAGGCAGGCTTCATGGTGGGTGTGAGTATTATTTTAAGGTCTTTGTCCCTTATGTGTTAGTGCATACATCACTACATGGAAAAGCTCTCTAATAACCATAATGTGGACTAGCTGTGTTTTCTTCTCCTGGGTGATATTGCAACAGTCCAGATTTTCAAGCACGCATTTCTCAGCACTGTGACCTCTTCTGAAAATTTTCCTCCTTGCTCTGGGAGCTCCCCTGGCTCCAGACACTGCAAACACTCCACAGGTGTCAGTGAACAGATTAAAACAACCAAGAATCACAACTGCAGAAACATGTAAGTCCCGCACAGAACAAAAAGGGGCTTTAAGGAAACCAAATAAGAGTAATCTCTCCACTAAAGTGACTGTTTAATTTTTTTGCTTCTACTTTCATTTCCTAACTGCCTCAGACCTCCTTTTGCAGGCATTTTTGGCAGGGGGTTCGATGCTTTCTGCCCTGACGAGACAGCTGCCACCAGTCCTGCAGTCCCTGCCTGAGCAAAGCCCTCGTTGTCTCTAGAACTTTTCAGGGAAAGTTTCCTCCAACTGCTCGGCCGGACATGCTGCCAGCAAAGCCAGCCCCTCTGGGCTCATCAGAAGAGACCTTGTACTACATTTTCCACTATACTTATCTAATCTTGGCTTGCGTCCACCTAGTGTTTGTGCAGTAATTACCTCACTAGGCAAAACAGTTCCACTGCCTAATTGTCTTCACTCTCAGGAAATTGTTCCTAATAGCCAGCTAAATTTAATCTTCTCTTCCTCCCTCAGTCCACCCCAGCAAACCTGCACAACCCTTCTCCCTCCGCTTACAGTTCTATACACGAAGCAATTATATGGTGTTATCTGCTCTTATTTCTCTAGGTCAAACATGCAAAATTACTTTCTAGGACTTGTGTGAGTCGCAACCATCATCCTTAACTCATTTTCCTTGGAGTTATTTGAATTTCTTTCTGCAGTCTTGAAGACTATATCCAAAAATGAAGTGCATTGCTCTGAAGTGCATTGAACTCACCTGTCAGGCTCCTACAAACCAGCTTTACCTTAAAAAACCACCAGAATGTAAAAAAAAGATTTTTTTTTTTTTTAAAACTTCACCTAGATCTTGAGCCTCAAGAGTTTTCTTCAAACTTTTTTGAGTGGCTTTCAATGGTTGATATATCCTTCATTTTCTAAATGGGAGGTAAATGTTTGCAGACGATCAAGAGGCTGGATCTTTAAATAAAACATCATGTATTTTCCTGAATAAGTTTGCACTGCTGGAACAGAGCAAGCTTAAGGGCATAAGAATAGTGACAAGTCATGATAGAAGCTGAAAGAGTAGTTCTTATTCCCTTCTAGTCTCCTACCAGCTTAAGTTTACAAATATTTTTGGTGGGGTATCTTGCCTCAAAGAGTCAGTAGATGTCAGGAACATTTCCATGTGGCTTCTCAACATCAAGGCATTCCTACAAGCCTTGAAAACAACAGCAGAGAAAAATCCAAAATTACTAAGTCCATATTTTTGGGCTGCAGAAGATAATGATCCTTACCCATATCTGCTGGAACTCAGTACTAGAAAGGAGCAAGGCTGAGGGATCAGTGGAGCAAGGATCAGATGGGGTTCTCCTATTGTGTGTGCTGTGTAAGAATTTAAAAGATAAGTGTGTGCTAGGGGAAATTATCTGGAATATCAGGATGGATTCATATTTTATAGTCATTGAATGAGGAGAGAATGGTTCATGGGGCTTGCTGGAGAGCTGCCACATGAAAAAAGGCAGGAGCTCTGCTCCCAGCCTCTGTCCCCCCAGAGAGAAAATGGCACCCCTGCACCCCTCTGCCACTAAGGGGGACTGCAAAAAGGCAGTTGGTTTCCACAATGTCTAATAGAAACTTCCACTCAGTCAGACCCCTTCCAGCCTTTACACCATAATCTTTGGCCATGACCAGATTCCAGGAATGCTACGTTTGTAGCACGTGTTCAGGTTACTCCTCAGGTTTGCCCTCGAGTTTTGCTTCTCAGTGTGTCATGTCCTCCAACACCAGGCATCTTTAGGAACTTCATTTTGAGTGGTGCTTCCATCCTCTACTCAACAGAGCAGCAGCCGAATCAGGGTATGGGTTCAGCCAAGCGTCTCAGTGGGCTTAGGACTGGCTGAGAGGCCAGTTTCTGTTGCCTTTCCATCCTGTCTCCTCCAGTGTGTCCGGCCATATGTATCCTTTGACACAGCTCCATAAGACAGGGTCCACATACTTGCTCATTGATAGGCAGCCCGCGTCCTAAAAACTCCACGTAGCCACCTCACTTTCACTACACTGATATCTCTACCAGCTCCTTTCCAAGAAGTTTCTACCTACTGTTTTCCAGCTAATGGCATATGCAACCAGCCCAGTAGATTCTCATGCTGGGAGCGAGTGGGAGGAAAAAGAGCTCAGATGATTGCACCATCCTGATAGAACTAGTTTCCCAATGAGTAGTGTCCTGCTGGGCTCTAAATACCGCTGTGTTGGCACATCCCTGTGTCTTGCATGTCTGTGCTATCCCCCAACCCTGTTGGGAGAGGGGTTTGTCTTCTCCCTGAGAAAGCTTGTAGGTGATCGGAGAGGGAGAGTTGGGGTCTCCCTATGCACCTCCTCCTGCTTGAGCCATTGGAAGTTGCGTGTCTGCTTCAGCACTGCAAAGGCTTCCACAGAGGGCTTCACCCCATGACCCTTGTTCACCAAGGACTGCTTACAGACACAGCTGGTGTGTGCTGACCACTAAGCCAGAAGCTAAGGAGAGTTTGACCCCACCTTGCTTTACAGATCGCCTTTAGGCCTCCAAGCATTTGGGTCAGGGATTTCCTGAATTTGTGCAGGACCTAGCACAACAACTTCAGTTTGTGCCAAGAGTCCAGACTGAATCAGTGTCTGCTGGGATCTGCAGGGTCCCAGGGAGAAATCCAGCTCTGATAGGCTGCTTTTTTTTTTTTTTTCTCCTATGGTAGGGACTTCTAGTTACTTTTCTGTAGCAAAACTAGTCACGACAACAAACACCAAGAAAAAAAAATCCTCTTGACTTTTCCCTAACGGGCAGAGATTTAGTGATGAAAATTTTGGTCCTTTTAAAACCCCTTTGAAGTCAGTGGCTGAGGTTTTGTTGGGGTTTGTTTCTAAAGCTCTGTGTAACTGCTGACATATGCTGCACATATGGTTTCAATGTGATTAAACTTCCGATATGTTTTTTTTTTCCTCTTTGACTTGACAAAGTACCTTCTCACCAGCCACATTTCTATGAGAAATGGACTTGTAATAAGATTCCCAGAAAGAAATGCACTTCTGCAGAATCATTAAACAAATAATAATAATCTCTCTTTTTGATTTCTTTCTCCTCCCTTTGAAATATGTGTGAATTGCCCAAAGGAGGGAAGCTTTAGGTGGGACTGTACTTTACCTCCCTTAATACTCTCAGGAAAAATTACTCCAGGGTAATTACACATCTTTCAAGATACACTGGGAACACAGATTACTTGGTCTGGTTAGCCAGCGTTGAATCTGCAAGTATGAAGCTGCATTATTAGTAGTAGTGTGGAAAATGTCTGGAGGCCCTGGTGGCCAATGAGATGCCCCTGGATGTGATGCTGCTTGTGGCAGGTTGTGGGAATTCAACCCCTTCTCCCAAAGAGGACAGTGAGTCCACTGCTGTCTTGAAAATCACTGCAAACAGCACAGATTCTCTCTGGAATTTCCTCTTGAATACCTTTATTATCATTAAGAGTATGGCTTCAACGTCTTCAAGGTACTGGCAGCAAGCTGAGACCTTCAGGTCCTGAAGACCACCAGAGGTCTGCATGACAAAGGTCCTCCTTGCTCTTTTGGCTCTTCCAAATATCTCAGTGTCAGAGTAAAGTTTGGCTCGGTGTTTGATGACAAAGGAGTCGCCATATGAGAACAGATCAACACTCAGCCTTGTCCTGTGTCCTGGATAACTTGTAAGTCCTGATGCCTCCAGGCAAACCAGAGGAGGTGCAGGGCTTTGCACCACGTGTGATTCCGGAACAATCTGCCTAGAGGGCAGATTCTGCAGCACAGATACAGCTACTGGTGGTCAAAGTATATTGACATCTATAGTGCTTGTGAAATTTTCACAACTTCACTTTATTTCTGTACACCTCTGATCTCTCTCTTTGCCCTTTTAGGCTCTTGTATCTCTGTCAGTTCTCATTCCCCTTAGAAATACCTAATCCTGCTTTGGACTCTGCCAGTCTTCCCTTGTAGTTGCTATTCTTCTGTGATTCTTGTGACAATGAATCCTCCAGGCTCATCAGACATGAGGTAAAATCAGAAGAGCTGGTATGAAAATATTGCCTGCCCTCTCCAGTGCAGCCCCTATGTAGCCAAACACTGCCCAAAGAGCCCTTTTCAGGAGTCTTGTTTTATAGTGTCTGCTTTATTTAGGTGTCATTTTTTTCCAGCAGTGAACTTTGCATTTACCAGCATGGGTGAAAGAGGTTATGAACTTTTCTGACCCGTTGCCTGTATATTATGAAGTTCATCAGATGAAAGATTAACTCTGGGCTGTGAAGTTTCTAGGGCGAGCTCAGTTGATAAAAGCAGAATGCAAACTCACTGCTGTGCCCGCTTTGCCAAGATAAAAATTTACTATCAGTATGGTTTAAACACTTGCAAAATACTTCTGTAATAGAGGAATAAAGGTCATGTAAGTACGTAGGTAGTCATGAGAGAGGGAAGAAAATACAGGTGTGGAGATACACAGAACATTTTACCTAGTTTATAAAGATACATATTAGGGTAGTACTGGCATCACACCCTTGGCTCTTAGGAGACCAAGTTTTTATGAAGGAAATAGAGTAATTAAAAAGCAAGATTTACTCTTGAGATTTCCTGTGAAAACATGTCTTGTCCAATCATGCTACTTCATGTAACACAAGCTGCTCTACCAGTCCAAAAGTCATTTTTTCAACTGGGATACATGCATAATCTCAGCCTTCCTCTACACACAGTATTTTCTCTCCATATCTCATGGAAATAAACACTTTTTCCCCCTTATAGGGCTAACATTGGGTGACCCCAATCCCCCTCCCTTCCTGGAGTCTTCAGGATGTGCCTAGATTCCACTGACTGTCTACATGAAAGGGAGAAGTTCAGCTTGAGCGTCCCATCTTTCATAGAAAATAGGATAATCTGGGCTGGAAAGAACTTCAGTGAGGTACCAGTCCAACCTGCTGCTCCAAGCAAGGATGAATACAAGCCTGTGGATGTACTCATAAATGCCCTTTGAAATGCTTACGGCTGGCACTAGTTTCAACCCAGCCATCAGACTCAGATAGTCTGGTCTGAATCACCCCTGGTTGTGAAGAATGGTTGATTTCCAAAATATGTGCCCTGAATACAACCAAGAGGTATTCATACCCTCGGGTCTTAAATCTTCCCAACTTCCAGGCAGGGATCCCTCCCTCCCCATGCAGTTCTGTCCCCAGAGCTAGCCCCTTGTTTTTCCTTTACTTAAGCATCAGTCATACAGCAGATGGGCTGCCCACATTGCTGTGAAATGGGGAGATCCCAATCTGATTTATTACCTGGGATCTGCTCATTAAAGACCTGTAATTTCCAGAAGTCCCTGTGCAAGCAAAGAACAGCTTCCACAGGCTTTCAGGAGAAAAACAATTATTTCCACAGCTCATGTGGCATATCCCTTAAAATTTGCTCACAGTGCCTTGCAGCCCAGCAGCCAAGCTTACAGCAGATACCTTATTTCAGCCTTGCCAGCTAATTATATGCTGTAAATGCAGCTAACACCCATGATCTAACATTGCTTTAATGAAATCTCCCCAGTGGGGACTTGGAAGGGAAAAAAGAAAAATAAAAAGGGACAGATGTACTCTCTGTGTCCTGACAAAGTTGTTAATTTTACATTGACGACAGCAAAGCCCTGAGGTGTTAGATTGCTCTTTGCTGACTGCTGACAGAGACTTTTCTCACAGTGTTAAAATTGTGGCCTTCTTGTAGTGTTCAAGGTCCATTGGTCTTAATATGCAGAAATGCCCTTGAAGAGAACATTTGCTTTCCCACGCTTTTGGCAGGTCAGGAACTGAGGCCTCAAAAATTGGCCAGATACACGTCATTGAGACCAGTGAGGTCAAAGGATTCGTTGTGTTAGAGGAGAATTTGCAAAATCAAACCCTAAGTGACTGTGAATTGTGCTAGTCCAGGGTAGCCACATCACCGGGATATGAGGTTACTACTTGTTGCAAGTGCAGTGGGAAGAGCTTGGAGCTGTATTGATTTTTAGCCCTAATGACTGCTGGGGATAGTCAGATGAAATCTGTGTTAAAGGGTCCAGACCTTATTTTTACCTGTCCTTTTCTCTCCAAAAAAAGCCAGCCTGCATCCTGTGCTACTAATAAAAAGGTACTAGTGGTGGTGCCCCTTTTATCATCATGACCGTCTTCATTTGTGACCACATTCCTTCATGACAGTATAGATTCGTCCCCATCCTCTGGTAGTTCCTGTCCTTCAGGTAAGCAAGATCACACACTTCCCTCAATCTTTAATGTGAAATGCTAGGGAAATGAAAGGAAATCAGACCCTGTTTTCCTTTGTATTCATCTCAGGGGAATTCGTTAGTCAATGTCATATCATGCAGTTGGTGAGCCCGGTAAGTTGTTATTGACCTAAGCAGATTTTCAGAGAAAGTATCAACTTTTAATTCCCAAAAGAAAAAGATTGCATATTCCAACAGTTAATCACTTCTCTGTTATTTCTGTCTCTGCCTTCAACTCAGTGCACCCTTTGCTACTAGATCAGCAGACCTTTTTGTGCACTGAAACATCCTTCCCAAATACAATTGTGAAGGATATGTCTTAAGGGAAAAAAAAGCAGCCAAGAGCATATGGGGATGCTGGATGGGCAATGTAACACCTTTGGCTCCTTAATTTCATCGCTAAGTGCCTGCTTACTGGGATTAATCAGGGTGGACTTCAACCAATGTTTCACATCTTTGGTTTCCCAGCAGAATGCCATTGCTGTTTCATCATCAGTCTCCAAGGGACCTTCCCTAACTGCTATACCTATGTACAAGCCATTAGCTGGAAACTTGTATTCAAGCCTACAAATACGTGACCCTCCCTGTCTTCATTGCTAGTTTCTAAGCGAGCGATTTAATAATCTTGTGCTAAAACCATGGAAAGAACATGAGTAGAAGAATACTGTGGGAATGACAGGAGCTCAGGATGTACCACATCCCTGCAGAGAGGAAGCTGTGCTCACGGGGAAAACTGAGAACAGCAAAGTGTGGCCCACCTCCAGTGAGGTGTTGAAAAAGCTGGAGAAAATTATCTTTATCATGCTAACATCCCTACCCATTTTATCACTGTTGGTTAAAACAAATTCTTTTTAGGAACAGAGGTCTTATAAGAGGTAAAACAGAGAGCTCCTCTGACATATGCCTGCTGGCAGCGAGCACTTTCCTTCCGTATGAATAGCTCTTATTTCCATTCATTTTCCTCAGCCTCACTTGTACGCACAATATTTACCCCATCTGACCTCTTTTTGATGCACCTATTTCCCATATTTATAAAATATTTCTCACTTATTCCAAGGGTCCAGAGTTTCATTTACCTGGTTTGGTTTTATATCTGGCCTGGGGAAGGGGAAAAGGAGAATGCAGGGAAGAGTTCCTCCAGATCAGCAAAGTTAGCACAACTGCCCGTGCATGGCGCGTGATAAAACACTATGGTCAGGGAAATGTCAGTCTGATTCAGCCTGAATGGCTGCAGGATGGGAAAAATCCCAATTTTCTTGACTTACCATATTCTTTTGGGCCAGTGCCATGGATGATTAGTATTGCAATATCCTTTCAGATCAAGCCCAGCTAACAACAGGAACACATCTTCCTGTTGACCGTGTGGTTAAACAAGGTCAAGGAGCAATATGCAATTATCTAGTGCATTTCAAAGCATTTAAAGAATTTCATGAATGCCAACTGTACTGGCGAATGACTTCCTTTCTTGTGATACACTGTAGTTGTCTAAGCACACTGCTATAGATCATCTCAGGGCTCTGGAGTCTCCAGGCTCCGTTACTAACTCCTTGTGTCGTCCTGAGTAAGCCACCTCCCGGCTGCTTTTTAGGTTGACTTCCTCAGGCTCAAAGAGGAGTTTGCTCGTGGCTTCAACTTCAATTATAACTTATCAACACCACGGCTGGGAAATTTTGATTCTTAAGACCATCAAAATTGAAGGGCTGCTCCATCCAACAGTCTCAGTCCATTTGGAAGATGGGTTTTATTTTATTTAGCCTGCAATTTTTTTTCACTGTGTTCAGACTTCTGATTTCAATATCCATCCTAAGCGTCAGAAAGTGCCTTGTTCTGGCAGTTTGTTCATGAGCGTCTCTGATCTATGGTCTTGGGAGAAAAGGCAGAGTAGGGTGGATGTCATTTAAAGTCATTTAAGTGTAATAAGAGCTTTTTCTAAATGGAAATAAACTTGATTTTCCTCCTACTCTCTGTATAACATTATTTCCACTGGAAATTTGTGATTTGTTGACAAAGAAGAGCAAATCACTCAAATTCAACAATAGCTCCTTGTAAGGCAGGAAGTAATTTGATTAGACCAAGTCATGTTTGCAAATGTGTTCTGCACATGTCTCATTAGGTTTCTTTGGAAATGCTTTTAAAGGATTAGGGCCAAAGTCTACCTTGGCAATTCTAGTACAAACCTGGATTAGTTTCACAGAAGCAGTAGAATTAGTTCTGATCAAAGCTGCTGAAACAGGAGTTGTGTTTGACTTTTAATATATTAAATTAATTTCTTTGCCTTAATAAGTGCTCCTGAGGCCCATTTCTCTGAAATGAACAGAGGGATACACTTTAGAAACCGCCGCTGCATGTTATCATTTTACAACTATGCTGATTTTTCCCATGCTGGTGTCCTGCTATTGGGTAAACTAGTTGCTGGCCTTCAGGCATCTCACTGGAGGAGTGAGTTACCAGAGCCTGATTTACAAAAAAATGAGGGTTGCCTCTTGATTTTTGTGGGATGGAGTCTTTGCTGTCTTTCATCAGCAGTTCTGGGATATTGTCAAACCAGACCTCTCCTCTTTTGTCCTCTTTTCCTTTTGTATCTCAGTCATTTCTGTGGGTGTTTTAGTCTACTCAATCTATAATGTGGTGTTGGGACACGTCAAGACTTGGCACAAGACTTTCCAAGTCTGCAGTTCTCCCTGGGCACGTGAGTTTACTGTAGCAGGCTCCTTCCGCTTGGTTTCTCATACACATACAAAGGGGAGCCTGAGATGGTAGTGTCATGCTAGCGGTCCTAGCTAAAGACTGTATATGATATTCTAAAGACTGTATATAATGCTATCTACAACTACCTGAAATGAGGTTGCGGAGAAGAGGGAGCTGGCCTCTTCTCCCAAGTGACGGGGGACAGGACAAGAGGGAATGGCCTCAAGCTCCGCCAGGGGAGGTTCAGGCTTGACATCAGGAAAAAAAATTCATGGGAAGAGTCATTGGGCACTGGAACAGGCTGCCCAGCGAGGTGGTTGAGTCACCTTCCCTGGAGGTGTTTAAAGGACGGGTGGATGGGGTGCTGAAGGTCATGGTTTAGAGATTGGTGGGAATGGTTGGACTTGATGATCCGGTGGGTCTTTTCCAACATAGTGATTCTGTGATTCTTCATGTGCTGCCTGACAGAAAAGTTTTTTCCACACTCCTGCTCTCTTGGCATGAACAGAAAGCACTGCTCAGAAGAAAGCCAAATGTTTCAAAGGAGAGTTATTGGGCTGTGCAGCTGTTATCTGATGCAGCATTGATTGAATGTGCATTGAACTTAGCTCTACCTGAGCTGAAGCAACCACGACTTGGAGAGGGATGTAAGAGCACATTCTGGAGGGTAAAACATGAAAAATAAGGGCTGTTGAGTCTAAAGAAGAGGAGCGGGTGAAGAAATAGGAGAAAAGTACATTCAAAGCTGCTGCAGTAAGGAAAAAATCCCCTTCTGTGACACGGTGACCCACTTAATGGATGATGGAAAGGCTGTGGATGTAGTGTTCTTGGACTTCAGCAAAGCATTTGACATCATTTCTCACAGTATTCTGCTTGAGAAACTGTCTACCACTGTCCTGGATGGGCATCCCTTCTGCTGGGTAAAAAACTGGCTGGCTGGCTGGGCCCAAAGAGTTGTGGTAAAAGGAATTAAATCCAGTTGGAGACTAGTCACAAGTGGTGTTACCCAGGTCTCAGTGCTGGGTCCAATTCTTTTTGATATCTTTATCAATGACTGGATGAAGGGATGTAACCTTAGTAGGTTCACAGATGACACTAAGCTGAGAGGAAGTGTCAATCTGCTGGAGGGTAGGGAGGCTTTACAGTGGGGTCTGAACAGGCTGGATCGATGGGCTGAGGCCAATGGGATGAGATTTAACAAGGCCAAGTGCCGAGTCCTGCACTTGGGACACAATAATCCCATGCAACAGTACAGGCCTCAGGAAGAGTGGCTGGAAAGTTACCTAGCAGAGAAGGACCTGGGGGTGTTGGCTGACAACTGACTGAACATGAGCCAGCAGTGTGCCCAGGTGGCCAAGAAGGCCAATGGCATCTTGGCTTGTATCAGAAACGGCGTGACCAACAGGACCAGGGAAATGATTTTGCCCCTGCACTTGGCACTGGTGAGACTGCACCTCAAATATTGTGTTCAGTTCTGGGCCCATCGCTGCAAGAAAGACATTGAGGTCCTGGAGTATGTCCAGAGAAGAGCAACGAAGCTGGTGAAGGGGCTAGAGAACAAGACTTATGAGGACCAGATTAGGGAACTGGGGTTGTTTAGCCTAGAGAAGAGGAGGTTGAGGGGAGACCTTATCAGTCTCTACAACTATATGAAAGGAGGTTGCAGCAAGGTGGGTGGTGGTCTCTTTGCCCAAGTTGTAGGTGATAGAGAGAGTAGGTGGGGAGAGAGTAATTACATCTGCTTTGCCAAGAAAAATATGACTAGTGTTTTACCACCATCTGAGGGAACATGGTTGCTACTGATGGAAGTCTTTCTCCCTTCTTGGGAGAGGGTGGTGAGGAGCAAGGGAGGTGGATGGGAAATACAGAAGATGGAAGGAAAGCAACCCCTTTTCAACGGTAATAAATTGCAGTGTTGGCTTACTGAACAGGGTAAACCACAATCCAAGAATCATAGAATCATAGATTCATAAAATAGTTTAGATTCAAAAAGACCTTTAAGATCATCAAGTCCAACACTTAACCTAACATTGCCAAGTCTACCACTAAACAATGTCCCTAAGCACCACATCTATATGTCTTTTAAATACCTCCAGGGATGGTGACTCAACCACTTCCCTGGGCAGCCTGTTCCAATCTTGATAACCCTTTTGATGAAGTAATATTTTCTAATATCCAATCTAACCCTTACCCCGGCCCAGCCTGGCACACCTTGAGGCCACTTCCTCTCATCCTATCAATCAGTCAACTGGGAGAAGAGACCAGTACCTGCCTTGCTATGAACCCCTTTCAGGTAGTTGTAGCGAGCAGGAAAGCTTCCCCTGAGCCTCCTTTTCTCCAGAATAAATAACCCCAATTCCCTCAGCTGCTTCTCATAACACTTGTGCTCCAGACCCTTCATCCTTGCCCTTCTTTGCACATGCTCCAACATGAAAATGTCTTTCTTGTAGTGAAGAGCCCAAAAATGAACACAGGATTTGAGGTGTGGCCTCACTAGGGTCAAGTATGAGGGTAGAATCAATTCTCTAGTCCTTCTGGCCATGCTATTTCTGATATAAGCCAGGATGCTATTGGCCTTTGTGGCCACCTGGGCACACTACTGGCTCATGTTCAGCATGACCGACACCCCCAAGTCCTTTTCCACTGGGCAGCTTTCCAGCCATTTGTACCCAAGCCTGTAGTGCTGTGTGGGGTTGCTGTGGCCCAAGTACAGCACCCAACACAGCCGTTTTGAATTTCATAGAGTTGGCCTCAGCTCATCAATCCAACCTGTCCAGATCCTTCTGCACAGCCTTCCTTCCCTTAAGCAGATCAACACTCCTGTACAATTTGGTATCATCTGCAAGCCTTCTAAGGGTAGACTCAATCCCTGTGTCCAGATCATTGATAAAGACATTAAACAGGACTCACCTCAATGCTGAGCCCTGGAGAACACTGGTTGTTACTGGCTACCAACTGGATTTAACTCTGTTCACCACTATTCCATCACCCAGTTTCTTACCCAATAAAGAGTGTGCCTGTCCAGGCCATGAGCAGCCAGTTTCTCCAGGAGAATGCTGTGGGAAATGATGGCAAAGGCTTTACTAGGTATACAACTTCCACAGACTTTCCCTCATTCACTGAGCTGGTTACCTTGTCACAGAAGGAGATCAGATTAGTCAAGCAGGACCTACCTTTCATCTACCCATGAGGACTTTGGAAACAGAAGAAGTCCTGAGTTAGTCATGGCCAGTGGTAACATTCTCAAGCATTTTGCAGCCTGTCCTGAAACACCACCCCAAAGGTAGCTTTACCTACTTTCTATTCCCTCCACACCACCAGACTGCGAACCAAAGGGACCCATAGGAGCCTGTGCTAGAATATTCCCGTGATTTTGCTAGGGATACATCATTTACCCCTGTCAGCTTTTTAGTTTCAGGCTTCTCTTAGTGATATTGAGAGTTATTCAGAATAGAGGTGTCTGACATTTTGCATATGTTTACTTAAATACAGTTTTCCCATTTCATTTGATTAATTCTGTTTGTTTTATTCAGTTGGTGATGGAGTGTAGGGTCATGCATGTCTGAAAGACTCTGTAATTGCATTGCCTGTGTTCTGATAGTGTAATTAAGCAGGCATATTAATCATCACTGCTTTACAATTATTGCCTCTCATGTAGAGATACAACCCTGAAAATTCAAGCATACACCTAAGTCTTTACAGACTTATTCCTTTTAATAACAGTTACAGATGTGGCGACTTCTGCCATAACCTCTGGTCAAGGAGTTTTGTTTGCAATGAGTTATTTAATTTGAAGATCTTAGTCATTTATGTGTTTCAATTGATGGATGTTATTTCCCTGAAGCTTGAAGACTTATATTTATTTCCTGAAAATACTATTTGTAGGTGTTCACTGGATGTACAGTGGTTTGTGATATTTCCATTACTGCTTTACTTCCTAATAGTCTACAAAAAGGCTGTTAAAAGTCTTTAAGTTGCTTATTAAGAGGAGTCTTGAGTAATATATGGCTTAACTCATGTATAACCTACACGGGTGGCAATCCATGGGTGGATTATAAAGCTGTCAAAAGGCACTTTGGCTTTTAGTTATGTTCTTTGGCAGGAAATAAAAGTAATTCCTCTAAAAGATCTATTACCTTAAGTGTACCCATGCCTCATCTGAAAGGAATTGTTAAGATTTATGGCTCAGTGTTTGGCCATTGTGATACCTGAAGAAGTCTCCCATTGCTGCTATGTATGTGGGAGAAGGGGCTCCTGAGATGAGCAATGTTTATGGAATAAGGAGTTCTCTGGGAATTCAGCATTGTGAAGCTGATTTTTTTGCCAAATATTGTTTAGTGAGAGAGATTTTGGTGTCATTGGCACCTTGAGCTCCTCCACAATGTTGTCCCAAAGCACGAGAGCTCATAATATTGCTACAGCAGAGTTCACTCTTGCTATGGTGCTGGGTCTTTTACAGTCCTGAAATACATGGCTGGGGACCACCTGTGTGAGCCTTTGTGTGAAGGTGATCTGTTTACCTCTGCCTTAAGTATTATAAGGTCAAGACTGGACTTACTGGATGCTGTACTTGACCACTGAAGGACCATTGTGTGTTTTCATAAGCAGATGGTTTGGCACAGGAGAGTTTTCAACAGAGGGAATTTTCAAAGCACTGAGAAACTGACTCCTAGTAGATGCAAGTGAAAATGGTTGTAACTCACTCATTGCACTGACTATGCAAATGATTGCATTTACGGTTATAAGAACTTGAGACTACTCAGCTTAATCTGGATGTACACAGGTGTAACTAGAAAGTGAAGCCTAGTCCCTCACCTGCCTTGGTTCAGGACCTCTACAGATCTCCAGGAATCCATGTCTAATCACAGATCATTGATTCAAGTTGTACTCAGCATATTTCATTTTGCTGAGTTTCTGGATGGCTGTGAGGCCAGGAGTATGTGACACCAAGCACTGGAGAAGTTTACAGCAGCCGTGGAAGACCTCAATCAAGGAGTAGGGCCAGAATGCAGCATCTTGTTTAGCCTTGAGAAAAGGAGGCTGAGGGGTGACCTTATTGCTCTTTACAACTACCTGAAAGGAGGTTGTAGAGAGGAGGGTGCTGGCCTCTTCTCCCTATTGACAGGGGACAGGACAAGGGGCAATGGCCTCAAGCTTTGCCAGGGGATGCTCAGACCAGATATCAGAAAGAAATTTTTCACAGAAAGGGTCATCAGGCACTGGAACAAGTTACCCAGGGAGGTGTTTGAGTCACCATCCCTGGAGGTATTTAAAAGACTGGTAGACGAGATGCTCAGGGACATGGTTTAGTGGCATCTAGGAATGGTTGGACTCGATGATCCAAGAGGTCTTTTCCAGCCTGGTGATTCTATGATTCTATGATTAAAACCTTGCCCTCAAGGACAGAAAAGTGGTTTGAAGCATTTACAGAGGAGAGGGGGCATGGAAAGCCCTATATTACAACTGTCACTGGCGTACAGAAGCTTTTTCTGTCCTTGCTATCCATTTTATTACCGACAGTTCTCATTTCCCTAATTTAATTAGCAAGCAATATACCATTTACATTCATTAAATAAATCAGCATTCTGGTTCATTGTGAAGCTAATGATCCAGTCGCTAATTCATGTGGTTACAAGGAACTTGATAAACAAAAGTAGCTGCTACAAGCAAGCGCTGGCCCTGGTGAAACGCAGCTTTGCCAGCACCAGTCATTCCACACTGGCCACATGGAGAGCCTGGTGCCCCCCACCCTGTCCCTTTGATACCTGCATGTGGGAGGGTTCAACAGAAGATGTGTGTGGTCCTTGTTCTCACCCTTTTCCAAGGGCATGGTGAGTCCTTTCTCTGTGTAGCATAACCCTGGTTATCCACAGAGGGTATGTGCTGTACAAGGGGCTCCCTGGAAAAGTTTACTATTTAGCTCGAAATTAAGTATTTGGAGTTTTGCAGCTTTGGAGGCCGTTGGTTTGATATTGGGTACTATGAAAGCAGGAGATGCCAGGCAGTTTCCAGGAACTGAGAAATATCCACTGTTCAGAAGCAGCCACACAAGAGGCTGAAATGAATAGGAAGTGGACAACTAAACGACTTCATGGTGAAGGATCCAGGGGGGCAGATCGGGGGATGAGAAAAGGGTGCGGCTGCTGCTCTTGCATGGTGTAGAGCATGTGGGGGGATTTAACTCTTCATGAAGAAGAGGATAAGGGGACTGTGACTCCAGTGTTGAACTTATTGAACTTAGTGGTCACGCTGAATGGGGCCTCTCTTAAGGACATAGGTCTCATTTTCTCATGCAAGTGGTTCCTCATGTGAAACTATGAGGATCTGACCAGAGTCTCATCACTTTTATATCAGTAATGTTGGTGTCACTGGAGTCACTTCAAGTTCAGACCAGAATAATCCAAGCTAACAGAGGGTTCTGCTTCCATCCCCTTGAGGGTAGTCATCCAGAAATGGATCAGCCTAAATTAATCACTTCCTGCTCAAATATTTTTCAAATATTTTTGAAGTCAGAAATCCCAGCTATATCCATCTGAGATTAATTTCCCCTGGGAGTACTAAGATGCCAGGATGGAATGTGGCTTTCCTGTCACTGCAGAGATGTTCCACTGACAGGTCTGTAGACCTTGACTGCATTGACCCCTTGCAGCCCTGATATTATTCTTTAAATTGTGATGAGGAGGCACCACTTTGCAGACCAGTCCAGGGCTTTTCAATTCAGTCACATTTCTTAGCAGCTTCTTCTGATGGGTTTGTGTCAAACAGAGCCAGCAGAGCCCAAGTTCCTCCTACCTGCCATGGATTTCTAACTGAGGTATATGAGCTAGGACCATTTCCTGATGGATATAAACTGCCTCAGCCCTCAGAGAGAGTTTGAATCTAGTTAAGATTCAGGACCATAACCTTGGACCTTTACTGTAGTTTAGTCATTCTCTCTCTAAAGGCAAATAACTTCTTAATGAATTCCACATGATGAACTACACAACAGAAAGCTGACAAAACCATAGGTTTACGGCAGAATTGTTCCGAACAATGAAAATCTATTGTCTTTTCCGTATTTCTAAAGCAATACCCCTGCTGTTCCCTGAAAGTCTTTCAATTTTTTTGGGCCATCATTAAAAACAAATCCTTTCTGCATTTGTGCACAGAATAATTGGAAAGGAGAATTAGACTGAAAGGTAAAGTAATATCTTTCTAAGCACTCACAGGAAACAAAGATCTGCAGAAATGTACAATACTGGAATAGAAAATGCCTTTGTCTTTGGAAGCCAGTAGTCAACTTGTCCAAGGCTGTTTTTCTAGTGGGTGGAAAGAGAAAAGCACATTTACAGATTGATCCAAACTACCCTAATAAATGTGTGCTAAGTGGAGTGGCTGTCTTACCCTCCGGGGATCTCTTTCCCTTGTCTATGAAGAGAGTACTTAAACTAAATGCTGATCTTTTTTAAATGTATATACATAGGTGATATGAATCATACTCTGGCACCAATTTCAGATAACCAACAGAGACTGCAGAAAACACTGAAAAATCTCCAAGTGTGTTAGCAAAGCAGCTGCCTCTGAGTCCTGCAGGTACAGAAAGACAAACCCTTTCCTGGGAATTTCTCTGGTGTCTGCTTCGGGGCTTTTGTTTCTATGCTCAGGTCATGAGCTTAGCCACCTAAGGTATAGCAAGTGGAGAGAAAAACATATACAGTTCTTCAGAGGGTAATTCAGAGCGGGAACATTAACTAGCTTGACAATAGGTGTACAGAATAGGGCTGTCATGATAGGCACTAATCTCAGCTTGTTAGGATGGGAACAGTGGCTTCCCTCACATTGACCCACCACCATGAATATCAGGGCTCCTGCCAAAAGCAGCCTGGCACCTTGAACAAGAGACAGCACCCCTTGAGCAAAGGTGTAATCACCTTTCAGTAACAAACCCCAGTATTAGTACCTTTTTTTGTAGCTTCAGCTTCAAAATCAATTTGGGTTGAAAACAGAAGGTAAAGGAAAATCATGGTGCTGAACCAGGCTGAAAACAATGAGGGCATTTTTGAGTTTCAGGATGTTAAAACATGAACCCCTAAATGAAATTTTGTATGTTTTTGCCCAGTATGCCATTTTTTTTCTCTCTAGTCATTGTCTTGCATCACAGCAAAACATACTTCTTGGGGTTTAATAGGAACATATTTCTTTTTTTCTGACATGGTAAGGAAATACATCAGGTTATTCCTACTTATTTGGATAAATACTTGTGTTTTGTGAAGGACCTCAGATAAAAGTATGGATGCTGCTGGTGCTTGGCATACTGAACTGGACTTGGAAGTGAAATGGTCTGAGTTTGAAATAGGTGTGGTGTTGCAGCTCAAGTAAAGTCTCAAAACCAAATTGCAGCTCTTGATAAAACTTGGTTAAGCCTGGAGGAGGCTACTCTCCTCCTAGCACAGGCACAAACTCCACTCTGGCACCCTTAACTATGCCTGAATATGCAAGATAGGTTGGAGCACCCACTAGACAAGCAGCTTGTCTGGATGGCCTTCTGGTAAAGCGGAAGAGCATTATGTATTTTCCCTTCCTCTATATTTGTGTATGTTAATTAGGGAGGTGTTAACTGTAAAACACAGTCTTGAGTGTGATACTATGAAGGCAAAGACACACAGCAGTGTCTCCCTTGCCGTGCTAAGCCTCCTTCCCCTTGCATCCTTTGCAACTTCAGGGCTTGAGCTTCAAGTTCAGGGCTAATACCCCTCATCATTACCCAGCAACAAAGCTGGTGAGGGGGCTGGAGAGCAGGTCTTACGAGGAGCGGCTGAGAGAGCTGGGGTTGTTTAGCCTGGAGAAGAGGAGGCTGAGGGGAGACCTCATTGCTCTCTATAACTACCTGAAAGGAGGTTGTAGAGAGGAGGGTGCTGGCATCTTCTCCCAAGTGACAGGGGCAGGACAAGAGGGAATGGCCTCAAGCTCTGCCAGGGGAGATTTAGACTGGACATTAGGAAAAAATTCTTCACAGAAAGGATCATTGGGCACTGGAACAGGCTGCCCAGGGAGGTGGTTGAGTCCCCTTCCCTGGAGGTGTTTAAGGCACGGGTGGATGAGGTGCTAAGGGGCATGGTTTAGTGTTTGATAGGAATGGTTGGACTCGATGATCCGGTGGGTCTCTTCCAACCTAGTTATTCTATGATTCTATGATTCTATGATTCTATCTCCACATTTCATTGCTGGGGTCAGAAACAAGACTTTGGGGACTTTCTTGAACATAACTGTAAAATATCCATCACATGGCAGGCTTTGGGACTGAACAGGAAGACATATGCATAAGTGTTGCACACCCATCCCACCAAGCTCCTTTCAAATTCAGTTCTGCACAAAACATGTCCGTGTGCATTCCGCCCCAGTCCTTGTTTCTGAAGTTGATTACCTTTCTCCCCTTTAAGAGAATTCCTGCGCTGTTGACATTCATCATCCATGTGTCAATCTCATCATGCGAAGATAGATTGTGTTGTATACTCCCTCTGTGCAGTGCTGGGAGTGTCCCAGTGGCGTTTTCTGAAAGTCATTTTGAGTAATCATCCCTGGAGGGTCCCTTAAGTACATTCAGCTCTACATCAAGCAGCATCACCTCTGCCTCATTAGCATTCTGCAAAGCCACACTCCCTTCCCCCTCCTGTCCTTTCTGTTCTTCACCAAAAGGTGGACAGAAAGTACTTCCTTTCCTCTAATAGCTCCACCACTGCCTCGTTCATCTTAGCACCTAAATCAGAACTACCCGTGTGTGCTTGCTGCACACTGTTATTTTTCACTCTGTCCCATTCCCTGCTCCTTTGATGGCCTTCACAGGACCTCAAGGTAGCAGCATGAGAACTTTCTCCCCTGCAGCTCCTACCACCCATTTATCTCCTCCTTACCAAATTGTTTGAATAGCCAAGCCTGTTTTTATGCTGACTTTAAGATCTTGGAAACATTTCCAGAAGCCTTTCAGTGCTCACCCTACTGCCGTTCCCATACACATTATTTAAATCCAGGGGTAGGAATTGCACAGATGTGGTTTAGAGGTGCACGGGTCTTGAGCTGAGTCTTTCCAAACTTTCTTCTTATGTATGTCTCTGAGTGCTCTGGTGCTTCTGCCTCTCCTGTTGGGTCCCTGAGGTAGGAAAGGCCTCCACATTGACACTGCAGATGCTCCAGGCATTGCTGTGTGCAGGAGGATGCAGGACTTGTGATTTATCATCTTTTTCTTATGGAATAGATACATGAAAAGCCATTAACTGAGTCTTTAGCTTCAAAGTGCATTATCTTTGAATGGCTTTTCTGCTCTCCCTCCTTCTGCTGCCTTTCCTTCCTTCAGTCATTTTGCAAAATACCATCTCCTTTCTGGAAAAAAAGAAAGAGAGCTGAAAGCTGGTTTGGGGAACAGACCCAGCTTAAAAGCAACATAGCTAAAACTTTTTTTTTAAGGTAATTGGTTACTTCCCTTATTCTTTTTATCCCACCCTACTCAGCCACAGATTTGTGGCACTACAATGTGATATGGCAGGAACAAACACTTGGGAGGAGGTAAGGGGTAAGGACTGGGAGGCAATTGTTTAAGCTGGTGTTGCTGCAAAGGAAAATGTATCAAGAAACCACAGCCTGAGGTCCAAGGCCTCTAAGTGAAATAGCAGAGGACTAGTGTCATGTTCCTCTAAATCCCTCAAGGAATTTGGCTTTCTGGACAGAGAATTTTCCAGCAGGAAAAAAACTCCAAACAGCCCTTTATAAATCAGGAAATGCTTAGTATCTCCTTCACCCTCTGCTCTTTTCTGTGCCTCCTCCTTTCAAAGTTAGAGTCATGAGGATATACAGAGATGCAGAATAACACAGTAAATAAATAAGTGCTCTGGAGCTCGATTTTGATGGCAAATATTTTAGTTCTGCATGGATCTGCAGAGACACTGTAAGCTGCAGAGCAGAATGAAAGCCTGGCAGCACTTGTAGCTCCAGATTCCCTGCTGAGAGCTGTTCAAACACATCTTTTTTTAAAACAAAATCAGAGCAAAAGCTGAAACCATCAAACTTCTTCCACCCTCTCACTCATTGTTTCTCTGTTCAGCAAGTCCCAAAGATATTTTCTCAGGTGTTAGGATGGGTGCTTTGAAACCTTGCCAGAATCACATTATTTGTTCTTGATGTTAGAGCAACCATCTGCATCACCTGAAAGAAGCCCATATCACCTAGGAAAGTGGGTCTTGCACTGCACAGTATGTGGGGAAGGAAGACATAGAAGAGTTTTTTGTAAGTGAGAGTCCACTGTTCACATTATTTTCTAAAGGCAGATAAGAAATTTAGCACTGAGACTTTTTGGAAAGCTCTTCACATCTCCTTCACTGGCATGGTCCGTCCTGAGCTAAAACCAACTTGAGTTCCTGAGGCATGGGGATTGGAACTTCAGATGCGCTTGACTCTTTCTGGAGATATTTAGAAGATGCGTAGATGTCATCCTTAGGGACATGGGTTAGTATGGACTTGGTAATGTTAGATTAATATCTGGAATGGATGTTATCAATCTTTTACAATCTAAATGATTCTATGATTCTGCAGTTAGTGAAGGGAAATAGATGCCCCCAGAAAAGGATTTGGCCCTGCTAAAGCCCACGTCACCTTTCAGCAGTGTCTCTGAGTTGCCTCAGACTGCAGCAGGACTTTAAGCATTTTGGTTCCCCATGTAGGCACTTTGATCTGGTGTCACATATTGAGATGGGTTCTCCAGACCCAGTGGTACTTCCTTTTTTGGAGGCTGTGGTACAGAAAGCACATGCCTTTCAGGTGATGGCAGCCAGCTCACTGATGACTGTCTTTGTGTTTCTCACTTCTCTTCCACCTTCTTTCTTCACCTCCTGCATCTGATTTCGCTGCAGTTCCTTGCAGTGTCCTTGGTCTCCAGTTCCTTGTTGTCTCCTGCACCAGCTTCTGTCTACTGTTGTGTGCTGAAATTAGGAGCTCCTGGGGAAGTTACACCATCCAGTTGATGTGGCAGTGCTACTGCTAGTTAACCTCGTGTTAGTTCTGATGACAACAATAGCTGCACCATCAGACCATAGTACACACTGTGCCCTCAGACATGAGCTGGGGCCCTAAAGGGCTTTAAAAAAATCTTGATGTGAAACAGCAGCCAAGGAATAGTTACAAGACCTTATAAAAGTGTAGTACAAAGAAAGCTGAGTATCAAAGATGTATCTTTCCTTAATGGGTAAAGAAGAGACAATGCACTTGGGATGTGTCCAAGCAGCAAGCAAGGAGGCAAGGCTCCTATCAGCCTTGAAGCTGGGAGCCATGGTGCTAGAATGAGAAACCACTGAAAGGTCTGCAGTAACAGAAAAAGCTGCAATAACAAAAAAATGTAGTAAGCAAATGTCTCAGATTTCATCCTCTGGTTTCAGAGCAGGATTAATCCAGCACTGGTCTAATTGTGTTGCCCCAGGGTTTACTAAACCAGTCTGATCTTGTTCCCTGTGGTTAATGGTAGCTGTTAAGACTTTTTCCCTTTAGTTCTTCTTTTGACATCTCTTTTTGACTTGGGTTAGGCTGATGGGCTTATCTTCTGAAACATTTAAGTTGGGTATCTCTAAAGCATCCTGAGACCTAAAAAAGCAATATATAAGTACAATAGTTTCAATGGACCTCTTTGGACTTCTTAATACCTTTAGGGGTATGAGGAGCTCTCTATTCTGCATTTATGCAGTATCTTACCCAGAGAACCATTAGTTTGTGGCTGGGATTCCTGCGTATTGCTAAAGAGATACACAGCTTTCCCATCTCTTTGTCTCTGTTTACCACTCTTTAACCAGCATAGATCAGATGCAGAGCCTTCATACAGTGGGCTGAGTGCACTCAACCGCGCTTACTTGGGTGGAGGGGGTCCCTAAAGCCAGTTACGGGCCCACTATAACAGATGACCTTGGAGAACTTTCTGTAAGTAAAGGCAAAAGTGTGCCACTACTCTGCTAGGAGACCTTACAAATACTTCACCTCTAAGTCTCCCAACCATGACTTTCAGGGGAACAAGTTCAGAAGAGAAGTGTTGATGCAACAGAGCATGCGTGGGACAAGACCATACTGCCAATGTGGGATCAAAACCTCTATTCATGTCACCTCCTGAGCATCTGCTGCACTGAGCACAGAACCCTCCTGATGGGACAGACTGTGGGGGCTGGGAGCTTCCTTTCCTCTTTTCCCCAAGCCCTTCCACTTAATTTGTGTCATTTTGTTCAGATGCAGCTGGAAAGAATTAAAATGTCAGCTAGGCACAATAGCTTCCTTTAAGATGAAAAGCCGCTGGAAGAAACAATGCTAACAAGCATGGCAAAGAGAAAAAAGAAAAGCCTGGTACTGTTTAGCTGGTAATAATTAGCCCCAGAAATGGAAAGAGGAAAGATCCAGTGTGGCTCCTGTTTAGCTCAGGGGAGGTCTGGTTAGGACTAGGTTGATGAGCGCAGCTTAATTGCTGCTAATCCATTACTGCATGGAGTCTGGTCTCCAGGACGTGCCCATCACGTAAGACCGTGTGGCAAGCTGTTTGCAGAGATTGAGGGCAGGCAGAGATGCTCCTAAGAGTTGACTATTGTGGGAGGCAACCTGCTTGGATGGGGTTATTTGTTGAATGGTGGTTGTGGGAGTCCAAGGTTTGGAAGATCCTTCCATATTGGATATTCATATGCTACCCAAAACAGAGTGATGGAAGGAGAATTTTTCAACTATATAAGCCAAATGATTATGTGAAGTCAGGACTCCATCCCACCAGACCCCAAGGCACTACGGGTAAAGAACACATTCCAGTCAATAACTGAAGCTCTACATGCCTTTACTAGGAGAAGAGATCAGACGTGGGACAAAGAAAATGGGACTAAAAGTGTCTTCCAGGGACTCTTCCTGTTCCTGTGTCCTCAGACTATTAGGACTGAGATCCTGAAAGAAATATGGAGGATTCTCTGGGTCCACCAGCCCTCTTCCTTCCTTCTCCTCTTGCCAAATGTTTCTTCTTTTTCTGGACAATGTGATGACAATCCAGACAGTCTTGTGCCTGTTGTGCATTCAGTCTTAGTTTGTAGTAGGAGCTGTAGCGAACTGCACTGTTTGTTTTCTTCTTCACATCTTCCTAGCACAGTTTCATCACAGCACACACTTTGTAAAGCAACCTTTGCAAATGACAGCCTGTTATCAGGGCTTCTATACCAGGGGTATATTGGAAAATACAGAAATAGAGTATATTGGGATGGCAATGATGTGTGAGCCACACTACAATTACTTGTGAACTAGAGACTGACTGCTTCTGGTCTACACTGCTCTAAAATATGTGATGAATTCATGTGTCTTTCCAGGTCTTTCTTATGTTCCCTGGGGTAGGTCAATGTTTGCCTCTGTACTTCAATGTGATGCTGGTGACTCAGTTTACATCCACCATGGGTTCAAATGTTTAATATGCCTGGGAACTCCTCTTTTTTTCAAGCTCAAGCAGTTTGCCTAATAAAAGATACATTCACTCCCTACACATCTTGTTTAACTTCAGCCGTGAAGTATTTCTGCCAATATTTATCACACACCAACGTAAGTGTCTGATTCTAGGCTAGTTCCCATTGGAATCTTAGAAAACTTCATTTCCTCAGTCCTTTCTCTGTGGGTAGAGCTCAGAGGTGGTATGACCTTATGAGCCTTTGTCTTGCATTGAGTTCACTCAATCGTAGCTGTGCTCGGGTTTCTTACAGGTTTCGGGCACAACAGAACACAGTGTGTAGCTCGGTTCAGGGATGTGCCCCAAGGCTTTTACTACATCCAGGTAGTTTCACAGAAAGGCCTGCAAAAAGAGCTGATCCTATCCCAAGCCCAGCACGTGAAACAGGGGCAGCAGCTGTGTCTGACTTTGCCTCCCCACAAGACCACCACATTGCATTCCCTTGCAGTTCAAGGCCCTGGGATGCTGGGAGGAGGCTGCTGCTTCAAGCCAGTGTCCTGGCTCTGCTGTTGTGCTCCTTCAGAGAACTGCTTCCCATCCTTCTTCTTGGTGCTGCTGTCTCCTTCCAGTCTTCATGAATCCCAGCAGGGGCCTCGGGAGGGTGGAGGAGGAATTACCACTCCCGTTAACACCACTCTGCATCCCAAGCTCCTGTCAGGAGGCGGGTGAGGAGGGCTATGCCATCTAGGCAGTCTGTTTCTCCCCAGCTCTGCCAAATCGCCCCAGGGTGCCTCATTAAGCCTGCTGCTCCCTCCTTGTGATGGAGTTAGTTTCATTTTTATTGCACTAGCTGACAGGCCTGGAAATATCAAACTCGGCAGCTTCGTGCCTTGCTCAGATCTGAAGCACTGTGCTTTGGAGTTAATTAGCTGGATTTCAAATCAGAAGGGCAACTGGCTGCCTTCTCTGACAGCTCTGTTTCATCAGGACCTCCCAGGAAGACTATTTTAAAGTATTTTCCCTTCCCAGGCTTGAAATGAAGTCACAGGAAGCCTCTTTTTTTTACGGGACAGTCTAGGTGAAGAAGCAGGCATTAAATAATTTATTTTCCTTTGCCTCATTCAATTTACTTCATACTTCCTTTTAGGCAAGTGAAGATCATATCACACTTATCAACCACCTCTGTCCAAGAAGCACCTGCAAGAGATATGTTTGCTTTCCTGGGAACCTCTCTACACCGCCATCTCCTATCCCATGAAAATCACCATCAACACAAGAACTGCCTTGAAACAAGGCTGTGCTTTTTTGCACATTACGAATCAGTTCTTCTCTCCCTGCAGCTTGGTCTCTGGTGGGCCACCATGGTGCTCAGTCACCTGCAAGACTACAGCTTTTAGGCTGGAAGAGGGGATTCTGAGCATTCAACTATGTTTTCCAACTTATATAGCTGATGTTCCCCATCTCAGGCCTTAAACTACCACTACAGGCAGGGCATAGCTGAAGTCAAGAGCCAAATCAACAGGTTTTGGCTCCTTATATCTTGGCCAACATAAGACCAGTGGTGATTTTGTGCTGCTTGAGTTTGTACAGTTGGAAGAGACCTACATTTTAGAGGCATGTGCTTCATACTTTTTGCAGACTGAGCATTCACTGAGGGAGCATAAAAAATCTCTACCCCTTTGTTATGCCCTGATGGGTTACAGAATTGACCTAAAAAGCTTTGTGTGTGAATCTGAGCCCCCCCTGGAGTTTATTATCCCTACCCCAACCAATGCAACCACGCTTCTGCCTTTATATCTGGACCTTCAATCACCTGTGTGGTGGATGCTGGGTTTCTACACATTACATTGCTATGGGCTATTGGCAATCTGGAGAGCTACTACAATAAATTCCCAGCACCAGTGTCCTCTGGCACCATTTCAGCCGGGGAATTTCTGTTTTTATTTTCCCCCCTCCACACCTCCAATTAAAAGTAGTATGTCATTAAATTGCCTATATATTTGTGTTGGTGAGTATATAAAATGTTTTCACAATGCCAGCTCTTACAAAACCTGAGACAAAGGGTCCCACATGAACTGACTGCCCTCCGTCACTTCACTACAAAGTCCCTCATTGTACATCAGGCCTTAATAAAAGGAACCTAATGAGAGTCCTGAGGGGCCCCTGGCAACACAAGATCTGAGACCTGAGAGGTGGTGAATTGTGTGCATGCAGGGCTTTCAAAACTCTGCAGCCTTGGGTAGCAGGAATTATTTAACTGAGTGGAGCTGGTATTCTCCTATGGGAAAAGCTAGCTGAGCCCTCAGGAGGAAGGTTTCCAATCCATCTCATGCTGGGGGCCTGATGTCTCCATTTCTGCAGAGTGATGCATCTCTCCATCATGCATCTACAGAGCCGGGGGCGCAGCTCAACAGGAGCTGGGGGAGAGGATTTTCAGCTGAAAGATTTGACGTGTCCTGCACGCTGCCTTATTAATCTCTTGCAGTCCTCTAGTGCAACAGGGAAGGATGATTCATTTTCCATTTGAATGGAAGTAAACTAGAGCATGAACAGATGTAAAGATATCAGAAAGAAAATTTCTACCCTGCTCTCTTGAATTAAACCTCAATTAATGACTCTGAGTGTCTCTCTGTGGTGTGTGGGGACAGTGGTGAAGCCACTTTGCCTGTACCAAGCTCTCTGGCCACAAGAAGGACCAGGTCAGAGGCAGGGCTGGGGCATTACAGCTTGATCATGCCCCTGATACTTCACTCTCATGCCATAGCACAGTAACGTATGCGTGGCTTTTGAGTTAGGGCTGCCCTAAACCTGCCAGATCCTGGCAGAGCACCTTTGTCCTGCAAGTCCCCAGCCACGCTGACATGCTCAGCGAGGCATCAATAATCTGGTGATGAGGAAGGTGCATCCATGGCCATTCCAGAACCACAGTCTGTGTTGGGATGATGTGCTGCGCAGGCCTTTTTGGGGCTGCGAGGATACATAGGCAGAACACAGTCAGCTAAGGACGTGAATCAGAAGGCAGCCCATGAATGACCTAACACTTTTTCAGGGTATCCAGCCCTTCTCCTGAGCTGCAAACAGCCTCATGAGTGAGTCATTACTGCTCCACCAGAGAGTGTTGTGTCTGAAAGCAAATGGCAGGCAGTAAACATCTCACCTTCACTGTCCCTGTTCCTGTGTAAATAAGCTCTGAAGAGACAGAAGACTCAACTGTGGGGTCAGCAGATTGAGGTTCAAAGCCCCATCTTTGGATTTGCACTGAAATCTGGCTCTGTGGAACACCTTGGTATTGCAGAAAGTTCGGAGTGACCAGTGGAAAGTGATGAGAGTGAATCATGGCCTCTTATTGCCTTGTGAGCCAATGGCTATGGAAAACTCACATGTGTTAGCCAGGCTAGTCTAATAGACCCTCTACATTCAGGATGAATCTAAAATCTTCTTTTCAACCAAATGCACCCCTCTCAAATCCTGCTTTGAAAATATGTCACACGATCAGTGTTTGCTAGGGGCAGACTACTCTCTTTGCATGCAGTATGGGTTGCCTGATGCCACCCGCATTGTCTGTGGCTGTGTCAGTCATTGCATTCTCCAGTGTGTTCACCATACCAGCAGCACTGAGATGGCAAAACTCCCCTAGCAGAAGGCCAATAACAGCAATGCAATTTTCTGTGAGATGTGATATATTGTGATGAAACCTATATTATGGCATGAAAACAATCCCTTTGTCTTGCAGGTACTGGCCACAAGGGCTTTAATCGTCCCATTTATATTGACCAGAGTAAAGGATGGTCTTGTATGCTTCTTTATGATCCTCATTTCCTCTGTGAGCTGAGCACATAGCAGTATCCATCCTGGAAAGGAGGTGATGTGAATAGTTTCCCACCCGTGCTTATTTCTAGGACTCAATTATTAAATCCAAGACATTCCCTTATTAAAAGTGAAGAAAAACTCTGGTCGCACTATGTGGTGGATTTGTGAGGAACAGGGAAATGCTAGTGGGACTGGTTGGACTTGCCTTCACCTGCTTTGCATTGCCAATGTAACAGGAATGAGCTGTTTGTACTCTTAGTCTCATACTTGCCCTTGTGCGCTGGAGAGCCAGATTTCTGCCTGTAGAAGGGAACTAATATGTAGCTAGATAGGCACATGTCTGCCTTCATGGACCTTACATGGAAAAGATGCTGAGCCTTGGTGTCGTCCCCCGGCTGCTGGCAGCTGGGAGTTTCCTAAACCATCCTTAAAAGCCCTCCCCACAGGGAAGCTGGGCCAAGATGTGGTTTGCCGTATAAAGTTACGCAGCATGATGCTATCATGTACCTCTGCCAGAAGGCAAGAATTTCAGTACTTTTTGCACCGCCCCTGTTTTATGAATTACCAGAGGACTGCATTTTCTTTGTTATCATCTAAAAAGTATGTGCTTGCCCCACCCTAGTACGAAGACTTGAGGTACTTTGCATGAAGTCCAGAGGAACCAGACTGTTGAATCAGCCCTGCAGGGATATAGTCAAACCACACCAAGCAGTTAATCCCATGGACTTTATGCATATTATTCCAGTCCAAATCCTACTTCTAGCAATGTTCAGGACTAGCTGTATTGGAGGAAGATATGTCAGCCACTGCTCAATGTACATTGTGCATGGACAGCTCAGCACAACATCGCATTGGACAATGTTAGACACGATAACATTTGCTTTGAGACCAGTCAGCATCACACTCTGTCCAGAAAAAATGGATCCTCTTTCCTTTAGTGTGCAGAACTGCAGATGTTTTTAACAGCTGTAACATTTTGCAGCTTTTAAAGCCAGCATCTATCCTTTAATTCAGTTCTTGTATCACTCAATTACCTGGCTAGCAAAGCTAACAGAGAGGATGAGCTGTCTTTTTGTTTCAAATATATTTTCAGTGGCTGACCAAGATGTAGGAAGATCCTGTCAGTGGGAAACAGGCAGGTCCTACAACTTAGAGACAGGGTCTGACAGAACAGTGGGTTTGCTTTCAAGGAACTGTTGGTCTTTGTTTTAACTTTTTCCTGTTTTCTAGTTGCAGAATCTGATTGATTGAGAAGATACACACACCTGGTCTGTTTAACAAGCTCAGTTTTAATTTAAGAGTACTAGTGTGGTCAGATCTCTTATAAACAGATGCATTCTTGCTGTCGCAGAAGGTTTCTCTGGATGAAGTTCTGGTTCAGGGTTAATTGGCAGTTACATCTGGGTGAGAGCTGCTGGAGGACTGAATGTTCTTCCTCTGATTGTAAAACACCACAAGCACCACAATCCACTGTTCGTGCTTGAAACCAGCAGTCAAATTCTGTGCTGCTTCATGTCCTATTGCTTGCCCATTGCCTCCAGCCAGGCACCGTGCTGTCCGGAGTTTTGTGTCCAAGTTTATTCCAGGTGCCCTAAAGAACAAAGATGTGCTTCACCTAAATAATACTCTTTGCCTGCCTGGGCAGAAATTTGGAACAACTTTGTAACCCAGCCACTCAAAGCAAAACAAAGCCTGGCACCAAATAATTCAGGTGCTGTATCCTGGGGGTCTTGGTTTTTATCCACCCAGATCCTAGGACCAAGACTATGATGACAGGCCAGACCCCTTCAGGGTGCTTGGTTACTGGCAGTCTGGACTCCAAAGCCTGGAAACACCTGTCCATCACTTGGTTTTATTTGAAAACTACCAAGTCATGACTATTTAAAGATCATATCTATTTAGAACACACGCAGACACACACACACAAAAGGGAGATAGAAATAGCAGGGTCTGTGAGGAATGGGGGCTGAGCTTGCATTCTTCCTCATCTGAACACATGTTGACTTGGATGCTTTCCACAGACGGCTCAAAGCCATCGTTCCTGGACTGTCAGCGGCAAGGAAAACAGCGCCTTCCACACGTGATGACAGCCTCCCCTGCCATTACAGCTGGGCCCCTCAGTTTATTTGCAGGTCATTATCACACATTTACAGCTAGCACCTATTTCTAACTCTACAGACGTACTTGCTTCCATCACTGCTTCCAAAGTCTCTGGCAGGGATGCTTGAAGTGTGACATCTGTGAGGACAAAAGAAAAGAAAATCTGACACAAAAGACAGATGGAGAGGGCAGACAGGGCATAGGGTATTCCAGGACCATCACTGACCTACCAGAGAGTATATCTGTCTATATGATACCTATGATGACCGACTGTCATTCCTGCCTCATTGGGCTTATAGTCTAACCAAGGCAACAAGAGAGAAACTGACCCTGGTATAACCCCCATGGACTTTCCTTTTCTTTTTGTAATATTCTTCTCTCTGCCTCCTGGCTTCTTACTTCAGACTAAACTTCTCTTTTCAATTATGCAACTTCTGGAGATATTGGTGTCGTGGCCCCATTGGAAGAGTCTTCTTTGGCCACTGGAGTAGAAAACAGGAGTCAACTTCTCACTCCAGGTACAGCTGGTCTTTCTGTAAGCACTAGGCTACCCTGTGGGACTTGCTTTCCCAAGCGTGCTGCCTGCATCCCAGCCTGAGCAGCTGCAACCCCCAAGCTGTGCACCAATCAGGGACCTGTTGATTGGCATCCATCGTTCTGTGAAAATGCTGGCTGCTGTCCGAGCTTCTCCCTGCCCGTTATAGCACAACAGCTGTGAAATATATTACTCATAGTTGTCTATAATTAGGGTCCAGCACTGCCTTCTGATGGCATCTGAACCAAAAAGGCCAATGAAGATTTGATATGCTTGCGTGAATCAGTAAATAAAAGATTCACACTCTGTAGACCTGTGCAGTTCAATTTTACTGATTTAGCCTCATCCTAATGGTAGGAACCAATGGAAGGAAGCCTCAGCCAAAGGGCTCATAACTGAGCTGTTGTGTCCAGCAAGACATTCCCATATGGCTGGGAGGCTTCATGTACAAGGTCCTAAATGACAAAAGTAGATCTTTATTGCTAGGTTTTGGGATGATTATTTGTGCCTTCCTGCCTGCCATGGAAAAATAATTTGCATTTTGACTAACACCAGCTGTTTGCTACTGTTGATGAGTTTCAGTCATCTGTAAGTTCTGTCAACAACATCACATTTTACATATAATTCATTTTCCAACACAAGCTGCCACCAAGAGCCTTTCCAGCCACCACAACGTCAGAACATCTCCTGTAGAGAAAACATTAAAAACCTCTCCAAATATATTACAGTTTCCCTAAAGCAAACTTAAAATCTCACATTCAGGGAGCTCTGTGCAGTTTTTTGGGAAGCAGGCTGAGCTTGCTGAAGAAATTGTGTGTCCAGAGTGTTGGGATGTCTCCCTTGTTCTCCTGATGGCCTCAGCCCTCGATTTTGCACGAACTTCTGAATGCGCCTTAGGCGCACAAGCAGCCCCAACAGAAGGTCTTCGTTGGGCTAAAATAACAGAGAATTGATGGAGACAGTCAGCAGTGCAAAAGTTGGTATTTGAACATTGATGGTGGTTTGTATAATTTTAGGAGGCTAGGAGGAGCAGTAGAGGATTAGCATGCATTCAGAATGAATGGTGAGGAAGAAGAGAAAGGAAAGTGCCAGCACAGAAAAGAGGTGGTTAAGATGAGCTGTCATCAAGATCACAGAGCAAGAACCAGTAGGAGTCAAACCAGAGAGTTTATCTTCATGTTCTCTGCTCAGATCATCTATATGCTATCTTTCACAGAATCACAGAATCACAGAATAACCAGGTTGGAAGAGACCCACCGGATCATCGAGTCCAACCGTTCCTATCAAACACTAAACCATATCCCTCAGCACCTCGTCCACCTGTGCCTTAAACACCTCCAGGGAAGGGGACTCAACCACCTCCCTGGGCAGCCTGTTCCAGTGCCCAATGACCCTTTCTGTAAAGAATTTTTTCCTAACGTCTAGCCTAAACCTCCCCTGGCGGAGCTTGAGGCCATTCCCTCTTGTCCTGTCCCCTGTCACTTGGGAGAAGAGGCCAGCACCCTCCTCTCTACAACCTCCTTTCAGGTAGTTGTAGAGAGCAATGAGGTCTCCCCTCAGCCTCCTCTTCTCCAGGCTAAACAACCCCAGCTCTCTCAGCCGCTCCTCATAAGGCCTGTTCTCCAGCCCTTTCACTAGCTTTGTTGCTCTTCTCTGGACTCGCTCCAGAGCCTCAACATCCTTCTTGTGGTGAGGGGCCCAGAACTGAACACAGGATTCGAGGAGCAGTCTCACCAGTGCCGAGTACAGAGGGAGGATAACCTCCCTGGACCTGCTGGTCACACCGTTTCTGATACAAGCTAAGATGCCATTGGCCTTCTTGGCCACCTGGGCACACTGCTGGCTCATATTCAGTCGGCTGTCAACCAACACCCCCAGGTCCCTCTCCTCCAGGCAGCTTTCTAGACAGACTTCTCCTAGTCTGTAGCACTGCATAGGGTTGTTGTGCCCCAAGTGCAGGACCCGGCATTTGGCCTTGTTAAACCTCATGCCATTGGACTCAGCCCAGCGGTCCAGCCTGTTCAGATCCCTTTGCAGAGCCTCCCGACCCTCCAGCAGATCAACACTTCCACCCAGCTTAGTGTCGTCCGCAAACTTGCGAAGGGTGCACTCGATGCCTTCATCCAGATCATTGATAAAGACATTGAACAGGGCTGGACCCAGCACTGAGCCCTGGGGAACCCCACTTGTCACTGGGCTCCAGCTGGATTTCACACCATTTCCCACCACTCTCTGGGCCCGGCCATCCAACCAGTTTTCCACCCAGGAGAGTGTGCGCCTGTCCAGGCCAGAGGCTGACAGTTTCTCAAGCAGAACGCTGTGAGAAACTGTGTCAAAGGCTTTACTGAAGTCCAGGAAGACCACATCCACAGCCTTTCCCTCATCCAGCAGCCGAGTCACTTTGTCATAGAAGGCGATCAGGTTAGTCTGGCAAGACCTGCCTTTTGTGAACCCATGTTGACTGGGCCTGATCACCTGGTTCTCTTGCATGTGCTTCATGATAGCACTCAAGATCACCTGCTCCATGACTTTCCCTGGCACTGAGGTCAGACTGACAGGCCTGTAGTTTCCTGGGTCCTCCCTGCGACCCTTCTTGTAGATGGGCACAACATCAGCCAGCCTCCAGTCCAGTGGGACGTCCCCAGTCTTCCAGGACTGTTGGAAGATGATGGAAAGGGGTTTGGCCAGCACATCCGCCAGCTCCTTCAGTACCCTAGGGTGAATCCTGTCCAGCCCCATAGACTTGTAGCTGTCCAGTCGGGCTAGCAAGGCACTGACCACCTCCTCTTGGATCACGGGAGCCTCATTATGCTCCTCTAGCTCCTGGGTTTGTACACAGACGGAACGACCCTCCTTACAACTAAAGACTGAGGCAAAGAAGGCATTAAGTACCTCAGCCTTTTCCTCATCCCCTGTTACTGTTGTTCCTTCTGTGTCCAATAGGGACTGTATGGTCTCCCTAGTCCGCCTTTTATTATTTATATATTTGTAGAAAGATTTTTTGTTATCTTTCACAGACTGGGCCAATCCAATTTCTAGCTGAGCCTTAGCCCTTCTGATTTTTTCCCTACACAATCTCACTTCCCTCCTGTAGTCCACCCAAGAGGCCTGTCCCTTCTTCCAGAGCCCATAAACATTTCTCTTCTTCTTGATATCCCTCAAGATCTCTCTATTCAACCAAGCTGGCTTTCTCCCCTGCCGGCTTTTTTTCCGGACCACGGGGATGGCTTTCTCCTGAGCTGCTAGGACCACCCTTTTGAAGGGCTCCCAGCCCTCCTGGGCTCCCTTGCCCTTGAGTACTGTCTCCCATGAGACTTCACCAACCATCCTGCTGAAGAGATCAAAATCTGCCCTCTGGAAATTTAATGTTACCGTCTTGCTAACCACCCTCTTCACTTCACCTAGAACAGAAAATTTTATAATCTCATGGTCGCTTAGTCCTAGGCGTCCACCTACCGCCACATCCCCTACAAGGCCTTCTCTGTTCACCAACAGGAGGTCCAGGAGGGCACCTTCCCTGGTTGGTTCATTCACCAACTGTGCAAGGAAGTTGTCTCCCACGCACTCCAGGAACCTCCTAGACTGCTTCCTTTCTGCTGTGTTGTACATCCAGCAGATATCAGGCAAATTGAAGTCTCCCACCAGAACAAGAGGCATTGATCTAGAGATTGAATGCAGCTGTTTATAGAAGAGCTCATCAGCTGCTTCTCCTTGGTTGGGTGGTCTGTAACAGACTCCCATCACAAAATCTACCTTCTGGTGGGCTCCTCTGATTTTGACCCACAGGCACTCAACCTCCTCATCTCCACAATCCATCTCAGTGATGTCCAAGTCCTCCCTTACAAAGAGGGCTACCCCACCTCCTCTCCTACCCTTCCTGTCCCGCCTGAAAAGCTTATACCCCACCATAGCCGTACTCCAGTTATATGAGTCGTCCCACCACGTTTCCGTGATGGCAACAACATCATAGGCCCCTTGCCCTACGACAGCTTCCAGCTCTTCCTTCTTATTCCCCATGCTGCGTGCATTGGTGTAAATGCACTTCAGCTGAGCTGCCGAGCCTTCAGCCCTCCTAGAGGGAACAGGGTTCGTTCCCAACTGCCTGGTAACTGGAGTAGTTAACACCAGAGTGCCTGCATCTCCCTTAGCACCCCGAGGTGTGTTCTCCCCCACTTTTTGTGCAGTGAGGTACTGGTGGTCCTCACCCGCGCACCCTCTCCCAATCACCAATTCCCCACGTCCAGGCTCGTTCCTGTTTAGCCTGGACTCAACCCCCTCCCCCTTCACATCTAGTTTAAAGCTCGATTTATGAGCTTGGCTAGGTTTCTGGCAAGGGCTTTAGCCCCCCTAGGAGACCCATGTGCCCCGCCCTTAGCAAGAAAGCCTGGGGGTGCGTGAGCCTCCCCATGATCAAGAAAGCCAAAGCCCCTCTCCTCGCACCAGGCTCGGAGCCAGGTATTAATTGAATTCTTCATCCTGGCTTCCCGCTCCTCTCTATTTAGCATTGGGATGGAGCAGAATACTACTTGTGCCCCAGAGCCCTCCATCATACTCCCAATGGCCCTGAAGCCATTCTTGATGGCTTTGGCCTTTTTGTTTGTTAGGTCGTCATTACCAGTTTGGACTACTATCAGAGGATAGTAGTCTGTCTCGTGGACCAGGGAAGGAAGTTTTCTAGCTACCTCCTTCACTGATGCCCCCGGTAAGCAGCAGACCTCTCTGTGGAGCGGGTCCGGTCTGCAAATGGGTCCCTCCGTTCCTTTTAGGAGGGAGTCCCCTACAACAATCACCCTCCTCTTCTTCTTGATGGAGGATGTTTTTATCTTTTTCTGAGAATGGTGCAGCCTAGGGAAGGATTCTAGGCTGTGGGAGCCACCATCCTCATTCTCAGGGCTGGATTCCACCTGCAGCACCTGGTACTTGTTCGCCAGGGGGATCTGGGGCTTTGCTGTCTGGGTGAGGGGAGCAGGTTTCCTTCCTCTGGCAGGAACTTGCTGCCACTCCCCATCTCTTGTTTCCCCAACCTTGCAGCTTGCAGGTGGATGATGTTCGGACACTCCAGCCCCAGCAGGCTGCTGAGTTAGTGAGAGGGCCCTGCTCCACTGGTCAATCTCCCTCTCACACTCCCTGATGGTCCTCAGTCTCTTCACCTCCTCTCTTAGCTCCTTCACCATGTGAAGGAGTTCCCCCACTCGAGCGCAGCTTTCACAAGTGGGGCCAGTACCAGAGGCACGAGCCGGTGTAGGAGGGGGGCACTGCCTGCAGCCCAGGGTCTGGGTAGCTGCCTGCACCCACTGTGGCTCCGTCTGGGTGGCAGCATCCACCCTGCCTGCTGCAGCACACGGAGCAGCTTTAACCTTCTGCCGGGTGGCCACCATGGTCTTCGGTGTCTTCTGCCTATTCCCTAGGTCCTCTCTGCGCCCTGCCTTCTCGCCCTGCCCCACACCTCTTTGCCCCGCTTCTCTTCGCGGTGCTCCCAGGGGCGCAGTTTAAATCTCCCGCGGTAGCTGCCGGGACTGCCCCCTCCCGTCAGGCACCGCGCGGGACCGGCGTGTGGGGGCTGTCAGGACCCCTGCCTGGGTTTTTTTTTTTTCTGGGATTTTCCCGGCTCCGGGAAGCTCCCACCGCCTCAAAAAGTCCACCCCACCACAGAACTCACCGTCCTGCTGCTAGGTGCTGCCGAAGAAGCAGTGTTAATGGCTGCTCCGCGTTTAAATCTCCCGCGGTAGCTGCCGGGACCGCCCCCTCCCGTCAGGCACCGCGCGGGACCGCCATTTTACATTTATTGTTGCAGATCTATAGAAGAAAAGAATAAAGATATGTTGTGGTTTATTTTATCTTTTTTATATATTTTTTAATTTTTATTTTTTATTTTGCAAATATGCTTTGTTAACTTCATATTTCATAAAGTTCCCATTTGTGGCCCTGCTGTTTCCAGGGGTAAGGTACCCGTTATTCCTGGAGATACATGCAAGATGACATTTTCTGTTAGACCAAAATAGAATTAGATTTGTACACACCAAGCACAAGGTTATTGACCATGAAAACAAAAAGACATCACACAAACAGTGAAGGCACTTCAATCCATCTAGGGACCAGCACATACAGAACTGGAACAATAGATGGGATAACACGATGTTATCAGGGCCAATGCCCTGTTTGATTAAATCTACTTCATCAAACATCATCAAGGACAAAATGTCCCCTTTGCCCACAGATGAGAAAGAAAAAGATGTATCACTTCTAACACATTGCTCAGTTACTCTACACCATTTTGCCACAAGCGGTCACAAAGAACCCCTGTACTCGGGACATCAAATTGGTTTGCCAGCACTCCAGTTTTAGGGATGATAATGTGTTAGACATTGCCTCAGATTGGAAAATCTGCAGGCAAGCTCTACTCTCCAGTCTCCTGCACTGCCTGCCAGTGGGCTGGAAACATGCTAAGTTTTGAGGGCACTTAGGGTCCTCTTCTGCTATGCATCTTGCAGTCATGCATTCATATTTATCTTTGTTTTCATGTGTAGTTTTTGTATGAACACTAAATTTGGTCTCTGTGGAAGCCTCGGGTTGGCTCTGAAAAGACAGCATGGATTTACTGTGGGTACGTGACCATTGATAATGCACCTTCTGCATGGTCCAAGCCTCCGGCAGGGACAGACTTGAGTTGGAGGAAAGCAACTCTTGGACACACTTACTGTCCAAAAAAATCTCAAGGAAAACACCAACCTCAAACTATTTCAGATTACAGGGAGAAAAAGTGAGTCGTAAAAATCTGTCAACAACTGATCAAGGACTTTGTTAGCACATTTTAACTTCCCTGGGGAGCAAAAGAGGGATCGATCTCTCCTCTGTGACCTGGTGACTGACAGAAACTATGTCCATGTTCAGCACATCTTGTACAAGATGAACTGGCAGGTAAATTGGAAATATTTGGTGAGACAGTAATTCAATTTCTCGCATCGGTTTGGTTAATGGTTTTCATTTGGAGGGTTCATGGAGGATCATTACTCTCTATTAAGCTGCCAGAGGTAGACACAGACAGATGGTAAACCAGTTTCCTCGAAGTGCTCTACTAAATCTGTCTACCTGGAGACAAGTCCCTTAGCCTGGCTGTCAGAGGAACCTGTCAGGTATATGCATGAGAGCCTGGGAAAGTCCCAGGAGCTGTCCCTGATCCTGGTGCGCCTGCAGGAAGTCTGCAGGGTACACAGGCTGAAGGAACAGATGTGCAGCAATATCAGCATGGGCAGAAATTCAACCCAGAGGCTCTGCTCTTCCACTGCAGGTAACTGTGACCCTGAAAATCCTCTGATGCTGAGTGTGTGCAGCTGCAAAGAGAAGAAAAGCCACCTACCCTCCCTCCTGTGCTGTAGGAGATGATCAAGGATGCTTCAATCCAGGATGTTCTTCTGGTCCGTGTTGCGGGTGTTTAAACAACCTCAGAAAATTAGAGTCTCTGGTGCCTCTTAAAACAATGATGTCTCAGTGGAGTGGGCAAGAAATTTGGGTTCAAAAGACTTGACTCTATAATCTCTTTCTACTACAGGATACATCTGAAGAAATCACATCTGCTATAGAAAAAGAATCACACGTTCAATTTTTGTGCCCGGTCCCTTGGCTTTCCTGCTACAGTTCCCCCCCTGTCACCCAGGGCTAGTACAGGCTGCATGGCAGAGGACTAAGGCACCACACAAAACCATTTTTCTACAAAGGATGTCTTAGGAAATTGCGTAGGAGATGAGAAAAGTTTTGTACAAGCTTTTCAAAACTGTCAGAAAAGGAAATTTAAACAGGCTGACATCATATTCTCACCATCATATTGAACAAGGTTTCTTGGGTGCAAATGTTTCTTCTTTAATTTTCTCTGAGTTGTTTTGTCCTGTCCTACTTAGGCAGTAAAATTGCATCAAGCACTTTTTAACAACCTTTCCAACATGCAGTCATGTCTCCTGGGTGGGACTTGTCATTGCTCAGTTATCCCAGAGCAGAAAAATGTCAAAGAGCTCCAGAAAGCCTTGTGAGGGTGTGTTGGGGGGAGTGATATCAACACACTAAATAATGGATGCCTTGTGTGGGCAGGCAAAGCCAGGGCCAGAGATATGCCAGGCCTAATGAAGGAGGATTCAGGCTAGCATTGCAGATGCAAGCACTAGAATGACCAACTGCAGATGTCTCACAACCTTTGTGGCCCTACAGCTGCCTGGAGAGGTTTGGAAAAAAAGCTCTTGGATATTTCTAAGAAATAGGAGATGCTGCATGGACGCAAAGAAAGAGCTATCTGAGGAGCTGAACTGGGCTGAGGGGTCACAGAGCAGACAAAATCTATGAGAAGGGGATGTCCTGTGCAGGACGGGTCCTCAGAAAGTGCTTAAAGGGTGGCTGCTAGAAAGCATGTTCCTTTCGGACACCTTTCTGCCATGTGACCTCCGTTTCTTCTGTCTGTGACCTGGTGCATGGGATGAAGAAAGCAACAATGCATTACTCTCAAGAGACAGAGATGCGATAAGAAGACTGACCTTTAGAAATTCACACACACACACTGTGAATAGCTTATGGAAACTAAAACTCACTGCAATCCCTGAAGGCTGGAGTTAGTCTCTATGTCATGTGCTGGGACCAATAGACAAGAATTTATTCCTGCATTGAAGGGAGACATCAGCTTGGTCTGTAGAAGTCAAACTGCACCCTCAGAGAGTGTTACTTCTCAGGCATAATAAGCTACCTGCTTATTACTGGCTGGGGCAGCTCCAAGTTAATATTGTTCTTCCCTGTAGTATTCATCTCTAGCCTTTTGCCTGAAGCTTAAGTTGTCAATTCTCTGCTTTGCACCACATTTCTCTTGGGGTGGCAGGGGTTTGTTACAACTGCTACAACACTGATAATGAGCAAGGAACAAAAGGTCCTCCACACACCTCCAGCTCCTGCTTTTTTCCTCTGTAGTGCCTTACACATCAAAAAAAAAAGGACTTTAGCCAAAATGTGGGGGTCTGCCTGCTAAGTGTTGAATTTTGCCTGAGGTGAGTTAACTTGAACATAACATTTTACCGGTGGAGACAAGAACTCACAGTATTTCTGTCCCTCACCCATATTCATTACAGTGATGGCTCCCTCTGATGTGTGGTGCTCTGAGCACTGGAGTTACCAGAACCTGCCTTCCTATGGGTCTGTGTCTTGTAGTAGATTCTCCACTGTCTACTAAAGGTTGAGGTTTTGCTATAGACTTTGCCTCTGAACAGCCAGTAAAGGTTTTCTCCATTAACTGTGAGCAGAAAATCTTTAGCTGTAGAATACCTCCAAAGCCTCCACATTTCTGGCAAAAGTGATCAAAATTGGACAGCATGTTCAAAAATACCTGGGGAGAAAAAAACAAAAAGGACTGAATGGTTAGGCAGGCAAAGACACTTACAGGGAGGCAATCACAAAGGTGGTGTGATTGCATAGTATTCATTTCCCTAGGAAACTAGGACAAAAAACCATTTTCATTGCTTTTGATTATGTCCTGCTGTGCACTGTCATCTTTAGTCTGCCAACATAAAAAAGCCACTACTGTAGTAACCACATGTGATATCTGATGCTGAACAGGAGATGAAGTACACAGTAACAGGGGACCTATTTCTATCTAAACTTCCCAGGCAATAACACTAGAGAAGTGTTTTATAAAATGCAAAAGATAATGTGAAGCTGAGAAAATATTTTCTAAAAATTTATTTCCAGTCCTCTCTAACAATTGCCATCGAATCTTGAAATGTTCTCATTTCAGAGCAAAACACAATAAGTGTTAAATAAGGTATGTATTATGGCCTGAATGATTCCGAAGGTGTTTGCATTGAGACCTCCACCTGCATGGGGTTGAACAACAGGGTCATTTCCTAAAAAATAATACTGCACAGTTGATGTAACAAATGGATGGTGACATTTCATAGACTTGTCCCTAGACAACCCCACACTAGTTCCAGGTATCACTATGCAACCAGGCAGCCTGGAAGATGCTGGGTTGCATCATGAAGTGGAACTGCTAAAAAGAATGTCAAGGTAGCAGAAATGATGCAATAGAAGTCCTTCTTTGAAAGAAGATGTGTTACAGAGGGATATATATTTTGGGCCTGCTACATGTGAGTTTGCTTGTCACAAACATTAGTACTATGAACTCTCTAGTGCTCTAGGTACCTCTGTATCTCCTTGTGTATAGAAATGCAAAAATGTTTTCTGCAAGTGCCACCTTAATGGGAGAAACAGTGGTGAGTTCCTGAAAAGCACAACTGATACAATATATTTGCTGTATCATCTCAGATCTTGCCTCTACAAGAAGTGAAGGGATGAGTGTCACAGCTTTATGATACTGTGATAGGTTGAATTTGGAAAACCTGATTTTGCATGTTTGCATTTACTAGCAACCTTGTTGAGAGAGGTGTTCAAGTCCTACTCTCCAGTTCCCAAATTCTTTCCACTTGCATCATTTGTTAGTTGCAGCTAGACCTGCCATTTCTGTCCTTACTCAGATTTCTCCTTAGCTCAGGAGATACTCAGTGAAATGTTGAAGACTCAGTCATGTCATCAGATGAAAGACGATCCACCTGGGCACAAGGTTTCCATCAGGAAACTTGGAAGAGGTGATCGTGCAGCTGCAAATACATCTGTGCAAATCGCAGAGCTGGAACGGTGAGAAACATTGCAGCATCAGCATGAACCGTGACTGCTTGTAGGATCTACAGGGTTGTGTGCCCAATGATGCAGCTGAGTAGCTCCCAGGCATCCTTGTGTAAACTTGGACATGTACAGTTTCTGGAACCAGCCTGCACTGATCAGGGCTGGACATGGACTTACCAGCTCAGGTCCCTGATAATTGAGAAGGTCTCTCTGGACTGTGATGTAAAAAATTATTTAGGAGCCAGAGGATTAAAACCATGAGTTAGTATTCCTTCTCACACCTGTTGGTATTAATGTTGGCAACGAGAGATACCCTTGATGCTCAAATAAAAATCAAATTATTTTGGAAGTCTATTTGTCTTCTACCTCCTGAAAAATGATCTTCTGCCTTAGAAAGAAACTAAACCACAGTAGTCTTCTTTTGGAAACCAGTGCTGAAGAGGCTATATGAGGACAGAGACACTTGGCTCTGTTGTTTCTGAAAGGCTGAAAGACTCCATGCTACTCCCAGAGGAAACTGAGGGGCTCCCATGCAGAGTTATGTGGGTTAATAGTCACATTCCTAGGACAGTGTATCTGATCCACTGTCTATTCAGTGTGATTCAAATGTCCTGGTGGCAGAGATAGTTTTCTTAGGTGAGATGGGTGAGAGTTTGAATATTCACCCAACCCCAAAATCAGGATTCTTGGTTAGCGTCTGCAGTTTTAGGTGTCATTTAACCTCAGGAAATGTGTACAGTCACCTGTGCTGGTTGTCACTGGGTGTGATTTGACCAATTTAGGGCTCTGCATGTGAAGGCAATTAGGTTGCTCTGTCAGAAAAAGGGCATATGTGAAGATCCTTCCTCCATCAGTTGAGGAAGCCAAGTAGCCAAGACGAGATCCTTGTCAATACACAGAGAACTAAAGCTGCTGACTTCAGGAAATGTATAGGGTTTGTCACAAAGTGAGGCAAGTCATCACAGACTCATCTAGTTAGGGCTGAAGGTGATGTAGAGTCTCCTCAGTTATCATAGAATTGCTTGGTTGGAAAAGACCTTTAAGATCTTACCTGTCCACTACTAAACCATGTCCCTGAGCACCTCATCTACATGTCTTTTAAACACTTCCAGGGATGGTGGCTCAACCAAATCCCTGGGCAGCCTCTGCCAGTGCCTGATAATCCCTTCAGTTAAGATTTTTTTCCTGATCTCTAATCTGAACCTCTGCTGGCACAACTTGAGGCCACTTCATCTTGTCCTATCACTTGTTACCTGGGAGAAGAGACCAACAGCTACCTCACTACAGCCTCCCTTCAGGTAGTTGTAGAGAGTGATAAGGTCTGCTAGAAACAGTTAGAAATGGGTTGGGGTATGTAACATGCATCCATTTTTTACAAACAATATGGAGATAAGGTTGAAGCCTGAAAGCAATCAAAGCAACTCCCAACAGTGCAGGCAACTATAAATCTGGTCTATAAAAGTGCTGAAGCTGTGCCTTGGTTGACTGCCTGTTGCTGCACGTTTATTATTCAGGGGCAGCAGTGGGAAAGGTGTCAATAGTCACCTTACTATTGTGGGTGCTGTGGGCTACAGGAAATGTCAAACACTAGCCATACTAGGCTGGGGAGATGGCCAGGCTCAGAATAGCTTATGGCCATTTTGCTGCAGAGAATATGGTTTGCTTCCTGGCTTTCCTACTGTAAACATATGGCCATCATTAATAATAATCTCTGATTATACCAACCTCTAATTGAACAGAAAACATCTTGGTGTGCAAAATAGGATAAGAATATATTGGCACACAATCTAAAAAGACAAAAATGAGGATTATGTGCGTCAATTTGGGGATGTGATGGTCTGGAAGAGTGAACCAGAACCTAATTTGACTAGTGATCTGCCAGTCACATCAAGATGTCATTTTTGATTACAGTTGAAAACACACCTGCTCTTTATTTTTTTTCTACAATGTTAGCTGTTCTCATCTTAAAGTATGAACTGTATTGTGTAGTCAGACTCATAAAAGAAGGCAATAATTTACACTATAACATATGTTAACTACAGATTCACCGTTCCAGATTTTGGCAAGTCCCCACTAGGGTCGTGACTTCCCATACTATTAGTTTTTGGCAGAGCTTTCAGACAAAACCACTGTGACACAAAATGACAAATATTAGTTGTAATGACAGCTCTTAGGATATATTAGGCAGTCGTTTATTTTTATCCAGATAAACACATTTAATTTTTTAATATCATAGTAGTGATTTTGACAAAAAAAATCTATCAGTTAGAGAAATGTGAATAATTGGAATAAAATGCAAGAACATTTTTTATAGGGTCAAACAGAGTGTCCTGTCTCTGATGTGTCAATTGAGAACCTGTAGGAAAAGATATAAAAGACAAAGGTAAAGTGAACTTTTCGTAACAGATCTTCTAGCTTTTAGTAGCATGTGATTTGGAGACTTCCTGACCTAAAGCTTGAATGTAGACTATATTTTCTGTGCAGCTACTGTAAATATACACATTTTTGAACGCCATTTAGAAGCAAATTTCCATACACCAAGTGAAAAATGAATATGCCATTCCTGCATTTTTAAATGTAAAACCAGGAGCTTCCTCAGAAGTTCCTTCATCTCCAAATAGTGAATAATCCCCGCCTTCTCTGCACTGCTCATGGTTGAGCAGGTCATGATCTAAACAGCAGCCCTAGTAGATTCACTTGCAGATTACCTAACTGGGATTTCAGTAACTCTCTTCCCCTCTAAATGGTTATTGTTATTTACATTTTGATTTTGGTTTCAAATCTGCTTCATCTGACTTGGGAAAAGCTTCTGTTGTGCTTTTTTTCCAAGGAAATATTTGGGTCAATCATAGCAACCAGAAGTAGCTGTTATTATTATTTAGCAAACACACCAAACCTTTGCTCTCCATCCAAGCATCCCTCGCACTTTGAAAAGCTTGAAAATCTAATCCTACACTGAATATTTGAAACAATCCCTTTCTTTATAATGGGCCAGGCCACAAAGCCAAATCATGCTCAACCTTTGCATTGCTTAATACTTAATGTGAGCTCCAGTTGCTGCCATGTATTTCCACCTCTGTTATTCATTACTGCTGCTATGCTGTACCTCCTTCCCTCTGTATCCATAGGAAAATGCATCAGACCAAAACTGACGAGGTTCTCTGATATTATCAATGGTGTTATTGCAGAACTGTATCCATTAGGTACCTTGAGGCTTATTAGAAGCATCTAGAAAGTTATTAATCAAGAGTGTTGACAAACACCTGTGAGATTTCACCCTTTTCCTCTCAGACAAGCCTTTTTAAAATTTTCTTTTGGGTAATCACCTCCAAAACAACTCTGTTTCATCTGTAGTCAAAATACCACATGTGAGGTAAACGTGTCCCATTTATATTCAAAATTTTGCTTGCTAGCTTGTGGGTTTTTTTTTCATTTTAGTTTGGGGTTTTTTTCCCTCTAGAATTGCACAATAAAAATTTAATGATCCTCTGCATGTGTTATAGACACATGTGGAGATCTATGCTGCTTAAAAGTTAAACATAACTGTTCACTTCATAACGAATTGCTGCGAAGGTTTATACTGACTGTAAAACAACACTCAGCATGGGGCAATGATATCCTTTGTTCTTTAGAGATGTGACCCACTTTAACCAACATTAAGTTGAAATTCAACTAGTGATACAAGCAAGGGGGTGTATTAAAAACCATAATCAGTGCCAGGTTCCTACATATGTGTGTCCTTGATTCTTCTTACCTTCTTGCTATATGACTCCCTAGTTCTTGTGGCTTTTGGGCTTTACTGCTGAAGATACGAGTCTTTATGCATCTGGGAAGCTGTGACATCTTCTTAGTGATTTTCCATGAATCTCTCTGTACTATATGGCTTTGTTCATTCTGCTAAAGAATATTCTCTAAGGCTGGGAACAAATAATACTCATCAGGCTATGTCCATACAGCTTGTTTCTGTTACCCCAGAAGAGAGAGGTCATCTCCATGCTGTCTAATGGAAATAATCTTTGGCCTTTCCTCTTCTCCAGGCTGTTTGAACATTGCGTGATCTGTTTGCTGGCACGAGACAGCACATCACTGACTCATGTCAGCACTAAAATGGATGGCGCAACTTCAGAACTGTGTTAGAGTCAATGCCCTGGTGTGGATTATTCTGTTGGAATAGATGTAGACCTCAACTGCTGTAGATGTATGAACTGCATGAACTCAGTGTGTTATCCAGCGGTCCTTCCACTCAAATGTTGCTCTTGTTTTATCCAAATAAATTTAGATATTGATGCAAAGCTGATCCTTGAAAGGATAATACCAGATCCTGATATCTGTTACTTTAAAGTAAATCTGGAAAAAACTCCTCTGATCATGTATCTGAGGGCACATTTTACCTTTAGAGGAGATCAACCAACTACAGCTGAAGTACATAGAGGTTATTGCTCTACAGTTGAATTCAGAGCTGGTATTTGCAGCCCTCCTCCCCCTGCCCCGTGGCGAGCTGGCAGCAAACATGAAGCTGGACTGCCCTCCACAGCAGTTGACACTGGGCTAGGTTAATGACTGCTGGTATAGATCTTGCTATTCAGGACAACTGCTCCTGGCATTCCTGCCTACATTCACAGTGGCAGTGGCTTAGCACTCCACCTTTCTCAAACACAGCACCTTACCTGTAACCCTGTAACCCTACAGGGGAGACCTGCAACAATGCAAAGTCTCTGAGAAGTAGTTTCCTTTAACAAAGACCCTGAGGGATGCCGCATCTTGGAAGAGTGATGGTCAATAGAAGGTAACTCATCCTTTTGCATACAAAACATCATGCTGTGACATTGGGTCAGGCTAATTCAGGACAGTAAGTAGGCATAAGTCATCAAGACCAACTGTTGAAGTTGGCTTCTTAAGGTACAGCCATCAGTTATCTATTGTAACAGACTGCCAAGGGAAACAAGACAATGATGCCAGGAAAGCCACTTCTCCCTCTTTTCTAGATATATTCCTCCTTTTGTCTTCTACTTCCTACATCCAGAGTGGACCATGTTCTAACTCTTAATCAAGGCTCAATCTTGCTAGGAACCCTGAGCCATAATCTGCCTTTGATGTCTCCAGCACTGATGAGAGCAGACCCGAAGACCTCAGCCTGATGTGTTAGCTTCTTTTATCACTGTAGCACAGAAGTCTAAGCCAACATTGCTGAGCTCCAGGCTGTACAGTTCGTGAAGACATTTAGTTTTGTCCATTGTACAGCCAGTCATCTCTCCTGGTCACCCTTCGAACTAAACTAACAGTGTCACTAGGCTGAGTTTAAGTACATAGCTTTTTGGCACTGCAATGGTACAAACTGAAATCTAGCTAGCAATAAACTTTATCCTCCTTCAAGACCATGCCTCAGCTCTGCTTAGGCACTGCTTCAATTGGTGTCAGGGGTTCATTGCCCTGGAACAATATGTCTTCTGCCCTGGAACAAGGTTACCTCATGGAGAGATGGATGTTGTGAGCAGAAATGCCCACCCTGCTGGAGGATTCAGCTCCAAGGACGAGGGCTGGACAAGTTCTGTCCAAAACAGATGTTGCAATATTGTCTTCTCTCCTACTGCAAAAGTTAGATCACTGTAAAGCATGACCCTTTCTGCATTTCTTGCTGGGAGCTCCTTTTACATCAGCACAGATGTCCACTCAGGGGAATTATTTGCTTTTCCTCCATTTATCTGTTTTTCTGCCAGACAATGAAATAATAAGGGCTAGTACTCCCATCCTTGGCTGGATGTTTACAACAAGACAGTTTCAGCTAAATAAACTCCAGAGGAGACGTGTCTATTTTACATGACCTCAGAAATAAAAAATGTTGATCAAGTTCTATAAAATCCTTGCAGGAGACCATATCCTGTGGCCAGGGAGTGGCGTCTACATTTTTGTGCTCTGTGGATGAATGCATGGTGGGAGCACCATTGAATGAGACCTATATATAAACAGAGAGGAGGAGATACAAATGTATTTCCATTATCATTTCAACTTGACTCCATCCACCCATAATTCAATTGCTTCTGTTGCCATAGCAATGGAGTGCCTCACCATTTTCATGTATTTTTCTTTGTGACACCCCTGTGAATTCAGGAGGTATTGTCTACATGCTACAGATGAGGAAACAAGGCATGGCAGGAAGTGTTTTAATCTTCATCTTTTAGTACCTAATTAAAGTGGTGGGTTCATTTTGCCAACCATGCTCACAGCAGCGAGGGAAACAGCACCCTAACCCTGATGTATCCCAGCCTTCCTGCTTGGGAGGAGGGGTAATTGCAGATGTAAGGTGCTTTACCAGTTAAACAGAGTTTAAGTACAGTGCTGAGAGACAGAAAACTTTGTCCAGAGGATGCCGGCAGATCTCTGGAAGATCACAAAGCAGAATACTGATCCAAAACAATCCCTCTTACCACATCCCTGATTGCTCAGATACAGTATGACTGTGTATACTTGGACCTGTAGGCACTCTCTCTGGGGAATTAACTTGTGGAGACATTTCTCCCCATTAGTTCCCATCCACTCAAGGTGGGATGCAGCAGAATCTTCCTTTTAAGCCCCCTCTTTCTGGGCAACTATCCCATCTCACGCCCTTGCTGTAAAGCAGTAACTGAACACTGATTACCACGCACACGCAAAGCCCCAGCCTTGAAAGGACAAGATAATGCACTGTCTGAGCACGAAATTAAACTAATTCCCTTGGTGTCCAACCCCGTGCCATCTAAAACTCAGCAATTAGCATTTTTCCCATCCTTTCTTTTTTTTCCACAACAGTGGTTTTGGTAAAATCTGAAGATGATCCCCCTGACACACAGCCAGGCTGCTGCAGCTGTAATTTGCAGAAAGAACCTCTCTTTTATAACCCTGGTTCTGGCAATTAAGTGTTTATGTTGGGATATAAACAATGTGGTTGGTCACTCACCGTGGCAGGATGGCATGCTCAGCATCCCAATGCATGGGCACCCACAGGCTCTGTGACCATCTGCGCTGTGGCTGTAGCACAGGGAGGACCATCCAGAGCTGAGCCATCTTTCTCTGGTTTTCCCTTTGGGGCCATGCTTGTCTGTTCCCTTCTTGCATCTCTGTGCTTGTTCACTGTATTTGCCACATTCCTCCTAGGTGGAGGACAGGCTGGACTGATTGGCTGAGGCCAGCTCTATGAAATTCAACAAGGGTAAATGTTGGATCCTGCACTTGGGCCACAACAACCCCGTGCAACACCAGAGGCTTGGGGACAAATGCTGGAAAGCTGCCACCAGAAAACAACCTGGGGATGTTGGTTGATAGCCAGCTGAATATGAGCCAGCAGTGTGACCAGGTGGCCAAGAAGGTCAAAAGCAACCTGCCTTGTATCAGAAATAGTGTGACCAATAGAATGAGGGAAGTGATTGTTCCCCTGTACTCAGCAGCGGTGAGGCTGCTCACTACAAGAAGGACATTGAGGTGCTGGAGCATGTGCAAAGAAGGGCAGTGAAACTGGTGAAAGGTCTGAAGAACAAGTCCTGTGAAGAGTGGCTGAGGGAACTGGGGTTATTTATTCTGTAGAAAAGGAGGCTAGGGGGAGACCTCACTCTCTACCACTACCTGGAAGGAGACTGCAGTAAGGCAGGTTTTGGTCTCTTCTCCTAATTGACAAATGATAGGACAAGAGGAAATGGCTTCAAGCTGTACCAGGGGTGGTTTACACTGTATATGAGGAGAAATTACTTCATTGAAAGGGTTGTCAAGCATTGGAGCAGTCTGCCTATGGAAATGGTTGAGTCACCATCCCTGGAGGTATTTAATGGACATGTAGATGTGGCGCTTAGGGACGTGGTTTAGTGTTGGATTTGACAGTATTAGGTTAAGGGTTGGACTTGATGATCTTAATGGTCTTTTCCAACTTAAACAATTCTGTGGTTCTCTGATTCTGTCTGCAGGGGGCTGTTGGTAGTTATGACACAGTCTATTGGAGAACCCTGGGGTTTTTGTGAAGAGTCAATAGGAGACCAAGCAGGATGCCAGAGAATATCTCACAGGGCATTAAAAAACCATGTAGGCCCTGGTAGGAGATGGTCTAGGACACTGCAGCTCCACCAGAGCATGCAGCTCCTACCTGAGGTATGTCTGACACCTCACTGATGTGTTAGGCCTAGAGGACATCTTATATGTCACTATATACTGGGGAGAGTAAATGAATGGAGCTGCTCAGCTGCTCCAATGTTTTAGGGGAATCTGAGTTACTTTCCAGGCTCCCTGTTGGCTCCAAACTCACTAACTGCCATGGGAGCTTGGGTACACTGTGAATATGGAAACCAGTCCTGGCACTGACTGGAGAGCTCAAAGACACCCCAGTGCCACTGCAGGGGATGCATCTGCCACCAGACACAGCAGGGATTTCTTGGAGGCGAAAAACTGTGCTGGGAGGAAGGGAAATTTTCAAAGGATGTCATGAAAGGAGGGACAAACTCAATGTCCAAGGGATTATTGGAGGACCCAGCTTCTCATCCAGTGTCCACTGCTGTTCATCCAAAGACACTGCTATCTGGGCCAGCCCCTAGCCCCACTTCTGGGGTGCTGGGCCACTCAGATACCCCAGTATTAAAGGAAAGGCTTCATCTTGCCATCCACAATGTCTTGGCCCTATTGCTCTGGAGAAGGCAGCCTTTCTTCCCTTCTCCCAGTGCAGAAGGATAGTGGAGCAACCACATGCCCCGCTTCTGTCCAACACAGAGCAATGTGTGAGAGACACAGCACACCAGGCAGGCAACACCATCTTGTCCCCTGCCACTGGGTCCGAGCATCACTTTAATCATGGCTGAGGGCATTCACATTCCCTGGAGGAATGAGCTGGGTGTTTTCAGGCATCATGCTTCATTAAATGTTTTTATAACATTACTTTGCAGCTGCAGGGTGCGGTAAGTGGGGACTGCAGCTCTGACTTGCTCATTAACAGGAGAGACTCTTATGCACATGGCTTGATGAGACCCAGTGATCATCTGAGCAGCAAAAAATTCAGAGTAACATAAAATCAGGAGTGGTTGTAAGTCTGGCAACTGGGGAGTCCTGTGAACCATCTGTCATCCTCAGAACTTCACTATGAGGAAAACTTAATTAAAATGAAGCACTGAAAGAGCCTCACAATTCTCCTCTCCAGAGCAGCTCACTGCTTAATTGGAGAAACAAACTTTGCTTAGTGGCTTAGTGGAACAAACGAGACTTTTTTGAACAGGAGTTCCCTGAATATAAAAAGAAGGGTGGAGGGCAGTGAAATATATTTTACCAGCATTGATTTCAATTTGTTCTAAGGATCAAAATTCTGCTGGTAACACTTTAGTCTGGATGATGAACTAAAAAATCACACTTATGCTCCGGAAAATATATATTAGGGAGAATAGAAACACTGTCCTTTCTTTTGCCCTCCTGTTTTACCTGCAAGTTTTCTGGAAAAGAAAAACCCTCTGACAGACCAGGTACATATGCATCGCGTCTGCTTCACAGAGAATTTACTTTGGCGGGATTTGGGGGTGACCAGGGGATTAGAGGGAATCCCAGGGACCAAACTACTCCAGCTGAGTTGCTTTCCAGCCTAATCAGCTGGAAAATTGTGGAGTCTGCTAGAGAGGGTACACTCTCTCGTTGGCTACCTAGGGCATGAGCAGAGTATGTGTTAACTATGTTGGCTCAGAGGTGATTCATAAAGAAAATAAAGACTGCTGAAGAAAGCCATGACATAAGCCAGCACGCTGGTAAAGTGCAACCAGATGTCAGGTTGTTTTTATCTTCTCCTTGAAGAACCAAGGAAGAGTGAACACAAATAAGCCCCTCAGTGTCAGAGCCATTTTTGGCAGTGGCTATGCTGCTTGAGAACAGCTGAGATGAAAGGGAAGGTCCAACATGTCACACGCTTCTGGCTGAGGGTTGTGAACCACAGAAGCATACAGGACAGCTTGCTGTAAGTCATAGACATGCTGGATTAGTTCTAACATCCCCCACGACATGGCTTTGGCAAAGCAGTCAGCACCAGAGGATGGCAGCAGAAGCAGGAAATTTTGGGTAGGTGTCCTGCCTGTTCTGGTGAGAAGGTGGTGAACTCAAGTGGGAAGAGGAAGCACAGATGAAGGATAGGAAGACTTAATTGGTACATGGTGGTTTGCTCAAGGCTGACTCATATCTTCCCTTTTAAAGTCTTGCAACCAGGATTTTTATCTTTGCTATGTGAGTGGAATGATTTGCCTATGGTCTTATAAAACAGCCTGTGACAAAGCAGGAATCCCTGAAAACTGTTGCCCCACCTCCTGGAGTACTCTCCACCTCTTCAGACCTGCCTTGGTATTGCATGAAAAACACGCAAGTTACTCTGCTCACATTGTTCCCCATGCCCATCTGTGTTGCATCTCACGACACAGGAGCTTTCAGAAACTAGAATAGTCACCAGAAACTCCCAGGAAGACAGCTGGAGCCTTTTCCAGACCAGCTGCAACACACGGAGCTGAGCTAACATTCAAAATGTTTATTTACATTAATGTTACTGTTAAGCATATCCTTATTTGCTTTACTGTATTGAGGTTCCTCTTGGCCCAGGAGAACTCCTCCTTGGCCTTTCCACCCAAAGGATAATGGCCAGAAGTTGGGATAGGGCCAGAACCATACTTTGATACTGCTCTGGATGAGCATCTTCACTTTCATCTGCTGAATACATTACAGGGCATTTATACTGCTCTTTGAGATCCTCCCTCAGTCAGCCAGATATGAAATCTTTTGGCAGATCCTAATCTAAACAATCTAGTACTCAAGAAAAACAGCATAAAGTGTTCACCATGGAGTAAAACATGACTTGCACATATGCCTATGGTCTTAGGGAAGAAACAGAAGTGACAGCTCTTTGCTGCACCTGCTGCATTGCAGTCACTCACAGTGAAGTTGATGCAGATGCAGTCTTGGAAGAGTTTTGTGCTCTTTAAACACAGGAAAAGTTATTGCAGGTTCCTGTGTCTTACTATATAAGACTACATGGTCTGCCTCAGTAACAGCTGCAGAAAGTAAAGTGATAGAAAAATGGGGGCAACGACTGTGTTCCTTTTTCACAGCATGAAGTTAGCAGTGCTGATAGGAAAAGGCAAGCTACCCTCCCCATAACCATACCTTTACAAAAAACATCTGAGAAGCCGGCAGTCCTAGGACCTGGGGAAGATGTTTCTCATCACACCTCTCTGTTTTGCCCACATCATTTTGAAAGGTCAGATAAGAACCAGCCAGGCCAAGGTTGCAGTCTGGGCTCAGATCAGATGTGGTACTTCTTGATCTCTGACAGGGAGCAAAGGCCAACGAAACTGGAACCATGGCAAGCCAGAACCAGCACATCAGAGCCAAGGACAGTTTAGGAAGAGGCTATCCTGACCCAGCTTTGATAAATCTCTCTGCAACTATCTCTGCAGACACCCATGCAGCCTGGCCTGGCCACAGACAAACCAGGAGGCTCCTAGGTCAGCAGATTTGCTGCTTGCCCAGACATGGGTGCTACTCTTCCCTTTTTGTCCCGTGGCTCTGAGCATCCAAGTTTTCCACTCTCGTTTGCAGTGCTCTCAGCAACGACTACCTGTGCCTCATGTCTGCTACCCATCCACAAAAGTGCTGGAGATAACAGAGTAAAACACAGTCAGGCTGAGAGGATTACCATTATCAGCTTAGGAGTTGTAGGTCTTCTGGGAATTTTAATCAGCAGAGACACTTTCACACGCAAAGAGATGAAGATATTATCAATTCCTTTAAACAGACACCAGAGAGCTGAGCTGCAGCTCTTGGGACTCTTTCTCTGTTCATCCGAGCTTACATAAACTGTTCCATGAACTGAAGTGATGCCATGCTGGCTCCCAACTGCTAATGCTCCAGATCTTTGGCAGCAGATGTACTTTGAAAGTTAAATTTCTCAGAAGGATATTCTTTTCCATAAGGAACATGCTGTTTATTTCTCTCACCACTTTGGAAGGGATCCTTCGTGATGGCCACCCTGAAAATCTGTACTAGGACACAGCAGGCTGCTGCTGCCTGAAAAGAAACCTGACTGTCTTCTGGGTCAGGGCTTATTTTCACTAGTACTTTTGATCCTTTTTTTCTCTCCCTCTCTCCCAGGCATGCTACACTTGCCGTGCTGCAGTGTACCATGCTGTGCAGCAGCAGATAATGGAGAATTGGTGAGGTCTTAGCCTAGACGTGTGTGTTTCAGATGAAGGGATTAATATCTGCAGGCTTGTTTGAGACTCCTGCAGACTCCAGGTTGAAAATACAGTGATGTTTACACTAGGATTTATCCTTTGTCTTGCTTCTGTCAACATGTTCATTCAATTATAGTTCCTTTAGAAAAAAAGCCACATGGTTGGCATGAAGATAGATAAGAACAGTTGATTATTTCCACCCGTCACTCACCTTGTGTAGTTAGTTGAACTGCAGGTATTGCCCGTTATTTGGCAGTTAGGACTGTTTATTTCTATGCCTCTAGGAGGGAAAGGAAAAGAGTCATTGGGGTGTTTTGTTCTTTTATGTCTGGTCTTAGATTTACTGTAGAGTTAAAGCATGTGTTTAACAGATGTGTCACTCTAACTGTGTTAACTGGGTTTGACCAGCACTACAAAATCACCATCTGCAACAGTCTGTGTGGTTTGAATGTCCCTTGGAAATAGTCATCTCAAGGGCCATCTTTAGGAATGGCAATTAAAGGGTACTAAAAAGTAGGTGTGCTCTGAAACTGGGTACATTGACCCTTGCTAAATTTTATGCAGGCTCTGGAAATTCAATGAAATCAAAATATTTTCGCCAGAGATGGTCCTCAGAAAGGCTGGTAAATACAATTTTTTAAAAAGTCAGTAGAAATTTCTAGAGATTAGCTTTTCTGGCAGTATGAAATAGGGCCAGTTAATTAGCAGTAAATTAAGCAGGCACTTGCCCAGTCTTGTTGGCACAAAGGAGGTTAGTGGGAAGGCTTGGGCACACCACGGGCTTTCCATGGAAGAGAGTTTTGCAGTAAGTCAGCAGAGTGACTTTTGCCATACAGTAATGCAAAGCAGCTGCCAGATACTGCCAGAGCAGCCCAGAGTGTTTGCATGTGTATATATATATGTACACACATATATATTTAACTGACTATATATGTATGTAACTGAAGCAGGAGAGATGAAGTCATCAGATTGTTGGAGGCTGCTGCCTGCTAAAACCTTCCATGTACCCAGGAAAGTTCAGACCTAACTTTTGCTCCATATTAGTTAATAAATAAAGTAATTAATTATCTGTAACTTCTCATTATAGATGAAGTGATGTTAGAAAATTGAGATATAAAAAATTATTGCTGCTTGTAAATTAATAAAGTGCGTTCTGATAGGAGAGCTCTTGTGCAGTGGAAGTTGGGTGTTGGGGAGACCAGATGCTGTCAGAGAGGTCATTTAGGGCTGCATGGACATGCTGCTTGGAGCTTGGAGAGGTTTCTGTCTCTGCTCTTTTATGATCTTATGTGTAACAATTGGCAGGTCATACAGAGACTTTATCTTAAAAATGCTGACCTAAGTCCCACATGATAGGAGTGTACAGTTATAACAGAAGCAACATACCTCTTGGGTTTTGTTTCATCCCACACTAAAAAGAGCATAAACTTTGGGTCTAATACATACATTTCCTATGCAGTCTCAGCTAGATAGGTAAACTTTGTGTGCCCTCAGTTTCTAAAACTTTAAATGATGCTAATGATGCTCTTCTGCACCAAATATTGGCTAAATGTTTGGGTAGCCTGGTAACAGGGGAAGGGTATATATCATGGTTGGACTCGACAATGATCCCAGGGGTCTTTTCCAACCTAGTGATTCTGTGATAGTGATTCGGTGATATTGTGATAGGCAAGGTGAAAGCTAGAGGAAGATACAGCATCAGTGCTGTATGGCCTGTGCAATGGTCCAGAATCCAAGTTAAAGTATCTCCAGAAAACTTTTGAAAGCTCAGATATTTTTATAAGGTTGTAAAACTTGCTATTTTCTTCAAGCTGCTGAAGATGACAGAGGCTAGGAGAGACCTACTGGGAAAGAAGATGCTCTAGGATTAGTTCTGCAGTGGGGTTTGTAAAGCCTTAGCGTAAAGGAAATACAGCTCAGTGTCATTCAGGGATAAATGCTGTTTATCAGATCTGGCAGGATCTGATGAATACACCAGTGAGGTTATTCAGTTGCGGGAAAGTTTGCAACATAGCATAGGGTAAGTCATCATGCAAAACATCAGCCAGACATCAATGAACTCATTGACGTATTTGGAAGTCTTGTTAACATTCACCATGAAGAGAGCTGGCCAAAACCCACCATTCTTTGTCTGCCAGAAGATTTAGTGTTATATATTATTTCTTTTTGCTTTTTGGCCACACTGTGGTGAAACTATTTATTTTTTAAATATCCAAGAAACTACAAATTCCCTACACTCTACAAGTGCTGGGTGGGTTTGCTGCTCCCCTCAGATTTTCTGTTAAGGCCATCAATGAAATCACCACTGTCACTCAGCTCCTGTGGCTGGTTTCCAGGATTCTCCATGCAGGCCAGGCTTGCGAAACACTCACCCACTTTCAGGTCCCCTGCCTACGAGACAGACCTGCTTGATATCTTTATTCCCAGATAAGACACCTGGCAATTTCTAAGGGCTCCAGATGTAGATCCAGACAAGTCTGAAGTTTTTTTGAGTCTGACATATTTCAAGAAAAAACATTTTAGACACGTTGGGCAAGTGGTTTTTCAGTTAATACCACATGAGACAATCTGTCTCCTCCAGTATCTGACTGCAACTTGCTTATCCAAACTCCAGCCTCACTAAGCCTCATGTACAGAAAGTGATGAACAGTAGCCACTTCTTAGGTTGAGTCATAACTGGATTCTAAGAGGTTTGGAAACGTCCCCTAGAAAAGGAGCTTTTCTTTATGTATTGCTATCTAATGAGCTTCTTGAGATGAGACTGTCAAATAAAACACTCAGGTTCTGATGCCTAAATAAATACACATATAAATACCTCATCCACTGTTATGAGACTGTTCTCTGCCAGCTTTAATACTAATTGTCCAAACTACCCGCAATGTCATACATTCCAGTAATGACAGTGCTAGCAACTTCAGATCTCACAGGCTACAAAACCAGCTTCCAAGAAAACGAAATAAATCTAGCCACTTTGGGCAAGAAGTGGACTTACTTGAACTTGACTCTACAGGACTCTTCAAGGTTGACATACAGCTGCTCTGATACAAATCAGGTAATCTGGAGAAAAAGGGAGTTCACATGCTGAACTGGAAGTTGAAAACTGGATATGTTTGAACTGCAGGACGCTTCCTCCTCTCACCAAAAACACCCAAACCAGCATAATCAAAAACATGAGACATCAAACTTCCTGTGATGCATAGCCAACAAACTGATGTTGGATTGAGTTAATATGAAGCGTACTCAAAGTCATGGAAAGGGCAAAATGGAGTGGAACCTGTAAAGAATTAGAGGATGGAAGTTAACTAATGCCAGGCAGTGAGTCTGAAGTGTTAATAAATCTTGTCAGTGTAAACGAGTCACAGATCTGGCATGTAAACTCCAGTAGTGGCATTGTCTTCTTAAACACTTACAGGTTGTCATCCTACTGAAAGGTGATACTGAGTGAGAAAACAAACTCTACGTAGTCAGTGTGTCCATGTTGTAATGACATGAAAAATGATTAATTGATATTATGAAATGAAATAGTAGAGGAGGATGCCTCCTTTGGTAGTGTTTTCTAGTTGAGCCTCTGGGATCTCATTTTTCCAGTGCTGTTCAATAACTGTATCACATTATCTGGAAGAAACAGAAAAATCATTATTCATAAAACTTGCAGAATGGTCTGGTCCTCTCATTAATGGACATATTTGAAAAGTATCCACTAAACTAAAACCAGATGGGTTTGTATACATCTGGGAAAACAGAATTCATACAACACTTGCACGGCAGACGTTTGCATTAAGGAAAGCAGAAATGGGCTTGAAAACATTATGCTGCAATAGCATACGTCAAAGCTATAGAAAAAAAAAGTGACGAAAAAATGAAAAAGGTGATAAAAGATGCCATATATTCAGCATTAAGGAGAGAGTCTCAGTAATGGATACTATTTTTAATTTAGCGAAGGGAAGGATAATTAAAAATGCATGTCAAAAGAACATTTCAGGGATGATACTGTGAAAGCATGTGAAAGCAGAAACCTTAAGGGGCTGTTTATTTATTTCACTCAGAGGATGACTAGGATGTGAGTTAATTATGGTGTGCAAATGTCTACAGGGAAGTGATATTTAGTGTGCTTCCTGGTTTTTTGTTTCTCAGGCAAAGACAGAATGAGAGCCAGTTGCTGGAAGCTGACGCCAGACACAGTAGACATTAAACGGGTATTTTTAATGTTGAAGGTAATTAACAGTTGGAATAATAGATGTGGGAACTTGGTAGATCTTCCAAGGTTGAAGCTTTTAATTAAGACGCTGAGGACATGAAGAAAGGCTAAAGCGAGCGTTGCCATGCAACTCTCCCTTGGTTTTCTCTGTCATCTGTGGAGATATGAGACTTTCTACAGGGAAAGTCAGAACAGGAGCCAAGCCTTTTTCCTATCTGTTGGCTTCGGAGGGTTTCCAGAGAAATCAGCTTTATTCTGCAGTACTCTCTGATGTAATTACTTACAAAACCTGTTTTATTTCCAGGACACTCAAAGAGCTGAGAGCAGCAGCACGTCCTGGGACGCTGTTTGGCCAGGCTGATATGGGAGGTCAGACCGAGATGTTAGAGCACCCTCTTCTGCCCTAAAAAATTAAAGCAAAGTGATACAGATGTGGCTCAGCCTTCCCATGGGAAATGTTATAGCTGAATAAATGCGTGCATCTCTCACTCACTTCCATGCATACGGAAGAGTGTGGGAATTGAGCTGATGGTGTGAAAATAGCACAGCATTACAAAGAAATCGTCACTCTGTGACGTTGTTGTTGCAGTAATGGTGACCTTAAGATGCGAGAAAAAAAAGCAAGGTTTGGTGGCATACACAGGGTTTTAAACTTTAATGTTAATGCTGACCAGATGAATTACTTCAATAACAATTTTTTTTGCCTCAGATGCTTTATTTATCTTGCTTGTTTGTTGCTGAGGCAAATCAGAAAATAGCAGGACCTGAGCTTGTTTTGCAGAGCTAGGAATGTTGTCCCCGTTCCTGGATACCCTAAGCATGGGGCAGACATGGCAGATATATTTGGGATAACCAGATTTTCCTATGGAGTATGGATTCCTGCCACTGGTGGTATCACTTGATTGTAGAAGAGTTTTTTCTTTCACTTATAAACAAGAAGCAAAAGAAAAGGAAGAATGTGATAAGGTTTTCTATCCACCTGGCAATGGAAAATATACAAATTGTCAAGAGTCAGAGTAATTATGTGAATAAACAGAGCTCAAAGTCAATTTTTTTTTAGTATTTCATTGTTGGGTGCTTGACATATTTTTTTTTCAACACAGGAGATTTTAGTGCTATAAACAACTCCTAGAAAGGAATCCCAGGAGATTTTGGAACTGCTGACACTGAGTGATATCAAACCGTGCCGTGCCATTGTTGATCCTGAAAGAAATGAGCCAGCAGTGAGCATGTGAAGTATGGATAGGTATGTAGGTATATGTGAATATAGATAAATAAAACTTTTAAGTTCCATTCAAAAACATCAGACTCCTAGCTGCAAAAATCTTTACTTGATTTCATGCTTTGATCAAAACCCAGTGTCAAAACCTAATGCACTCATAGCATACATAGCAGCATTCTCAGTTTACGTTTGACGTTACCATCTCTTTTAGGTACTTTTCAAATGTGAAGCTGTTTAGTAATTCCTGATAACCATCTTAAGCAGTCTTCAATGAAGCACGTGTCCAGGAATCGTCCCAGATCTGGGCCGTGCAAGGAAATCAATGAATGGAAGGAAATGAAGGAAATGAATGGAGAGGGCTGCTTTCCCCACTGCATCTGAAAGGCTTTGTGGCTTCCTGTGATCATTAGTCATGAAAAGAGAACCGCTCCTGAACACACACCAATGAGACGTGTATAATTTATATGATGTATTTGAAGTTAATACTGGTAAAGTGTTGGATTATAAATGGTTCCCTCTAGACCACAAGAACTGATCCTGTGACTTCAGCTAAATTATTGCAAGGGGTTTACTAGCTAGGGCAGTCATGGAGACTTTCGAGGTGTTTCCAGGATGACAGTTTTATTGCCAGGTCAGCTGGGGAAGAAAGGTGTCTGGGAGTGTGTAGAGGGTTATTAGAGGGCTCAGCTATGGGGAAATATATAGAATACCTAGGGAAATAACTGAGATTATTTTGATACAAATGTGAAAAGTTCTTTGTGTGCGATGATGGGTACAAGGAAGAAATAGGGGAAAGGGCAATGCAACATATCAGAAGGATGGTAGAGCCCAAAATCAAATATTCTGATGACCCCAAACCTGAAATAGCTCTTCTCTCTGCTGCTTACAGGGCAGAAGAGGAGCTATCCCAGCTGCCATCCACAGAGATTTAAGGAGCTGTTCTGCAGGGGCAGATCCCAGGAGCTAAATCCTACTAATCCAAGGGCAGAGCTTTAAGATGCCATCTCTACAATTACTACGTTAGATATGAGTACGTCTCTGCACTAAGGCAGTTCAGAGTGAGGCAGCCTTGGAGCTCTGCAAGGCCTCCACTGAGGGACTAAAGGCTTGGCAGGATGTACCTCAAGTCGTGCAACCCTGGAGGAGAAGGATAGTCCTCACTAAAAGGAACACAGAAAGCTTTTGACACGGCATGGAGTGTCCCAGAGCACCCACTCAGCCGGAGTGACCCATGCAAGCAAGAAGTTGAAGGAGGTGGGCACCCATCAGCATTTGCAGTGGAAGCTGACCATGCATCGCGTCTCCTTGAGGTGGGACCCCTGTCCAAGGACAGCTGTTGCCACCAGTGAGAAGCTGCTCTGCTGGTGGGTGGCCCTTTCTGGAGGTCTCTCTCCATCAGACTAGAGGACCTGCTGGTGATTTTACAGCACACACTGCACTGCGGTGCTCTGCGTTCATGTCTTGGTGGCTGAGGATTCAGGATAAAAATACTTCTCCAGTAATGAACAGGTAAGCTGGTGTAACGGGCTTGCTATTTTTAGAGCACAAACCTGCTTGGATCAGCAAATTTTCTAAGCCACAAGATGACACTGTGGATGGCATGGAGACTGTTATAGATTTGCAGTTTCTGTATCTGGCTGTGAAGGGTGAGATTGCTATTTCCAAAACAACTATGTCCTCCTAGTCTTTAATCAATAATATTTTAAGCCAAGAGTGAACACAAAGTTATTTAGCAGCTCTTTAACTAAATTCAAATCATAAACCTACTTTTCCCTCATTTTGTGATTGCCTGTTTATGCACCTTTCATATGTGCATGTTTGAGAGACTCTGCCATGGGTTGTCTTTAAAAAACCTTTTCAGAAAGTTTTAAATTCATATGCACGTGCATGTGCATCTCTAATGTATGTATGTATGGGTCTAAATAAGCACGTGCATATGTATGTATATTTATGTTTGTATGAGCTCTGATTCATATTTGAAACTCACTGAGGATTTTGGATAGGCAAATGTTGCTGGCTTACTACATTTGACTTGTTTATTTTTTTCATATGCATGTTTGTCTGTGTGATTTGAGTATTATCTTTCCGAAGAAGAAAAACTATAGTATATCCATAAGTTATGTTTGCTGGTG